>NC_051223.1:19300115-19667615 GCF_015220715.1 Pygocentrus nattereri
CGGTTTTAAACTTAGTTAGTTGAAAACTAGCCAGGTCATGGATTGTCCTTGTTATATATATGCTCTAATTGTATATGCTGTGAGTTAGTGCAGAAGAGAGTTTCACCTTTGTCCTGCAGGCTGATCCTGAGAGGATATACAGATACACCAATGCACTGATTGTGTAGGGATTTACCAACCCACCTGCATGATTACAATCCTCAGAACTGGAGCAAACCTTGTCCTTGTTGGCATGATGTGTTTTGGAGTTGCTGCAGATCAGGCAAAAATTAAAACTCAGGAGAAATAAAATATTCAGTACTTTGACAGTTGCCCTCTTGTTTCTTTTACCTGAAGAAGTAATTTTTCACTTTTTAAACTGTAACTGGACTTTTACGACTAATGAATTATTTCAGTGCTGAAATACAAGTAAATAAACAAGTCTTTATTTGCCAGATTATGGTTGTTTCTTGTATTGAAGGGTCATTCTGGCTTAAAACTGGAGTTTAATGTTATTTGGTGTGTTATGCAGAATTCATGATTGTATATTGTTTTTGAGTTTTCACTGATAAGTGTTCTCCGGTTCCCAGTGTGCATTATGTAAACACACCATGCAGCTATTGGGAATCCCTTTGGTGTCATCCAATCCTGACTGCTAGCCTGGCCACTGACCAATAGGCTGATAAATACAACCAAGCTAGCATTAGTGTAGCGCTTACCTTGGTCATTAAACAGAAGAAAAGGAAAGTCGTAAATAAAACAGTGATTCTGTCTTTTTTCAGGACAAAAAGGACATCAGAGGCAAGTCATTTTACCTTTTTTAAGTCAAACTAAGGAAGGGTACCTAGATAGCCAGCTACCTTATTAAGATTTTGGCTTGTTCTTAGCAAGAGAGTGATTTCTGTCATTTGAGTAATCCTTTCTCTCTATAATGAGTTGAAGACAGTTATACAGTTATATGGCTGCTTCCAAGCAGTAACATTAGCTATCAAGCCTGCTTCTGTGTTCACCAACTAGTGGGGGCACAAACATTCAAACCACCCACCTCCAAAGCAGTACTGCTTCAAAAGTTCCTCCCACCTTTAAGAAACATCTTCAGAAAGGAGTTTTCCAAGTCTTTAATTTGGAAAATCTCTCTCTAGAGACTATTGCAGCACCCCTGTAGGATGCAAGAAGGCATCTTTACAACAGATGTGTGGTTATGTTTTTTTCATTTTGACTGGAGTCTACAGTTATTAGCAATTCTGTGTTTTTGCAGTTTTGTACAGCTTCTTTTGGTTTTTATCAAAATATTAATGACGTCCAAGTACGTAAGTACAGTGTGATTATTTCAGATATTAATACTTTTGTTGAGGAAACACCACATGATTGCACATTAGCATCTATCTCTAGAGAAGGTAACGGAGACTCAGGAATGAGGCCAACGTGTTCATAGATGTGTTCCGCTCCGAAATAAACTCGCAGCAGATAATTGAATGAGTAATGGCTGCGTGCTCCACCTGCGTGTGCTGACAGCCTCAAGCTCTCTAGAGCAGCTCCATCCTGCTAGGAGACAAAGCTGATGAAATTCCCCAGATTAATCAACCCTGTGTGTGTGTGTGTATGTGCGTGTGTGTATGTGCGATTAGGTGTGCAGGAGAATGAGCTGACAGACTGGAAGATGGATATCAATACATGTTTCTAGTGATGGAATCATGGGTTAGAAAGCTTGTGGGAATTGAGGAGTAGTGCTATGTGTTCTGTGTGGAGATCGTGAAGATGGGAGGCAGTTTATGATATTTTGAGGCATTGTTGTGAGGTCAGATAGAAAGGAAATGGAGGAATGAGTTGCTTTCCCGTTCCTTGACATCAGTAATGGAAAACTGAGTGAGTCATAAGACAGGAAGGTTTATAGTTTATTGTGGCCTTTGGTTGTTGATCATCTTGTTGGTCAACAGAACAATGGTTTAGGACAAATGACAAGTGGAATTAACTTTTTTGTTTATGTGAATTTGTTCATATTTAGTTGTGTATATTAACTCTTTTTTTGGATATTCACATATGGATGTTTTTGTGGATATAACAGCATTTCAGTTGTCATGGGGCAAAAAAAGAACCTAAAAGAATACAGTACATTAGTTATAAAATCTAAAATACAGACATTAGTTGTATGTGGCATTTCCTCTGTAATACTTGGGAAAGAGGTCCCATGCCTTAATGACGGCGCCAGTCATATAAGGATCACACCAGTATTATGATATCCTAACCATTTTAGCCCACTGTTAGACCAATTTGGTGTTTCATGTTTGTGTAGAACACATTCACGTTCCAGGATAAGAACTCTGGGGTGTCTCTATGTGACTGGATCTACAGACATGATGGAACACTCTGACTGATGTGCGATATCACCAGATCTCAATTCCAGTTCTCAGTTTGGAACAGCACAAACTCTGGCTGAAATGTGCTCCCAGATTGTGGAAGAGTGGGCTGAAATGGACAGGAACAGTGACGATGACGCTGATTTTAAGTCCAGTAAATCATTTCACTGACTGATTTCACTGACTTCGAAATAATGATTAGTAATGGCCAGTAATATCAGCTTTCATCAATGACCCATGTTTTTTTTTGGGATTTAAACTCATGATCTCCCAACAATGGATCAAAACTTTAGACAGCTATGCTGCTGGGAATCTCATGTTTAACTATAAGATTATAATAAGACTATAGGATAACCATAAGGTATATTAACAGCAATACAAACATGGTAATAATGTTATAACAAACTTTTATTTTTAATGAAAAGAACAAGTGAAAATATGAGGTAATTCACAGGAAATTAACCTGAGAAAATGTGGTTACCTGTAAGCCCCGTGCTATAATAGTTGCATTATTTAAGACTGTGAGTTTCTACTGTTTAAGTTTAAGAGGTGTAACAATAGAGAGCTAGTAATCATGTCAGTCAGTGAAGCTGATTTACAAAAAACTCCTGGAATACAAAGTTAAAATCTGCTTCATAAACATACAGTTGTATGTAAACGTTTGGGAACCGCTGGGCGAATTACGTTTTGTTAAATAGTTGACAAGTACTTAGCCTCTACAGAGAACAAGTGTCGTTATTACTTACTTACTAAATTTAACATTCGAGAGAACAAAACCTAAATGTTACTTTTTTGTTTCCTTTTTATCCAGTATGTTAATCTCATGAAATAAATAGAAATTGTGCACTAAAAATGTGCAGAAAATGTCATAAAATGGTATAGGCCCAAGGTTTTCCTGTCAATCTCCAGGTCATTGTAAGTGAAACCCTGTAACTTGGTTCTCACTCATCGATAAATCCCATAATGTTTCTCGATTAAAGAGTTGTTTTCATTACTTTGTACTTTTGAGATGTATTGTATTAAGTATATTTAAAGGCATCAGTAAAAAGCATAATAACCTGAATTAATGTAACATACGCCGTAGCCCTTGTTTTTGTTTTCATTTTTGGCTGAGTATGTCAGTTTTTTCATGTTTTTTTCTTCTCAGAGCTTCACTACTTCAGAGAATCACTGACACAATTTCAAACACTCGCCATGCATTTTAACATTAAGTGAGACAGAATGTTTAGGTGTTTCATTGAGTTACCCAGAGCTCTCAGACAAGCTGTAAAGAAACAATCACCCTGCGTAACCCCAGAGTGTCTCTGTGGCACGTGTTCGGTCTGCATGTTGTTATTGATGTGCTGCCTTGGTTGACTGTCATGGCCCTTTGAGTCTGGCTGCTGACAGGCCTTGTGATGTCCCCACACGTCTGACAGGAAGCTGCTCCGGGCTGCTAGCAGGAAGGTAATGATGCGGAATTCTCCATGGCCTGAGAGTTGCAATAAAGTGAGACTGCAGCAGGCTTGAGCTGCACTCCTTAGGTGACTGGGAACAGGTTTTGCAGGGTTGAGTTGTTACCATGACTGTCAAAAAAAATCACACTATGGAACTTCTTCTTCATGGTCGGGAGAGGTTAACTGAAAGCAAATAGAATTGCTGGCTGTGGCAGACTAGATCCTTCAGCTCTCTGGGTCTTCTCTTTGCCTCTGGAACTGTGTGCTAAAATGTAACCTCTGTCATATTTTGCAATATGTTATTCTTAACTGCATCGACTCTGCAGTGGCACTCTTGGACTAGACAGCAGCATCTCAGTGAAAGAAAGTAGATTTGCTCTTTCATCCATTTCTCTCCTCTTCTCCTGGGTAGCTTGGACTTGGACTGTCTGTGCTAAGGCTACATGTGCCTTCATTCCTGCTGCTTTATTATTGGGTGAAAGGCGAATGCCAGTCAGGTCTGTCCTCTTGTTATGGAAGTCAAAACCCAGCCTGACCACCCCACTGTCCATCCCTGCTGCTGTGTTAACTGGACCTGCAGAAAACCATTGACTGTCAGCCGCCCCCTGACTGGCCTTGGCCCTGATTGAGTTATTTCAGGCCTCTCTCTCTCTAAGAGGGTCGGAAAACATAGAGGGATGTGATAACACGAGCTGGGCGAATCAATAGAGCAGAATTAAATTAAATTAAAGGTTGAGCTTTACATGTCGTTGCTTAGATGGCTAATGCTACACCGGCTCTTATACATTGTCTATATATTGAGCAGTTATTAAGTCAAGAGTCAAGAACAAGTTTGTCATCCCATCCAAATCATGACTGTCCTGACAAGACCTCTTATCTCTAATGTAGCTTTACAGGAGGAGGGGAAAAAGTATGTTGATGTAATAAGATTATTCCAGGTTATTTTAAACCATTTGTCCAGTTCATGTAAAGCGTTCACTTAATGTAGGCCACTGGAAAACAGTGTGAAAAAATAAAATCTGAGAAACATGGAGTTATGGGGTTTTGGAAAGTGCATCTGTCATCTGTTGGTTTGTATGCAAAATATTTTGAATCACCATTCATTTCACTTACAACTGGAAGTGTTGTGAAACCATTTTGCAGTCATATTTTTTCCTTGACTATCAATGAATTCTTCGGAATACAGTGTTAAATATAACTAGATGGGATGATACAGCAAGCACAGCTACACTTCCTTGTGAACGTACTTTTTGAATGCAGTCAGCAGGGGGTGATCGGACAACTTTTCGTCCAATATGACGGTGACAATAAATATACAGTGATATAAAATTTACAGTACTGTTTAAAATCTCCGTCCGTTTGTTTCATTTCAAGGTAATACTGCTTTTAAGTGCATGTTATAACATTTTCAGGTATGTTTCTGAGGAGCTCAGATATAATCCAGTTGCATAAGGAAGAAGAAAGTCAAAGTTCTCCCCATCAAATAAACAATCTTTGAGAGATAGGGGAAAGTGAAGCTTCACTCTCCTTCAGATTAGAAAAAATCCACAGATGTTTCTGTCCGTCTTTCACCTGTGAGAAAACAAAGCAACGCTATAGGAACTTTTTGTTTTTCAGTTCTGTATTTATTGTGCCTTTATCACATTTTACAACTTAAATGGAAGAGAGAGATGGATTTCCTTTTAAATATGTTTTCTACTTTTTCCCTGATGTTGTTGAAAAAAAGAATCTTGAAAAATGAATAATGTACTTATTGGCTATGTTTACTGGAAATGAAATAAATGAAGGGGTTTCTGACTTTTGTGTTGTATATGTTGAAAAAGTTCTTCTTGAATCTTGATTCAGTAACTAATCAAATTGAAAGTTTTAAACTATAAATATATTCCATATCCCATATGTAATTTTTTTCTGCTGAACTTTCAAAATGCAGATATTTCAAAGCTTCACATCAAAGACAGGTCGGGGTCATTCTTGCAGTAGCGGCTTCTTCATTGACTTTGCATGACCCTCATGGCAGGGTGCACCATATATAAACACTGTCAACTGGGAATGAGCCACTGATAGGACTGCCACTGTAATCACCCCTCACTGTACTCTATCATGGTTTATTACCAAAGAGACGTATGGAGTGCATTTTACACTGGGTTAAGATTGTGTGTCTTTGCAGCCTTCCTCTCCCACTCACTGTCTATATTCTTCTGCCTAATTGTCATCATTATGACAGTCATTGTTATTTCTCTCCTCCACACTCCTTCTCTCTGTGTTTCTTTTTTTTCCCCCATGTCCTTATGCCCTCTCCCTTACTCCTGCATTCTATCTTTAACCCCTCTCTCACTGGTATTTTCCTCCTTATTCTCTCAGGTTCTGATATTGGCAGATGGGAATACAGAAGGTTTCCTTTATCAGAAGCTGCCTCTTCTCTCTTCGCTCATTCAACAAGAGGGTAAAGCCACAGCGTACGTGTGTCAGGACTTCGCCTGTGCCCTACCAGTCACCTGCCCTCAGGAACTCAGGAGACTACTGCTGGAGTGACCTCTTAGGTTATCAGATAGGTCTTATATAGGTACATATAGACTGCATTGATATCTCATAGGACTATATGGGTGGGAGCAGTCACCAAACGTTTTGATTTGTTATACCTACCTTGTTAATAGCAGTTATTCATTTGATCAGTTACTAAATATGTGGACTTTGTAGATTTACAGTTACTGACTGTTGGTACGATTTGTCATCCTCTCTCCACCCATCCAAGAATCCCAACACTTATTAAAATACAGCTATTGTATAACTGTCACTGTTGTGCTGAGAATGGTCCACTTCTCAAATAATGTCCTCAACTCCACTCCAAGTTACACTACTTTGCTCTGTTATGATATGCCACATAGTACAAAGAATGGCATGACAGACATAAAACATAAGATACATTACTTTAAACCAGTAAGAAAATAAGGGGACAATAAAAGTAGTCCCATGTGTGTGTGATGGTAATGTCTTTGCATTGGCCCTGTTCACAGGAGACCATGAGTTTGATGCCCAGCGATGCCATAGCCAGTGGCCTCGCTGTCTCAGGATGGGTAAGCTGGCTCTCAAGCTTCCCTCGTCACTCACCATATGTAGCCAAGGCAGCATAATTTGCCTCTCTTTTTCCCCATTACTCAGCTAACCAAAGCAGGCATCTGTTAACTGATGTAACAGAGTTGGCAGCTAGCTTTCCCCTACAAGCGTGTTGAGCAGTCCAATGACTTTGCTTGAGGTTGAAAGATGGAGTGGCTAGGTTCACATGTCTTGGAGGAAACAGCAGCTGGTCAGCAGTCATCCTGGGCTTGTCCCAGGCTGTAGAAACTGAAGCTGCAGTCAGTAACTGTAAAACTACAGACCATACGGTAAGTGTACACAGTAAAATTGCCAAGGAGGGTAGGTACACTACCATTCAAAAGTCTGGAATCACCATTCAAGCATTGGGAATCACTGTTCTCAATAATATAAAACAAATTTCATTGCAGTTAAATGTATGGATAATCATATTTTGAAGATAACAATCCACAGCTTTATACATTTCTGTGAATTTGTAGGATGTTTCAAAAAATGTGCCCAGAAAGAAAGCAGAGTTGTAAATGATTCAGAAATGACTGGAAGCTAAAATCATCCAGATTGCCTCATATTTGATAAGTGGTGATCAAATATTGATTCTACTAATTTATCAAGGAAATACTGTAGATAATTTCATTATATTGTTTA
This sequence comes from Pygocentrus nattereri, assembly GCF_015220715.1. NCBI lineage: Eukaryota > Metazoa > Chordata > Actinopteri > Characiformes > Serrasalmidae > Pygocentrus > Pygocentrus nattereri. The sequence goes on from NC_051223.1 coordinate 19,307,626, forward strand.
TAATATAATAACTTTGTAAACTTGAAATATTAATTAAAACATCCTCAGATACCGTCCAAATTTATTACACCTCAAAGTATTTCAATCTATATTGTGTAAGTGACTGCTGGATAATATAATTATTAATATGACAGGTGGTTGCATACTTTTGAATGGTAAGGTGGTGCATCTAATAATGCAAACGTCCTGTGTTTTCTTCCTATCAGATATTGACTGATGTGTACTGAGTGTTTTCAGTGCATAGGCCATATGAGATAGTACTTGGTGAAATTATAGTCATGTGCAACATAATATTAGAAATGACCTCTTATGAATAATCCACTCCAGTGTTTTTCCACCCTCCAAAACTTACCTTACCCTTAGTCTTAGGCAGTTCTTTGAGACTCACAGGAATAGATTGGTGAAAAATCAAATTTACACAGTTTTCTGCTTAGCCCAGAAAGAATCGATCAGTCAAGACATGTTTGCAGTCCAAGTTCTTAATCTCTAGTTTAGAACTCGAGCTTTGAGACAAGCACTGCTAATAATTGCTATAGTCTTTAGTAAATAGTCTCCCAAATCATTTCTGTAAATGCATCCCTAACACTTCTCTCAGCCCACTCAAATCACATCACAGGTCTTCATTGCTTGTTTAAGGACACAATATGACCTTGTACTATAAAAATGAACAATGGATTCTGCAGGTTGTGTTCATGATGTTTGTTGATGAACTAAATTCTGCATGAGAGTTAGAATCCTGTACGACTCTGAAGTCTAAAATGCTACGCAATTAAGTTTTATTCATTTTTATAGTTCGCAGTATATCATACTGCACCTTAAATCACATCAGCAAGTCTGCACAAACTTATCGCAGACCTAGATGTTGTTTGAGCAGTGTGAATATATGGAAAAGATTTGGGTGACTATTGACTTCGTGTTTCTTAGTAACATTAGCCTTGTACCTCGAGTCCCAAGTTACAGAAACAGAATTGGACATTACGCCTGTCTTGGCAGATCTGTTACATCTGGGATATTATTACATATTATTTTGCTAAACCATTCCTTTATTGACCAATCCTTGAATAGGTAGAGGATTGAGCGCCATAGGAAATGAGTCAAATGTACCAGCATGTTTTCCTGAACCTGTCCATGTACTGTGAATGATCCAACTTTGGCTCAAACCAGCCCGCTGTTCCGCACATCAGATCTCAATATATAGATCTCATAATATGTAAAATGCTGAAACATACAATGTATGCATACGTTGAGCTGTAGCTTGACATAATATAGTAAATACTCATTGAGTAATGTTATTTTGAAGTGCAGTCTCTTCTTTGTGTGTGCTTGCTGCTGATTATCTATTGATGAATACAATTTCACAAGCTCTGCTTGGGATGAGCGTGATTCGTAATTTAAATGGTGCCTCAGGAGTGTCTCTCACACTACACTGAGACAGCTTTCCTGTTGCCACATCCACCCACATAGAAAGACAAAATTAAGCCATTTGTGTAATCTCATCTTTTCCATATATTGAGGCCATTCTGAAATATTCATCGCTTTTTTCAGCCTGGTTGTGAGCTTGGTATGCGCTCAGGGCTTGAGTGTGCTGTGGATGAGAGAGACGACGGTATAGCTATGAAGAAGCGAGTGCTGCTGTCTGTTTTCAACAAAAGCAAGGAAATAGAACACAATGAATAAAACTCCGCCATTGTGACTGTGCCTCAATCCTGTCTCCAGTGAGAGCGAGAGAGAGAGAGAGAGAGAGAGGCAGGCAGAAAATCCGCCCTGCCCACGCATAATAGCACAGCAAGTTGAAGCAGACAAATTTGCCGTCGGTAGACGCTGATTCTGACTGCCAATTCCCTCCCTGCTAGATCCGCTGGGAGACACATTCCCCCAGTAAATGTGAGCTGGCAAACGAGACTTTTTGCAGAGGAAGCCAGTGAGGAGGGGGCTCTGCTCTAGTTCTGTCGTGTTCTCACTTCACTCAACGTTTGTCAAGAGTACAGCCGTGATGTAGACACTTTTTCTTCTCATCAGTTCATTTCTAGTTCAGCTGCCTTGGTAAAGTGGAGAGGTGCACTCTGAGTGCCACGTCTGTTCTTTTAGAAACCTGTATAACAATGGCAGTTTCACTCCCCACATGGAGAAAAAACACAATGCTTCATAGCATATTAGGGTGTAACCAGGGCTGAGATGTAACAGAATACAAGTAGTGGAAATTTTGTATTCAGAATACAGAAATTAAGTGTCTGTATTCAGTCCGTTACGTTTTGTAAAGGCTGTATTCACAATACAACTGCTTTTATTTTTAGAATACTTTTGAGTGAGATCCACTAAATTAAAAAGCGTATGATCTTCAGAAGAAACACCTGCTTGTTAGATATATTCTAAAGAGGTCCTTCTTTACAAAAAATGATGGTCATGCTAAAGCCTGAGTAGACTGATAAATCAAATTGATCACTTATTTATCTCAGCATTACTGAGGTCTTTTGAAAGTTGATCAATCTAATAATCTCCTCAGCAGCAGACATGTACTGGACTCCTGCTGGAGGATTGTGGGAGTTGCAGTGTACTAAAGCAGGTGATGAGAGGAAAAAAATGTTGATAATTTTTTAAATGTTATTTTCATTTTTCACAAAACAAAAGCAGAAGAAAAAAACTGGAAACCAGTAACAGCGAGAAACAGTAAGTTTCCGAGATGTGGTCTAAATGTGTTGTAAATGTGTTGTGAATGTTACTTGTTATTGTAGTGAAATATGTTACTGAATACATTTTGCCCAACTCTGGCTATGACTATATGCAAATTCCCACAGGATTTAATATAATACATATAATATAAACCCTCACTTTAGAGTACTCCCTACTGTTGTTCCAAAAGGACAGTTGAAGAGATTACTGGCACAAGCCATACACAAGAATACAAACACATTTCAAGATCTATCTTATATATTGCACATGTGTTTGGCAAACATGTGTGTTATTATGGCTCATAATGATGAAAGTAAACAATTTTTGCATTATAAGGCTGCATCTCTAAATGAACCAAGCATTGTAAGTTTATTTACAGTCTGATCGGGCGTTCCTCTATAAAGTGAGCCTCTTCTGGCTAAATGAATTGAGAGAGAATTTATTCTAATTTATTTACAGCTAACTGTGGAATTCAAGACTCTCTACATCCGTGGTGGTGCAAATTGGAAGATATAAACATCCCTGTTTGTTTTGCCTGCTCAGAGTCGGAACTTAGCGATTGCTTGTATCCTGTTGGGAGATGTATCTTCTGCCGTTTGTGCTTTCTCCACAAGGTTGAAGTTGGCTTCCTATTCACCAACTTTTAATTAAAATTTTCTGCCGTATATTCAGGCACCACAATGTAACTGTTGCTCCATTTAAAGTGGAACAGCTGATGAATAAGAATTTCCCCTTTGTGTTTTCTCCACACTCTGGTAACTGGCACATTTGGGTGATGTCTTTGCAAATGAGTTAGAATCTTTGGGATAATTGAGCATTAAGCAGTGCTGGCACACTGTCACCATTCAATCCACCACTCTTTCCCCATGATTGTTCTACTCAAATGGGAAAGCTTGCTTTATTCACTTGCCATTTAAAACAGCTTGGGTAGTCATTCATCCGAGGTAGGCTAGCCAAACCCATTTGTGCATTTAGGTGTTCATCAAAGTTATACCTATACAAAATTTCATCACATGAGACTAAGCAGATCTAGGCCTATCTAGGCCTAACTTTTACATGATCATCTGCTCACAATTAGTTTGGCTACACTATATGGCCAAAATATGTGGACAAATAATCATTACACCTAATAAAAGCTTGTTGGACATCCCATTCCAAAACCATGAATTGCCCTCAGCATCCTCTCTTTTGAGAAGGCTTTCCACAAGATTTTGGGGTGTACCTTTTGTTGTTCCGTTTGGCAGCAGAGGAGAACCCAGATTTATCCATTAGACTGCTAGATAAGAAAGCATGATTCATCACTCCAGAGAACATTTCCACTACTCGAGAGTCCAGTGGTGGCATGCTTTACACCATTCCGGCCGATACTTGGCATTGCACATAATGATCTTAGGCGTGTGTCCAGCTGCTTGGCCATCGAAACCCATTTCATGATGCTGCTGTTGCGCAGTTCTTTTGCTGATGTTGCTTGTAGAGGCAGTTTCAAAGTCTATAGTGAGTGATGCAATGGCTGAGCTGTTGTTGGTCTTTGATGCTTCTGTTTTACAATAACAGAATGTACAGTTGACAAGGGCAGATCTAGAATTGCCTGAATTTACTTGGCAGTTTGTAGTGGCATCCTATGGCAGTGCCATGTGTGAAGTCACTTAGCCTTTCAGTACAGCCCATTGAGCTTCCAGTGTTTGTCTAAGGAGATTGCATGGCTGTGTGCTTGATTTTATAGATGGTGACATCTTTATGATTATTGTTTTTTCAAAGGGATGTGGTTTCAAATGGGGAAAACAGCCGCTGTCTTTCAGAGCTATAAGACGGACATCAGAGGAAAGGGCTCTTCAGGACAGTCCATAATCCATCCTCTCCTCTCCCTCACTGCCTGGCATGGAGCTAGGACTGAGGGAGGATGGTCCCTTTGGAGATCATTACTGTGGGAGGACCGCAAGTGTGCCTCAGATCAGAAGCCCCTTACCTTTCCCAGATGCTTGTGTAATAAGGCCACATGAGGCCCCACAGTACCCAGAGTCATTTCAGCATCCGACTGGGGAGATGATATGGCTCTGAGAGGCAGAGCATACAGCAATTAAAATGTCAGTGGATGAAGCCAGCTCTTGTGCAATAGTGTGAAAATGAGAAATTTAAAAAAGAAATTATGGGGAAGAAAGTCAGTAGGAAAACATAATACATAATAGGCAAAAACAACAATTTCTAATGTATCTTGAATTTTGCAAGATTGTATAAGTTTGTATTTGACACAGACATGATCACTTTCTGAGAAAGCAGAATATTTCAACATTGCTATGTGTAACAGACATACATATAATATAAACACCAATTAGGAATAACATTATGACCACCTCCTAGTTTCTACGCTCCTTGTCAATTTTATCAGCTCCACTTACTATATAGGTGCACTTTGTAGTTCTACAATTACAGACTGTAGTCCATCTGTTTCTCTGCGTACTTTGTTATCCCACCACTGACGTGGTGGTGGTGGTGTGTTAATGTGTGTTGCGCTGGTACGAGTGCATCCGACACAGCAGTGCTGCTGGAGTTTTTAAACACCTCAGTGTCACTGCTGGACTGAGAATAGTCCACCAACCAAAGATATCCAGCCAGCAGCATCCTGTGACCACCGATGAAGGACTAGAGGATGACCAACACAAACTGTGCAGTAGTAAATGAGCTATTGTGTCTGACTTCGCATCTACAAGGTGGACTGACAAGTAGGAGTGTCTAATAAAGTGGACAGTGAGTGGGCACAGTGTTTAAAAACTCCAGTACACACTAACACACCACCACCATGTCAGTGTGCAGAGAAACTGATGGACTACAGTCTGTAATTGTAGAACTAGAACAATTGTAGAACAAAGTGCACCTATATAGTAAGTGGAGCTGATAAAATGGACAAGGAGGTGGTCATAACGTCATGCCTGATCAGTGTATAAATGTCTTATATAACAGTTTAAAAGTTAAATCACAAACAACAAATGAGTTTTAGAGGCCAAGACAAAATGAGGTACAGCCCTCCCTGATGTGCTCAACTAGTAATAGGTAAGAAATATTTGTGTTAATTTGTCAAATATGCAAAATACTATGACTTGATTTATTATTGATAATGGTGTTTTCACAGCAGACTTCCAGTCCTCTAGTCTGTCATACATTAAAAATAAGGTGCCACAGTGGTTCTTGGCTTAGTTGTTTTGTTCCAGGAAAGGCTTTTACCGGGTATAGGACATTTACATTGTGTGGAGGGTCTTTAAAAAATTTCTTTACACTCATCTTTTTTGGTTCAGAATCATTCTTTGAAGAAACATCTATTGATTGGTTCTTTAGAGAACCAGGCATGGGTCTCTATATCATAGCTCCAAAGAACCCATTTTGGCATCTTTATCTTTAACAGTGTAGTTGGGGTAGCAAGCCTGAAAGCACAATTTTAGTGCAGGAAGAAACTGAGACTGATCGGATTTCAAAAGATTAATCACAAGCTACTTGTTGCTAGGGATCACTGGTGGGCAACAACATTAAATTGAGGTGTCCAGATCTAATCCTGCAGGGTCACAGCGCAGTGCATGGGAACTGAACTTCTGCTGAGGGCTACAAAGTCTATTCACCATGTGGCCTGACTTTGCTAATGAGATGCCCTATTTAAGGAAGAGAGTTTGTAAGATAGCTGTGCAGAGTCGGTGAGGAGAACTCTAAAGCCTGTGGTTCTTTGTTGACTAGAAATAGTGTTTTCACTACTAAAAGTAATTCCACTGATTTTTCAACATTTTTTTTCATAATTCAGTTGTTAAGATCTAAACAAAGTCATTCAAAGTGGCTTGATGTGAAACTCTTTTTCACAGTGCTAATGACAGGAACTGTGAATGTGTGACGTGTTTAAAGCCTTTAAAAAGCTCCCCCCCACAGAGAAGTAGTATGTGGAATGTGTTATGAATATACTGCCTGATGTTTGAGACTTTTGTAATAGTTCTAAGAAAACGTTTTGGCCTGAAACTGCTTATTTAAAATCAATTTAAAATCAATTTATGGTGGACAGGCACATGCAGGGTGTTATAAGGCAAAACAGTCCCCAAAGAAAGCTTATATGTTCACTATCAACATTTTATATAAAACAGATTTTTAAAAAGCTGCGTAGGTTCAGTGAATATTTTGTGTAGTGAACAAAATGATTATATTTGCATTGCAGGCATTTTGACCCCTGGTTTATATCACCATTACTGTGAAGAAATTGGAGCTGGTAGGTTTCTCTACAGTGCAGCATTTTGCATTACACCACTTTGAATGACTTTTACGTCTCAACCACTGAATTATGTAGTAGGTTTGAAAAATCTGTGGAATCCCTCTTTAAACACAACTAGTAGATATTGATGCAAATGTACTTGATTAAGGCTTCTGATGCTAATAATTGTGCTCTGTGGACCCAAAGAATTCACTCTTGCACTGTAACTTGTATTGCTTTGTCTTATGTAATTTTGAAAAAATAAGAATCTTTCTTTTAACGTTGTGTTTTTCAGAAATGATGACTTTATTCACTTTGTCTTTCTAAGTTGATATTTCCATATTATTTTCTGTTTACTGAGTGCAGTTTAACTAGAGACAGTTTAACTTTAGAGAGTTTCATTTATATACTAGTCTCACACACACACACACACACACGCACACACTCAAACACACGTGTATTCTAAGCCGCTTATCCTTCTGGGTCACAGGGGGAGCTGGAGCCTATCCCAGCAGTCATTGGGTGGCAGGCAGGAATCACTCTGGACAGGTCACCAGTCCCTCGCAGGGCAGACTTATACAATCACACGCACACTCACACCCAGGGGCAGTTTAGCATGTCCACTTTGATTGCATGGACTGTCGGAGGAAACCGGAGAACCCGGAGGAATCCCACACAGACGCGGGAAGAAAATGCAAACTCCACACAGAATTGCCCACAGTGGTCGCCCGGCCGGGCAATCGAAACCAGGCCCTTCTTGCTGTGAGGCGACAGTGCTACCCACTGCGCCCTAGTCTGTCACGATCATTACATCTTTCCTGACAATGAATTGCTATATGAACTGTTGTGATTAACAGTTTAATTGTCTTTTTAGATGCGAAACACCTCATTGACCTTGCTTGTAACTCACCCACATTTAGCAGGCTGGAGATTCTCCACAAGGGAGAGGTATTAAGACTGTCTTTCAGTGCTTCACAAGAGTGGTGCTTCACAAGAGTGGTGCTTCACATAGTCCTTGTTCGTTCATATTATACAACCATTAAAGTACAACCCTAAAACATCCAAATTGGCTGATTAGTTATCTTACTTACTAGCTGTAGATTATCAGTAGCCAAACATTCCAACTTGTACACATTTTGCAGAGCAGGTGCACATGTTGACATCAAAATACGCTGGTATGATTTGTCACTCTGTGCTAAAAGCTGGTGATGCCTGTGAGTTCAGTTGTACATGTGCGGTACTCAAATCCAACAGCAAGAGGCAGCAGCATCTAGCCTTCCGAAAAGCAAAAGAAGAAGAGTTCAACCGATCATAACACTGGGTTTATTCTCAAATATCAATGAGGATGACGTGTATAGGATGATGTGTAATATCAATCATTTCAAGAGACTGCAAATAGACAGCGACACAAAGTGGTTGTTCACCCTTCTCACTCCATCTGGCTGGTTCCATATGGAGTAATGAAGCTTTTAACTCCTTTGCAAAGGTAAACAGGCTAGGGTGGATGTAGAGTTAATGCACACCTGCCAACCTTATGTAATAAGTACATAATACAAAATATGTAACGTTAACACTGTTAGCCTAACGTTATGCAGTTTGCAAGCTAGCTTGCTTGTTCACCAGGCATTGAATGGCAAAGTAGTGTTAAGTTACAATGCGAGTTGCAGATTATTACACATGACTGTATTCATAATTATTATAGCTGCCAACCTATAATGCTAATGAGAGGAGCAGATCATGGAAGGTTGAAAAAAAGTGACTGCATGTGCCTCAGAAATAACATTACCTAAAAGTTACCGATGATGTGTGTTGCGCGTGTGTGTGTGTGTTGCGCGCGCGTGTGTGTGTGTGTGTTTGTACCTTGCAGGCAAAATAAGCCTGGCATCAGATGAGACTGTTTCTCGGAAGCAAACAAAAATGACCCTTTTTCCCCCAGTTGTATTTTAACTTCTTTTTCACAGTTATTACAATTTTACATGCACCTTACATTTTAAGCTATATTTCAGTTCATGAAAATATTTTAGTCCGTTGTTGTATTAGTTTTTATTTTGGTCATATTAAACATAGTTTACAGCAGACTGTAGGGAATCCTGAGGTCTCCTCTGGAGTTTGTGTGTATTGATTTCTTCCTGCATGTGTCTGTGGCGCATTGGCAGATGAGCAGTGGGGTACCTGCCCCGCAGAGAGGCTGCAGAAGCCATTTCTCATGCAGTGTTGGTTATAGATCCACATTTTATTGATTATCAGAGTGGGAGCAAAATGCTCACACAAACAACTGGACTTCATGTGTTATGACCTCTGAGTCATGAAAGAAACTTGCAAGGTTAGTTCAATAAGTTATTTACTTATTGTATTTTTTTTTTTTTTACTCAAACGTTACATCTTATATTCACTGTAATCACCCCTGCGGCTCTGTGGATTACCTTTCCTTTGAATGAGACCAAATGAAATCTGTGAGTTAACTTCACTTTTTCATTTTTTAACAAAAACATTACATAAACCCACAGACTTTGCTTTCTGTTAAAACAAACTTGAGTTTAGTGGTTTTGTTTATTTGTTTTGTTTGTTTTGCCATTATTAATTACCAAAACATTTTGAGTTTCATTCTTTTTTTTTTTGTTTGTTGGTTTATTGTTTTTTTTTTTTATATTGTATCTTACATTCTGCATACTGGGACACTTCCCTGTGTGGATTATTTTCTTTTCAAAGCAACCTGTGAATTTAGTTCACTTTTTTTTTTTTTTTTAATCTTTATCACATAATGCATACTGGGACATATAGTCCATTATGGCAAAACGCACCCCTGTCTAATTACATTTTGTTTATTTTCTAAGTGCATATAGGTTTATATACTTAAGTTAAAATAAATAAGGTTACATTTTAGTGCATAATTTTTATAGTTTAGATACATAGTGTATATGCTGAATTGAATTTAATATTGGGGGGATATATATACACACACACACACACACACACACACACACACACACATATATATATATATATATATATACACTGCTCAAGGAAATAAAGGGAACACTTAAACAACACAATATAACTCCAAGTATATCAAACTTCTGTGAAATCAAACTGTCCCCTTAGGAAGCAACACTGATTGACAATCAATTTCACAGCTGTTGTGCAAATGGAATAAACAGGTGGAAATTATTGGCAATTAGCAAGACACACTCAATAAAGGAGTGGTTCTGCTGGTGGGGACCACAGACCACTTCTCAGTACCTTTCTGCTTTCTGGCTGATGTTTTGGTCACTTTTGAATGTTGGTGGTGCTTTCACACTCGTGGTAGCATGAGACGAACTCTACAACCCACACAAGTGGCTCAGGTAGTGCAGCTCATCCAGGATGGCACATCAATGCGAGCTGTGGCAAGAAGGTTTGCTGTGTCTGTCAGTGTAGTGTCCAGAGGCTGGAGGCGCTACCAGGAGACAGGCCAGTACACCAGGAGACGTGGAGGAGGCCGTAGGATGGCAACAACCCAGCAGCAGGACCGCTACCTCCCCCTTTGTGCAAGGAGGAACAGGAGGAGCACTGCCAGAGCCCTGCAAAATGACCTCCAGCAGGCCACAAATGTGCATGTGTCTGCACAAATGGTTAGAAACCGACTCCATGAGGATGGTATGAGGGCCTGACGTCCACAGATGGGGTTTGTGCTCACAGCTCAACACCGTGCAGGACGCTTGGCATTTGCCAGAGAACACCAGGATTGGCAAATTCGCCACTGGCGCCCTGTGCTCTTCACAGATGAAAGCAGGTTCACACTGAGCACATGTGACAGATGTGAGAGTCTGGAGACGCCGTGGAGAGAGATCTGCTGCCTGCAACATCCTTCAGCATGACCTGTTTGGCAGTGGGTCAGTAATGGTGTGGGGTGGCATTTCTTTGGAGGGCCGCACAGCCCTCCATGTGCTCACCAGAGGTAGCCTGACTGCCATTAGATACTGAGATGAGATCCTCAGACCCCTTGTGAGACCATATGCTGGTGCGGTTGGCCCTGGGTTCCTCCTAATGCAGGTCAATGCTAGACCTCATGTGGCTGGAGTGTGTCAGCAGTTCCTGCAAGATGAAGGTATTGAAGCTATGGACTGACCCGCCCGTTCCCCAGACCTGAATCTGATTGAGCACATCTGGGACATCATGTCTCTCTCCATCCACCAATGCCACGTTGCACCACACACTGTCCAGGAGTTGGCAGATGCTTTAGTCCAGGTCTGGGAGGTTTCCCCATCGTGCACTTGTAGTTCAAGTATCTTGCCCACCAACAGTTTGAGATCTCCACACAGTATTGTCCAAACAAGAGCAGCAGAGGCAGAAGTAGCATAATAAGTCATTTTCTACAACAGAATCAGTTAATCTTGGTAAGACAACGAACTACAAACCATCTTCTCAACACAACCATTGTACTCACATTAATTTTGGTATGTATGCACTATTGTCACAATTGGCTCCTCCCACTCCATGTGCATTTGTTTTGGTCCAGCCCCCTTGTTTAGTGACTCCACCCCTGATTGTCACCACCTGTTTTCCGCCTGTCCCTCATTATCCCTGTGTAGCCCCTTGTTTGCCCTTTGCTTTCGTTGGTCTTTGTGTTGGATGTTCTGTTTGTACTGTTTGGTGTTTGGAAGCTTGTTCTGTTTGGATCTTTTTTGTTGTTTGATTCTTGGTTGAGGTTCAGTGTTTTTGTTTATCATGTCTGACCCGCATTCTCTCGACTATGACTATGACCCTGGATTTGCCCTTAATAAATCTCGCTTATCTCAACACGTGCGTCCGCCTCCTCGCTCCGCGTTACAACTATATGTGTACAATTCACTTTATTGTTTCTTTATACTTCAATTGAGCTTGAAAACATTCTCTCAACAAAGCACTTTAAATAAGCATAAAGAAACTTGTTGCATGCTGGCTGAATGTTCCTTTTCTCTTCACAAGAGCCTATTTTACGCCTACCCCAGTGTCTGGAGTGAACACTACAGGTAATTTACTAGTGTGACTAGAGAGGAGACGTCACACCACAATGTGTTAAATTCAGTAGACAAACAGTAATGGTGCAGTAAAATGTGCAGAAGTGTGCTCCCTTTAGAGGATGTGTTTTACTTTGTCATTTTCACGTAGAAAATCTACAAAGCAGGAGCGCATGAACTTTGCACACAACAGTAAACCCTTCTGGGGATTACCTTTCTTTATAGAAAGGTTATATTCTCTGTAGAGGAAGGTTATATGCTGCTGACAGAGCCACCATTGCCGTTAATATTACTTTTCATTACCACCTAATAAAACTTTTGAAAGGCTTAATGTCTAGAATCATTTAATCGTGCTGCTCTAGTAGCTCTTGTTATTTCTCCGCTGTTAGACAGTGCCCTTTTTTCGCTGGTTCATCAAGCTGTGCGCCCGCTGTTCGCAGAGGAACATCTCTGTCCCAGATCTCCTGGTCCCGGGAGACACAATTAGCCGTCCTCCTGCTCTACACTTTGATACAGGATACGCCCCCCTCCCACCGACTGCTGCCACACGACTTAGAAATTGTTACTGTAGCAGCAACAATGTGGCTTCCTGTGTCATCAGCTAAATGCAACAGGGGCAGTATATCTTCAGAGTGCAATGTTCGCTCTCTCTCTCTCTCTCTTGTTCCCTTGTAGTGCGTTCCCATTGTGGATCACCCTGTGTCAGGAAGCCGTGGCACGCGGAGTATGTGTGGTGTGCGGTGATTGATCTGATTTTAGTATTCTCGCTCGCCCGGTTCAGAGATGGAGCTGATGGTGAGGACAGGATCTGCCCATACATATTCATCAGCGAGAGAAGGTCAGGGAAAAGGAGGAGAGCACAAACACACAGCACTGTGCTTAGGCAGTAAATTTACTTCACTGAGCTGCGCTGCAGCAGCCACTGTTAGGTGTGACATTTCCCTGCACCCTGTGTGAGCCAGACAGAGGGGAGATGTGTAATTTTAGTCTGGTCCCTACTGACTAATGCTGAATACCTGAATAACTAGTCGCTGATGTGATCAAGTGAGGTCACGTGTCCTGAAACCCCGGCTGTCGCTCAGGCTTCCCAGACTGTTGCATCTGCATTGCCTTTAGGGTCATTTCCTAAATCAAACACAACTAAAATGTTCCCTACTACCAAGTTTGTACAGTAATGAAAGTCCTGGAAAAGTCATGAAATGTAGAAATTTAGTTTTCCAGCCCAGGAAAAAAAAGTGCTTGAAAAATCGTGGAATTTCCTGACTTTCCGCCCCAAACAGTCCATCATCTCATCACATTTGAAGAGCTGAAGAGTCTAGACCAGAGATGAACGTGTCTGCATGTGGACTAGCTTTATTAACATGTTGTTAATATGAATCTTGGCTAGCTAAGGTGTAGCATTCAGGATGTGTGTTGTGGAAGATGTTTTGACATTCGAACACTAGAAAAGACAAATTAACAGGTGAAAGAGAAAAACACACAGCTGCTGCTGTAACTAGCTTCTTCACTGAGAAACTTCAGTAGCCTAATAAATACACTACCTTCCCCCACCATGTAAAACTAATCTTTCCCAAATTAAACTTCAGCTAGATGATTTATTTCCCCAGCTAAAGAAATATGGCTCTGTTTTCTACCTAAAGGTAATGTAATTGAGAGTGATGTCCACCTAATCATGATGTATGCACATGGAATTCTACTGTTTAACCCCTTAACATGCCATAGAAGTTTTATTGCTAAACACATTTTTATAACCTAAGAATTGCTCCATTAGTTTACAGTGAAGTCCCTGTAGTTACTGAATAATAAAACTTTGTATAAACCTGGATTGTTAAGGGGTTAAAATGAGTGCAATCCTGACTCTTTAGATCAAATCTTCACACAAATACCATAATTTTATATTTTTCTTGCTAGTTAAAGTCGGCTAAATTATCGTCTTTACAAAAGTGCACCTGACTTTACATGATAATGCTAGCTGATGACCAACATTTTCAGTCTCCTTTGCATAATGTTAGCTGAGTTACTACCTTTAGACATACATTTCCCAGCGTTCTTGTTAACATATGATGGCTAAACTATCATCTCTGGAAAAATCCAACTTTTACACGAATACCAAGAGTGCAGCAAAGGCATGTAAGCAAATCTGCTGCTATACAGAAGTACAGTTTTTCTAGCTACTGTACATAGATAGCAATGTTTAACATTTTCACTCTTTCTAGATAATGTACAACACATCGGTGTTGTGTTATGACAAGACGCTAAACAACTCTTTACAGACCAAACCGATTAATGTGTTTTCACCTGAGAATATGGAATAAATGAGGAGTCAAAACTAAATATGTAGACTCTGAAATGATGAAACATGTATGGATGTGTTGAGCAAAATGACAGATCTGCTCTCTCAGGTTGGATTGTTAAACCTGGTGCAGATATCCGTACATGGGTCTGATTTCAAAACAGTCTGTTTTGTTTTTTTCCCCCAAACATATCACAGTATCACGCTGTTAGGTGATATAAATTATATGTAAATTCTAACGTATATGAACTCTTCCTAGGTTCCTAAGCAAATGAGTCAAATGTAAACCATCAGGGACTGACTACCATGAGAAAAGTGCACCAAATGAATATGTCTGTCAAATATATTGCTAAAAATATCACCAGAACAGAAATGGTATGTCAGTATCATGGTATACTGGTATAGATGATGTATTGCCTAGCACTGTGCTGAATGTTTGGCATAGAAATTTAGTTTTATGTCGTGGAAAAGTCATGAAACTCTGCAGCCTTTCTCTTCATTTACTAAGTATAAGATAGGCCATTGTATTTCTTTGCCCTCTTCAAATCTTGAGCTTATTGCATTTTTATTATATTGTTTATTATTCAGTAACTACATGGATTATAGTTATTCTACAGTTTATAGGGCACTAGGGTGTATTGTATATACACTGTCAGTCAAAAGTTTAGGGACACTTTCCTTTGAACGTTTCAAAATAGTGTTTGATCTTTGCTGCTACTTTTAACCTCATAAACATTAGGAATATGTTTGACCTTGTTTACTGAGTCTTTTAACTGCATACCTTATATTAGACCCGTGCCTGGTTTCTGCGGTAACAGACCCCAGTGACAGCAATAAATAAGTAAATAAAAATAAATAAATAAATACAATAAAATACTGCCAGTTTAAAAAACTCGCTAGTACTTTATTATTTCATGTAAACAATAACAAGACTATTCCCACTATTCCCACTCATGAACATAACTTTAAAACATATTGGCTGGTGCGGTAGTCTACATTATTACCAGTTTTACATGATTTTTGCATGAACATAGCTGCTGAGCTACACTGTCTGAATATGCTTGGGGGCGGCGTGGGGTGGTGTGATGGTGACATAGGCAGATATCATGCCTACACAAAATGCCACCTGTGGTCTAATGCTGTTGCCTCCATTTTTCAAGGTGTTTGGTCATATGACCTGAAAGACACCAACACTGAGTTAATTTCAAAACATGCCATCACTGCAGCTGCCTGGAGCCAAATATGCCAGATTTTTGTTTTTAAAGCAACCCTATGTAGAATATATGTAATTGCACACAATGTGCGGAAGAACATTTTGTGGCACCAGTTGTGCTTTGGACCCCCACAAGCAGATAAATCTGGCATTTTTGCAAGTGCGTTGAAAGAGTGTTCAAAGAGAACTCACTCCAAGCTTGGCAAAAGACAAGTCTTCCAAGAAAGAGTGAATTATCTTTATCATATGTTCATCAGCATAATGTTGATTTTGCATTTGAGTCCTAAACACCGAGTCGGACCTGTGTCGGATGGTTTGAAAAACTCCCACCAAGTCCATCCCACTACCTCTGACTTTTAAATGATTTTGGGCTTTACAGTGTAACTCACAGTGCTGCACACACTCCATATCTTGTGTATCGTGTTCTTTTTTTTCTCCATAATCAGTAATGCTACTTCTTTCAGTTTTAACAAAAAGTTATTGCATACTGCTGCTTTAAACAGAATGATCGAGGAGAACTAGAAAATGAGGAGAAGGCCATTGGTTGCTTTCCTTACAGTTACCTGAATACAAGGATTGTCTTACTGACACAGGTCTAATTTGCATATTAATTTCATAGTAGCTACCAAATAATTTACTGAGCAACCGAGTAGTCTCAAGAGTTTGCTAATGCAAAACAGCTGTTTACTAATGCTTTGGGTTGCTTGATACAGTTTGTACTCAGCTTTACCATTAACAAAGTTGAATTAGTTACATTGAAATGAAAACCATTACAAATTCTGAATTACTTCTTTCAAACGGTAATGGAATTGTTTATTACTTCCGGGAAAAAAGGAATCTCATTACTCATTACTTCTAAGTTATTCACTAACTCCCTGCACGTGCTCTCAAAGCCTGTGCATATCAGCTGGCAGGAGTGTTTACAGACATCTTTAACCTCTCTCTCTCACTCTCAGTTGTTCCTGCATGCTTCAAACTCGCCACCATTGTGCCTGTTCCAAAGTCAGCCAGGGTTAATACTCTAAATAACTGGCACCTGGTTGCTCTGACCTCCATCATAAGCAAGTGCTTTGAGAAGCTTGTCAAAGACTTCATCTGCTTCTCACTACCTGCCACTCCTGGACCCACTGCAGTTTGCTTATAGACAGAACAGATCCACTGATGATGCAATAGCCTGACTCTACACACTGCCCTCTCCCATCTGGACAAAAAGAACACGTATGTGAGTGCTGTTTGTGGACTACAACCCAGCATTCAACACCATCGTACCTTCAAGGCTTGACCTTAAGCTTCGGGATCTGGTTCTGAACAGTTCTCTGTGCAGCTGGATCCTGAACTTCCTGACAGGCCTACGCCAGGTGGTAAAGATGGGCAGCTTCACCTCCTCCTCACTGACCCTTAACACTAGAGCTCCTCAGGGCTGTGTGCTCAGCCCTCTCTTGTACTGCCTGTATACCCACGACTGCTCAACCA
Organism: Pygocentrus nattereri; assembly: GCF_015220715.1. NCBI lineage: Eukaryota > Metazoa > Chordata > Actinopteri > Characiformes > Serrasalmidae > Pygocentrus > Pygocentrus nattereri. The sequence goes on from NC_051223.1 coordinate 19,324,473, forward strand.
GACACAGCTCCAATGTCATCATCAAATTTGCAGATGAAACCATAATTGTTGGCCTGATCTCCAATGACGACGAGGAGGCCTATAGAGAGTTGGTCAGCTTTCTGACACTCTTGTGCCTTGTGAACAACCTCTGTCTCAATGGCACCAAGACCAAGGAGCTTATAGTGGACTTCAGGAAGCAAGAGAGAGTGCACTGCCCCATCACCATCAACAGAGCTACGGTAGAGAGGGTCAGCAGCTTCAAATTCCTTGATGTTCACCTTGCAGAGGAACTGCCATGGAGCGAACACATCACACGGGTGGTAAAGATCACCACCTGGTATGGAAACTACTACCATTGAGCGGAAAGCTCTGCAGAGGGTGGTGCGGACTGCCCAGCACATCACCGGGGTCCAGCTCCCAAACCTTTTGGACTTATACACCAGCCGCTGCCTGAGGACGACCAAGAGGATTCTGAAGGATTTCACCCACCCAAGCCACTGTCTGTTCTCACAGCTGCTGAGCGGGAGGAGGTACAGAGGCATAGAGTCTAGAACCAGCCGGTTCCAAGACAGTTTCTTCCCCCAGGCCATCAGGCTGCTGAACAGCCAGTGGTGCTGGTGTATTGGTCTGTAGGCCTGTCACCGCACCTCTTGAGTCATCATCTCCATGGACAAGCTAAAGCTCATCCACACCAACAGACTCACTCTGATCTTACTGCATCTTCAATTTAGCAATTCTGTACTTACACATATAGACTGACATCTTGTACATCTTCTATCCATATCCTGTACAATCTGGAAGATTTCTATATCAGTATCCTATCCCTGTGTATCTGCATCTCATTATTATATACCTCAGACTAACTGCATGAATGTGTACAGCAGCACATTTGATAGTTTTATTTCATAACTTATTACTGTACAACTGTACATTGGAATAGTGCAATACCAGTGTATGTTGTGTATATGTGTATATTCGGAGTCAGTGTATATATATTGTTTTTTCCTCATATATATATATATATATATATATATGTGTGTGTGTGTGTGTGTGTGTGTGTGTGTGTGTGTGTGTGTGTATGTAGACACGTTGGTACTAACAGGAAAGTACAAGAGAACAGATGATATTTTCTAAGCCTCATTTAGAAAACAACAACAGGCACTCACAGCAAACATCTTTTAAAAGGCACATCTTTTTCCCTGCTGTTAAACAGGTATGTAGCCAGTGAATGGAAGCAGTACAAAAATACTTGCCTCAAAATAAAATATAAAGATTACAGAGCTCCTTCTGAATGAAAATGGAGAAATTCTGCTCAACCTGGATGAGGTTTACATTCATCAGTTTCATGTTAAGTTGAATTCAGATCACTCGTTAAGTTAACAATGCTTCCTGTGCTTATATTGACCTTCATGCAGTCAACTGTCAAAGGCAGCACCCCATGTTATAGTGTAACTGCACTGTGCATAGGTAGTATTGTTCTCTCAGAGACATATGATCAACACATTTCCTGTTGGGTTGGTAACTGTAGTTCTGGGGTGAACCATGAAAATTAAAAGCTGCCTTTCAGTGCAGGCCATAAATGAAAAAACGCTGGTCAGGTTACCACTCATTTTTATGGTTAGTAACATATCTAGTGCTTCCAGAGGCCCTAGCTCCTGAAGTTCTAACCAATAGAAGCTTGTATCTACCTATAAAGCAGAGAAAAATGGATCATGTTAGGTTGTGTTTTGTTTCTAACCAAAACTTAACACAAGTATTACTGCAATACTTGTAGAGTTCAATACAACAAGCATGACGATTATATCAAATAAAAATGAACAAAAAATTAGAGACGTATATTTTTATTTCACAGAAACCCACAGAGCCCTGTGAGATTCTGCACTGCTATAATGTGATTACAAGAATATAAACTGTAATGTGTTACACTAGTTTGTTAAAGGAAATATGTAATTGTGTTGCTTTGTAGTGCGTTACCCCAATGACCCCAAGCAGCGGTCATTAAAGCATCTTTTTTGGTCCGACGAACTGCTTAAAAGCACATGCTGAGAATACTGCTGACAGTATGAGTGCTGAGCACTGTCAGTAAAAATGGGATAAATATATGGCTTTATTGCCTAAGGTAATTTTAGTATATGCAAACCTTTGATGGTCAGTTTACTTGTTGACTTTTCTGTACCATAAGACCATCAAGAAGCAATGTTCCATGTGAGATGTTGCTGTGCAGAAATCATTTATGATAAAGACAGATGAATGTACAACCTATTATGTAGTTTGCGTATGCAGCTAGTCTTACCTTGTTTTGTTGCAATTACTGGTCTGTTGGCAGCACTGTGACTGGCTGGATTTTATGACTCTTGATAGTGAATTAAATTGCTGTTTATTTTGCACTTTCAAGTAGCAATGAGTGATTTGGGAGCGTAGGCCAGCAAATGTTTTATTACTAGATGATCGCAGGAAATCAGATGGTTACTGCATTACAGTATATCATGTTTATTACATTTTCACATCACTGAAAACTGAATTTTCTTTGTTTTCTGGAATAAAGGAGTTTAATATAGTATGTAAACATTGAAGGTTCAAAAACCTTCAAATACCATCCATTTATGGGGACTAAGCTGCAAAAACAGCCTGTTGTTCATTGTTTTTGTAATACCATGAAAAGAGCTTGTGTACATATATCACCTATTCATCCTACAGCAGTTTAGGCCCACCCATTCACATTAAAGTTATAAGGACTGTTTCAGTCCTTACTACTTTTAGAGTGAGGCATATTATCAAACTGCCCGTCAGAACATCACAAAAAGGTTATTTGCGCACAGTCCCCTCCTTTCCAGTTTTCAGCTTTGGATACTCTATTGTTGTTTTGGTAGTATGTTTGAGATCATTGTCTTGTTGTAGGATGAAGCACAATCAGCAGTTGAATCATGATTGTAGATGAGTGAGCCAGTACCTGTGGCAGCCATACAGGGTCAGGCCATAACAACACCATGTTTTACAGATGAGGTGGGATGCTTTTCACCTCCGCTCTTCGCTCTGATACAAGGTAATCAAGGTAGTCTCAGCTGTCCATAAAACATTGTTCCATATCTCTGCAGGCTCTTTTGAGTACTTTTTAGTTAACTGTAACCTGAACATCCTGTTTCTTGGTTAATTAGTGGTTTGCATGTAGCAGTTTGGCCTCTGTATATCTGTTCATGACGTTTTCTGTGGACAGTAATTATTGACAAATCCATACCTGCCTCCTGAAGAGTGTTTCTGATCTGTTGGTCATGCCTGGCCTGCCAGTACCTTAATTGTAACTGGATTGATAAGCTATCAGTTCAACATTTTTCCTAGTAATGTTGTAAGCAGTTGACTTTGATAAGCCTAAGGTTAAATAAGTGCTGTAATTTCTACGTGGTAAAATGAAAATGTTTAAAAATATCCTTTATTCAAATCTGAAATGGTGCACTTTAACCAAAAACGAATTTTTGTAAGACCCAAACAAATATCTTAAGTGGACCTCGAAGGGAAAAGTAGAATATGGGCTCTTTTAAAGTACTTGAAAGTGAGGCATTAGCATGTCTTTTGATGCTTGGCCTCAAACAGCTGCCATACCACTATGATTAAAACACAACATAAAAGGTCTTTTATTCTACAACTATATGACCAGAGACTGTGAAGTGACATAATAACATAATAACCAATAGGTTATCTGCATATATTTCTCATTTACTTTATTATTTTAATAGCTACATTTCTGCCAATAATGGATATCAGGAACCTTTACTTATCACAAATGACTAAGGAGCATTAGGAAAGGAAAGAAGCATAATTACGTCTTGTAGTCATGAAGATAGCAGAGGTGTCTTAGTTTCTTTGAAGATTCACATGTATGATATATTGAGTTCAGAAGTAGTTTTGCATACAGAATTCTTGCTAACTAGAGCAATGAGAGCTGCTGGCAAGTGAAGGGACTAGTTCATCATTTTAGCCTAGTTACTTGAAGGGGATAGAAAAAGCTGGGCAAAATGCACCGTACCCTTCATATGCAGCATCACAGCGCTAGCCCAGTGCTGCCAGCTTCTGGCCCTCCGCACACCTCTCACACATTCTATGCTAATAACCCAGCAGACTGCTGGGCAGCCTACATATAGAGCCTGGCCTTCTTTCCCACTGACACACTTATATGTCATATTTTGCACACATAAGCAGCTCTGTGGACACACTTGATCATTTTCACATGCACCTGCTAACCTATTCACTGAGGTGATTGTTCATTGCTTACATCAGCTCCTTTCAAAGTGGGTCAGCCTCATTTTATACTACCTAAAAGCAATGTGATTACAGTGAGTCCATCACAAGCAGAGTAAACGATGGTACTTTGGAGCTGGTGAGACAGTGGTGTTAACAACCGAGATCTACTGAATCTGCACCCCGTGCTTGGCTCAAGTTAGTTTTCCAGATTTTATTCAAATTCAAATCTAACTAAAATGCTAATCCAGTCAATGGCATTTCCTATAAAGCCTTATTTACACTTGGAATTAACATCTGTCTCTAGTGATGGACTGCAAGATGTTTACAGTTGTATGCAAAAGTATGAACAAGTGTGAACAACCCTGGGCACAATACAAGTACTACAGGAACACCCCAAATTAAGGGAATTTTCTGCAAGGCTTTTTTTTTTACATTATGTATTTTTTAGTTTAACATATGGAAAAATCTGATCTATAAATTGCGCCATATATTTTGCGCGTTTTATTTTTCCTCCGTATTTTAAATTCAGTAAATAAACGGTTACTGTGCATTAAACTGTATAGAGGTTTGTTCTGTGAAGAGGACGTGTTAACTTATCACTTAGAAGTTCAACAAAATGTGTCATTTGACTAGGGGTGCCCAAACTTTTGCACACTTTTTGCACGGTACCGTGTACCTTTTCCTTCCATTTGTTTTCCATCCCTCCTTTCACCCATAAACTGCTGTTACTATTCCGTAAACTGATTTGACCTGTTTACACTCGTATATTAATTCTTCATTTATTTATTTATTTTTTATTTTTTATTTATTTTCAGCTAAAATGTGTTGAAAACTATACATATTAAATCAGTTAACTCGTTTACTTTGATTTTATTTCTTTTACCTATCTCTCGGGGGCGCCACGCTGGCGGTCGCCTCACAGTGAGGAGGGCCTGGGTCCGGTTCTGGGTGACCAGGGCCTCTCTGTGTGGAGTTTGCATGTTCTCCCCGTGTCTGTGTGGGTTTCCTCCGGGTTCTCTGGTTTCCTCCCACAGTCCAAAGACATGCAGTCAGGCCTATTGGACATGCTGAATTGCCCCTGGGTGTGAGTGTGTGAGTGACTGTCTGTGTCTGTCTGTCTGCCCTGCGATGGGTGTATCCTGCCTTCCGCCTGATGACTGCTGGAATAGGCAAAATACAGCCTAATCTACCTGTTCATTACTTAATTATGTTACAAGATAATTTACCATCAATATGCTAGTAATGGTGGTTGTAGTGTGGTATGGGTAGGTAACTACATTAATTTTTTTTCATTTGATTGTTAATATAGCAGCTACAGAGGTCCAAAATAAAAAAAAACATGAGATTATAGTATTTGCATTCAACAAGCATAATCTGTTGATTACCCTCATAAACTCTCTTATTTATATGGTAGTAATTTATACGTTATGTGTTAGCCTATAGTGTGTGTTGTATACCTGTACATCTCAAGAATTAAAAGTCACTCTGGACAGCATAGCAGTCAGTTAAGTATACGGCCAAACCACTGCTGTCTAAAGGTCAGCTGAGAACCACTCACTGCTGATTAGGTAGTCTCTTCACCGAATCTCATAAAACCCTTCTAAAATTACAGACCTCTATGTCCTCATGCTTGTTACAGGCATGCACACATGCACATTAGCTTTGAAAGAGGCAAATGAAGTCATTTTTCTTTCAAACATGAACACATATACTCTTTTGTGTTTTCATCACTTAGGTCAGATGAGGACCGTGTAGCCCAGAAGGCTTCCGGGGTACTGTCACAAATACAGAGTGGGGAGACAGTGTGCTCCAACCCAAAATGTGGCCTGGCAACACTAGCCCTTGACATTTCCTTGACATTTGTTGACATTTCTGGACACATGTAAACGAGAGACATGAGGAGTTAATCAAAACTAGGCAAGAATATTGATGCACAAATGTCAGCGAGTAGGACCATCTGCCCTGTCTGGGTCAGGAGCACTCTTAGAAATAAAGGCTCCTAAAGGATTCTTGGCTTGGACACTTTGTTAAATGAACCTTCCATTACATAGAGGCTCTTTAAAATGATTCTTCACACTTGTGCACTTAATCTACAAAAAATTATTTTTCTTCTTTGATTAAAAGGTGCTTTAGGGAACTAAAAGTAGGTCTTCAGTGGCTCCACATAACCCCTTTTGGCGCCTTTAATGTTAAGAGTAAACATGGAGTGATGAGATGGAGGTTGGATAATTGTACACAGCTCAACGTACTTAAAAGAGGCATTGTCCACAATTGAAGACCTTCTTCTAACCTTGTCTTCTTTGACATATGCGTTAAAGCAAAGGGCAGGCATTCTTCCTCCATGTGCTCTGGCTATTATGTTTGTGAAACTAAAACCTTCACTTGTGCACGAATGTAACTGAAGTAATTTTAGAGAGTTTAATCTGCGTAAACCCGTTATTGTTAGCAAATGTTATGACTCACCCCTGCTCGTTGGACGTATGGCTGAAAATCATGCACATGCTTAACTCCCCAGAGCACAGGGCTTGTCCTTGAGAGAAGATTTGAAGATACGGTTAAAACGGCTCGGCTAATCAGTCACAGGGATCTGAGGGAGAAAATCACTTTGGTTGGCAGCACTTTCTTTCCCATATCTCCTTTTGTTGTAATTGCCCTACTACACCAAGTTGTATGCAATGAGACAGTATACTTTTACTGATAAGGGCACAGAGCAGTGTCATAGATCAAAGAGTAGGCCCAATACATCCCCATCCACATTCTCCATCCTTCACTTTTATTCTTCTAGATTTAAAGCCAGTGCCAACAAGAGGAACAGGCACCAGAGGATTGTCTTATTTTTGTCCCAGATGCATAAAGCTTGGCCAGTTCTGAGTCTTTTCTTTTGTACATTGTTAAGGTGGAAGTGGCCTGGCTTTGTTGGAAAACTATAGAAAAACAGGTTCAGCCAACAAGATCAGGACAAAATAATGGGTGGCAAAAGAAAAACCAGCAGAATCTTTCTTGGTAAGGTGTTGAGCTGCCAGACCAGCTTCAGTGCGCAATGGCATAGATTCTGCTGTCTCGGGAACTATACTGAAGGGATAGAACACCATTCTTACAAATTATATTCTTTCAGTTGGCATTTTAACAATGGTAGTGGACAATGCTATCTAACAAGTTGGCCTAAAATCTCCAGTATACTTCCATATACAAATATAAAACCTCCCTATACAGTAAAATGCAAACTTTTTACTGCACAATTCTATAACCTAAGTATATTCTATAACCTTAGTAGTTTGCATTGCCTCAGTATGTAATAAGCCTCGGATTTTAAGGGGTTAAATCATGAACAGTTACTTTTTTTTCCATATTTTTCTCTTCTCATCATTCTTTTACAAGCTGACCTTTGCCTCATCTCTATAGTATATTGTTACAGAACTGTATTGGCGTTTTTAGAGAACTTTTGACAAATTTTTATCTGTTTCTCCTGTTTTTAATATGTTGGTTTACATATTGGTATGGTAAAAAGCCTCTGTGTACTCAGCTGAAATCATCTCTTTATTATTGACTTTCATACAGATTTATCTGGCCAGTTGTTATGAAGGGATTTGTCTTCACTGGGGAAAAAATTCTTCTGTCATTCATTACTGTTGTTTTCCATTGTCTTCTGGGCCTTTTGTTGTATCTAAGCTCACCAGTGGAATTTTTTGGGAACAAGTAGTTTAGTTGGCCACACCTAATGTTTGTTATCTCCTTGATGGGTTTGTTTGGGGTTTTCAGCCTATGCGTGGCTTGCTTCACTGGCAGTTCATACTGAGAGTTAACAGCAACACATTTCGAATGCAAAAGCCACTGTTGAAATCAACTGTAGACCTTTTATATTCTTACTTGTAAGTTTATTAATGAGGGAATAACACACACCTGGCCATGGAACAACTGAGCAGACAATTGTCCCCCCTAAATGGGGGGCTGTGTGCATGTAAGTACCTTCAAATTAAAGTCTGCACTTTGAGCTCAAATCCATCATTTAATTTCAACTCTGAGATACTACTGTACTATTTCTTTCAAGTTTGAAGGCTGATTTTTGCTCCTGGGTGGTTAATTGTTGTTTTAAACTATACTTTATGGTCAGGATACGACAAACACTCACCAAACAGTGGAACATTTCACAAACCTGTCATGGGAGAGTGGGAGAAAGTGTCTGGTGAGCTGTTTTTATCAGCTGGAAAAGCACGGCCACAGTTTTTGTGATAGCCATAATTTAAGAAAGAAAACATTGTTTTTAGCTGTCTGGCGATGAGCATAACTATCCCATCACAAATGCTAAACAAGTGTCCAACAACAGTGCTAAACTATATAGTTTATCAACACATCCATATCAGAGCACGTCACAGTATTCACACCTGCTAGGAGATGTCTGGGTTCCTCTGTAGCAATTTGAGGGGTGAGCCGCAATATATCTAACATCAGACAAATGGACTCGTCCTTTTAGGTATGTTTAAACTGAAATCGGTGCTTTTGTGTCTTGTTTGATATGCAGCAATTCGCCGTGTTTTGCCAGTAATGGAGTTCAAGTTAGCCAGCTGCTAAAAACAGCTAGCCTGTAAAGATGGTGTCCTTCAGCTCTCCAATGCCTCACAGCTTCCTCAGTTTACTTTCGTTTAAATCAGGGCTGTAACTTGCAGGAAACCACTTCTTTCTTTCACTTTCGTTGCTCAGGAATGCACTAATTGACTTAAATGTGACTGTCCAAGCGCTATAACAGTGCTTTAGTTGTGTGGAGCAGACGTGATTTAATGCTGCTAAAGCTTATTAGGATGTACAGAAAGAGGTGAGTTCACTGTAGGTCAGTACAGTTACGCCACTTAATGTTCTATCGAGAAGTTACATCACGATAATTATTGTTATCGTTTTGTCGCCCAGCCCTAATTATGGATTTTAATTTTAGTTACTTCTCAATGTTTTACAGCTGTCTCAGTCTCTTCTAACATTTCTACGCTTTCACAGCTTTTTACTAATTAGTTGAAATATGTGATGTTATAGAGTATTAGCATCTTAATAGAATAATTGTATAAAATGTCTATAAATTATTGTCCCAAACTTTTGAATTGTGATTCCGAGCTATTGATCTCTGTCTTAAAGGCACATGCTGGATTTATTCTAAGGGCTAATAGGAGGTTGGAAAATGGGTATGTACTGTTTTTGCTATATAAATGTACACAAGTGTCATAAGACAAGCCAAGTTCAGGTTCAAAGTGATTTTAAAGTTATTTTGAATACTGAATTGAATAAAATTGCTGAGTATTCAGAATTGGGCCCCAAAATAGAGAACAACACTGGGTTCATTGCGATTTTGACAAACACAATTTTTGATCAATTGGGTGTGAATTGCTACATTGTCACACTGCTCTACCCCTGTAAACAAGGAAGACTGTTCTCACCACATTAAAGATTAAGTGAAGGTGGAAGTAATTTTACTACAGGAACAAATCTGTTATTTCCCCCTGTGTTATTGTTACTGCATCTCTTCTTAGTTTCAGTTTCTAAACATTAAGAGTTGCCCATCAATCGTGGTGTTTTATAGTTCCTTTGATATTCTGTATATTTACTACAAGCAAATTGTGAGCCGAGACAGTGCTGGGTTTGAAACCCCAAGCACTTTACCAGACTTTTCGTGCAGCGGGTTAGATACCACACACTCACTGCCGTCTGCTGACGAGATAAGATCATTTTGTTTTATGGTCTTTAACATCTCTGTAACATAGAGAGAACCAAGCTCAGCATGATGCGGTATGGAACGTGTGTGTGTGTGTGTGTGTTTCTGTGTGTATGTGTGTGTAACGTAGATTATATTGCACCTATAACATCTGCTCAGCCTGCCTTCACTTCTCTGAACTGCTTCCAATTTACATTCCTGCATAGTGATTTCTATCAGCACACTTTGATAAATCATATGATGATTTACATAAAGGCAGGCCCACGGTTAGACCCATCAAGTCACGCAAGCCTAGTGACCAGAGCTGGCCTGCAGTCCAGCAAACTAGAACAGATGGGCACAGCAGCTCCAGAGAGCAGAGAAGTGCTACAGAAAAAGAAAGGGCATAATTCATATTATAAAAAGACATCTGTAAAGTAAAAAAAAAAAAGTAGAAAGTCCAGCAGCAGGGGTGCCAGACTCACTGAGTAACAGTAAAAGTACATTTTCTCAATGAAGGTAAAAATCTGTAAAATTACAGTAATTTATTTTCTTAGAAATGCTGCCGTATACTGTAATTCACTGGTTCAACTACATATTCTACATATACATATACTACATATTCAACAACAGTAGCAACCTTGAAAATAAACACAAATGTCTGTGAAATAAAGATGATCGTTCATTTGTGTTTAAGAATTTAGTTCTGTAATTTAACAGCACTTTTATAATGCAGTGTATGTGTGCTATATTTACATGTACTTTTGGTTCCACACCTCTGAAAGTGGTGAGGTAAAACTTAGCCTTTTAATCTTTAGAAATAGTGTGTTAGTGGAACTGTAGCTGAGTGACTGACAAAAGACAGCTGGACCATTAGACCATAGTCTAACTAAGACTAACTTTTTAGCACTAAATATAGCATTATCTCAGCATATCAAAATAAACCAATGAACCCGTTCATAAATAGTGCCAGTGTTTATATCCGTTTCACACATGCACTTTTAGTTGGAAACTTGATGCTAAAGCAGCATTATGTGAGAATCTGTATTTTTTTTGCTCTTGGGCTCCCACTGCAGTTGTGAAATGCATTTTACTTTTACACCACTGTTGTAAATACAAATCATGCTGTGATTTCCCCAAGCTAAAGGTTGTAGAATCCAACTCCCCTTTACATGCATGCGTGTTTTGCGGGCTTATGGATGCCACAGATTATACTCATGATTTTTTGTGTTTGTATGTGTAAATAACCAACTCTGTAGTGTCCATATGCCTGTGTAGCGCATGTACTGCAAGACTGCATCTGGTGCAACATCTGCAAAGAACAACAGAAAGAGAACCATGTTGATTTGAAAGTGTAATATTACAGGAGGTTGCTAACTTTCTAGGCTTATTTGGAATTAGATTGACAAAGACTGACTAAATATTTGGAGTAAGCTCAATTAATTTTTTGCATGCTAGCTTGAAATCGGACTTGGGTTAGATGACTATAGAAAAAGAAAAGCTACAAAACTCTATGAGACTCTGTAAGGCTACAGCCAACATTATGGGCTTTCATAAATAACATTGGTAGGGTTGTAACTTACACTCTGCTGTTGGATTTTGGTTGTTTTCCTGTTAATTCTCAGACTGTTTTGCATTCTTTTGTCTCTCTTAGCTTATTTCCAGTCTGAGATTTACTCTTGTCTGGTCTCTTTCTTGGTCACCTTCTCTTTTTCTCTCCCTCACTTCCTCCAGCCACATCTTTGGTCTCTTTGCAGCCTCTGCCATGGTGTCTGTGCTGGGAATACTGAGCTAGCTTCTTCTCATAGCTAGCTGAAGACTCAAAGTTGTTGATTTGTGATGTAGTGCCATAAAGCATTACATGGTTCTTGGAAGAGGTTTTGTACCTGCCCCTCCAAAGTTACATAGTGCTGTAGCAGGCATTCCATGCCTGGAATAGCAGTAACAGAGATGCCATTCTCCCAATTGTAAATCACTGTACCATGAAAATGATTTTGAAGTTGTGATTTTAAGGTAGATTTAAATGGGAAGGGGATAAATATAATTGCCAGAGTCACAATCCTTATAAAGATATACATGGCGATATCACTGTACAAGGCCTAGTGCAATACCTGGTGTAAAGAAAATACTTGACATATTAAGCTTAAACTTGCTTGTTCAGAAGTTTACACAGGTGCAGTGTACATACAACTGAACTTGCATCAAACATTGATCTTCAAGTGTATAGGTACAGCTAAACTTGCTGTGGCTGGATATTAAGATGTTATTTTATTGAAAGAATTTAACCAGCTGACATTCTGAATGGCGCAAACTCACAAAGGCTTTACTGTTTGGGACATGTTCTGCCCACTCAGCCAGATGGAGTTTGATTTGTTCTGCAACTGAGTTTCACTCAATAAAAAAGTTTTGGGCTTTGAAATGTGGTGGATCAAATTGCTGTATGCCCCTGTGGTTCTGGTGGTCATGATTGACTGTTAAATTTATTGTTATTATTTTACACAGTTGCATTCTCTATCACAGACAACAGACTTTGTCGTACTGATAAAAATAAAAATATAGAATGCATAAAATTATTATTGTTTTTCCATCCCAGGGCTTGTGGTCTTAGATCTTAAACCTTTATTCTATAATGTGCAAATGGAAAGTTCATGGAACCACAGCAACCACCTGGTGCACTGCATAGATTTCCCTCAGACTAATGAATGAGGAAGATAAGAACAAAGATAGCAGTTATCCAGAAACTCCTGTGCTAAAAAAAGAAGTACTGAGGTGCACCTCTAAGGTTTGCACACAAGCATTCATACAAGAAAATGGTACTACAATAGAATGAGACCCCAAAGCAGATCAGATAAACAGTACTTTTAGAAATCGAGCTCCACTCTTGCTTCAGATCCACAAGTGTTTTTGTCCATCTTTTCAATGGGAGAACTCAGCACTATGGGTTTGCTAATGTATGTACAGTAACATAAAATGCTCATGTAAATACTTTCACCTAGTGTAACGTGGAGCGATGAGGAGGCGGACGCATATGCAGAGAAAAGCAAGATTTATTCGGGGGAAATCCAGGGCAGTGGTCGATACAGTCCAGGTTCAGGTAGCCAATACGAAGAGCAGGAGGGACAGACATGACAAAGAACACAGAAATCCAAATACTTAACAAAACACTTCGAACAGAACAAGCAAAACATCCAACAAATCAAACATGTCCAAGAAATCAAACATATCAAACATGTCCAACAAATCAAACATCAAACATGTCCAACAAATCAAACATCAAACATGTCCAACAAATCAAACATCAAACAAAGACCAGCAAACACAAGGGGCAAACACAGGGCTTAAATACAAAACAAGGATAATGAGGGACAGGTGGAAAACAGGTGGGAACAATCAGGGGCGGAGTCACAAAACAAGGGGCTGGACTGAGAATCAAAACAAAAGCACATGACGGGACTAAAAGGTAAAAAAAAAAGCACATGAGAAGACTGGAAGGGGCCAATCGTGACACCTAGAGGGTACTTTTATTGAACATTTCAGATGTTATTGAAAGATAAATAGTATATTGTAATTGTCTATTTATAGCAATTTATCTGCATTGAGATTTGATTTTCATGTTTGAAATATGAAGCATTATGGATAGTAATTTAATAATACAATAGTATTAGAATCATCCACCTCTCTGTTCATCATTCTAGATACATCCAAAAAATATCATTTCTGTTTTTTTACTTCCTTTTTTCTGTTTTACAGTTTTAGACTAATTATTTGTAATTGTATAAAACTGTGAAGTTGCACAGGATTTATCTGCTGCCATACTGGTTTTATTGAAAACATCTGACCGGTAATGTGTATAGAAAAAGAGATTCTTGTGTTTTCTTGTACTTATAGTCATAGTTGTGTCTGGAATGTGTAGTGCATCAGCAGTACATACACAGCCCAGTCAGCTACGCTAATCAAATATGTATACACATTTAGATCCATAGCTTCTTTCCAGTGCAGATGATCTCAGAGGGATGCAGGAATATATGGATCAAAAAACAACAAACTCCTTCTGCACAGACGAATGATCGGCTGTTGCCTCTCGAATGGAAAGCTGCATCTTGCCAGATCTAGCCCCCCCCCCCCAAGTCTGTCAGTGCAGGTGAGGCTCATATGAGGAGGAGGTTAGGCCTCTTTCTTCTCATTTGGAAATCCACAGCTGAGTCCCAGAGAAAGAGAAAGCTCTGTCCTTGTCATACAGTGAGAAGGGAGGGCGTACAGGGCCAAAGGTTGGAACAACCCATCTCCTCTCCTGGCTTTTCTCATGTTCAGTGCAGCATGAACTGTCAGAATGCTGGAGTTACAAGTTGCTGGAAACTAATTTGGTCCGCTTCTGTATTATGTGTCAGAAGCTTGAACATAAAGTAACTTAAAGTAAGGTAAGCTTGTCCAATTGAACAGTTCAGCTAACTTTTCCAGAAAGAGTTGTAGCTGCTTTTTAGCTACTTTTTGAAAAGTAGTGCGCTACTTTTAGCTACTTTCAAAGCACGACTGTCAGAATGTTTGTGAATCTTCACCTGACACACCAAACAGGCCCAACTGACAGTTGGACAGTGAACGAGACACTGCATTTAATCATGTGCCAGAAAGAAACACACAACTGAAAAGCTGCAAATATGCAAAACCATCACCAAAATGTGTAACCAGCAATCAAACTTACACACCCAAAGGCATGATATCCAACAAAAATTAAGACTAAGTGCAAAGTCAATCATTCCAGGTTTTTCCTAATAAAAATCAACAAAAAACTGAATATAAACCAGATAATTTTGTACAAAGCTTTGTCAACTGTTGAAATTAAACTGCTCCAATTTAAACATTTCAGCAAGATACACCGATCAGGCATAACATTATCCTTGTTTCTACGATCAATGTCCATTTTATCAGCTCCACTTACTGCTTAGATGCACTTTGTAGTTCTACAATTACAGAGTTTAGTCAATCTGTTTCTCTGATACTTTGTTAGCCCCTTTTTACCCTGTTCTTCAGTGATCAGGACCACCATGGAGAGCAGGTACTATTTGGGTGGTGAATCATTCTCAGCACTGCAGTAACATTGATGTGCTGGTGGCGTGTTAGTGTGTGTTGTGCTAGTCTGAGTGTATCAGACACAGCAGTGCTGCTGGAATTTTTAAACACCTCAGTGCCATTGCTGGACTGAATAGTCCACCAACCAAAAATATCCAGCCAACAGCGTCCTGTGGGCAGCATCCTATGACCACTGATGAAGGACTAGAGGATGATTAGCTCATACTGTACAGCAAGAGATAAGCTGTCGTCTCTGGCTTTGCATCTATAAGGTGAACCGACAACGCACGTGTGTCTAATAGAGTGGACAGTGAGTGGACACAGTGTTTAAAACACAGCAGCACTGCTGTGTTTGATCCACTCATAGCAACGCAACACACACTAACACACCACCACAACATCAGTGTTACTGCAGTGCTGAGAATGATCCACCACCCAAATAGTACCTGCTCTGTGAGGGTCCATGGGGGTCTGGACCACTGAAGAACAGGGAAGAAACAGATGGACTACAGTCTGTAATTGTAGAACTACAAAGTGCACCGATATAGTAAGTGGACCATAAGTGAAGAAACCAAGTGATGGTCATAATGTTATACCTGGCTCCACAGCAGAACTACATTTCTAGGTAAAATAACATAGTAATCCTCTTTTTGCTGTAAAATAGTTATAACACACAGTTCTAACACAGTTAACGCATAACTGCTAATTCACCCTTTAACGCTGAAGACTGGCACGCAGACTGCTGGACACACAGCAACGCAGATAATGAAATGGCAAAGAGAGAGATTTAAGACGAACATCAATAATTTGGAGATGAATGGACTATTTACATTAATAAATCACCCTGGTTTGGTGATACACTTAATCTGCAGCAACTCACAAAACTTAAATCAGCTTCTCTTTCTCCTGCTACTCGTTCAAATTCTACCGTTCCACTTAAATGGCGCAGCAGGACAGCCTGGCGCCTCAGGCACTATTTAAGGTGTAACGGGACAATTCGAATGAGAAGCTGGAGGTTGAGAAAGTGACTTCAACCTCATAAAAAGCCAAACATTGAGAGACATTTTACAAGAAACTCGCAGAAAATTTTCCTGAGATGGGAGAAAAGCGTAAAAGATTAAAGCAGAGCAAAGTAAGTCTGAGTTTGTGTTTATATTTTTAGGCTGTACTACAACATCTGCACAAACTGAGACATACTTACAGCCAAGATGGTAAAATGGACAGAAAATGTTGTGGCTCCCAAGGTGGTTTGATTTTTGCTGAAAGGACAAAACGGCTCTTCTTAACATTTCGATTGCGACCCCGGAGTTAAGCCTACTAGTAAGGGGTGATCAGCACGTGGGGCGAGTGCATGCCCGTTTGGTCCAGCTGTCTGCAGCTCAGTCAGGATTGCACAGTCACCACCAGCCCAGTGAACGACCGTGCTCTGCAGTTCAGGTTTTGCGCGGTTTGACTGAAGCCTGTAGCGAAATTGTAGCAAAAATTTTTGCTATAGCTGCACAAAAATTTGTAGGCGTTACAGCTACTAGCTACACTTCATAAAACTGTAGCGGCTACAGCTACTAGCTAGTAATATTTGTAGCTGACTACAAAAAGTAGAGCGCTACTTAGCTACTCCCCCATCCCTGCTGCTAACATACCTGAGCAGTATAGGTCTGTAAAGTGTGTAAAGGTCCAGGTACTCACATTCAAATGGCAAATGTTCTGTTGATTTTCTGAATGAAAATAAGCTAACACATCTACAGGGAACAGACTTAAATGTGGCATTTTTGTGCACAACGTCTGTTCGTTTGCTGAGTTTAACATATTTGGGGAAAAATGATAGGACATAAAATGTGCCATAACTTTTGCACATGCCACATTTTATGTTTTTTCCCGATGAGGTTAAATTCATCAAATAAACAGTAATTGTGCATTAAAATGCGCAGAAGTGTTATTTGACCTGGGGTGGCCAAATCTTCTCATATGACTCTTCATAATGTCTATATATGGTAACAGAATTTTTGATATTCTGATAATGACAAAACTTAGCCAACCTTATTGTTCAACTGGATAAGGCGGCTGTAATTATTTAATCTTATTTACAGGAATAAGTGACTTTATTTCATTATAAAATGATCAAAAAGCATGTAAAAATCAATCTTAAGTGGAAAAGTAATGAGGGCTTGAAGTTTTTGAACATTAACATCCTTTGATATCTTTTCTTAACAAATGAATGAACGTTCTCCAATGTTTTTGCCTTTGTGGGTTACCTGTTCAGGGACACAGTGATGCAGAGCTGAGGCACTAAGGAGGACTGTAATTACTGAGGAACCTTTTCTAGGCTAAAGGAATCTGATAATGGGAGATTGTTAATGAAGTTAACACTCTGGTATAATAGAGCGCACTTTATTAAGAGACATACCATTAGGAAATTTAAACTTGCCCTGGCACAGAGGCCTTCTCTTTTACTCAGCTTTCCTTAAAATACTGCTCATTGCAGGTTTTCTGTAATTGTGAAATCAGATGCCATTGAACAAATCTTAAAACGCAGTGGCAAACTATGACTACTACAGCTAGACCTTCAATTCAGCCCATGAATGTCAAAACTTGGTCTCTGTAGCTCTTGAAGTTGTAACCAATAGGAGCTTAAATACAAAATAAATAAAAAATACAGGGATGTAGGTTTAGGTCCTGGTGACATACCTAGAACTTCCAGAAAGCCTACATTGACTTGGTTTGGTTCTACCCATTGTAAATCAAACACAACTGGTTGATTCCTCTGTCTGCCCCAGTGAACTGCAGGGTATGTGGTCCCATGCTTCAGTTCCTCTTATGTCTTAATAACTTACAAACTAGTTTGAACAGAGTTGAATAACTTATAAAAGTTAATGAATAACTATTGTATAACTAGAATGTAACTTAATCCTTAAATTTGAGTAATAAGCTTACTGTTTAAAGGGGTAATCTAAGATGTAAGGCCTTTTGTGCAGCTCCTGAAGGGCTAAAAAATGGGAGAGCTAGCATGTCTGTGTCTACCTAGATACTACAGGGAAAATATCCTGATTAAACAATTCTCTGTTGGGCATTTCAAGATATTAAACTTACAGTTTCCAAGCAATATTTTAACAATGAAATAAGAGTAGTACTACAGTACTTGCAGAGTTTAAATATGTGATTCTGTTTATTATTCTGTTTATCTTTAAAAAAAATTTATCTTTTAAAAAATCTTTGTTTGTTTGTTTCCCAGAATTCATATATTAAGCTATTTCAATTTCTTGCTTTCAGGCTTTGCTGTTAATACATATTTGTTACATATTAAGTATGAATACAATAGGTTTTAAGTGAAAAACCAACATGGCAATAAATCAAGATGGATCTGTCTGTCATCTGTTGGTAAGATATGAGCCAACGTAACACAAAGTGCATGGATTTTGTTTGTAATGAAAGAATAAAACATGAGCTCTCATTTGGTATCATTTGTTTATAAAAGGTTCCTCTGTACTTCCAGGAGGAACACCTGTGTCCTGCCTCCATGCTTTCATTTCTAGCTAGCTTTGTCTCCTGAACCTCATGGTTAGTTGGTTTGGAGTGATCTGTTTAATGACTACATGACATGGGCTTAATGTGACTTAATGTTGCCTCATAGGATCTTTCAGGGTCAGCACGCTTCTCCACGATGAGCCAGTGCCCCTGTGTTAGACACTGTGTGACGGTATGTCTTTCCCTGTAAATGGCTGATGTGATGGACTGCTCACTTGGCTCAGGCAGTCTGATGCGGCAGGTTCAGACTTTGTCAATAACCCTGCCCTGAGGAAAAGATCAATTGCGATGATGGCTATTCTTTAACCGCATGAATGAACATGGCAAGGGCTTTAATGGCCTGCCACCGTTTTGCTCAAGATGCCTGTCAGGCTCACTCTTCCTGCCTCAGGTTCATCATACATCATCTTCCCACTGCGCATTATTCCACCAAACAAAAGGTTCTCCTGCACGTTTTCAGTGTTTCAGTACCAGTTTCCAGGCTTTCATTTTCAGAAGAGAATTTTTAAGTGAATGGTTAATGCTCACTTATGGTGATATTCCTATTCCTATTTATTGGAGCAAGATAGTTAAGTTGGTGTAGTTATGTAAACAACATATTAAGATATCAGAAGAAGTTGGTTAGATGACTATTTTTAAGGCATGTCACCAGCAGGGCTCCATATATATCATTTAATCGCGGTCTACTTTTTTTGGCTTCAAAAGGGCACATGGGCTGCTTATTTGACTTATTTAGGGATCACAAAAATGGACGAATTACACCTAACACACCTTAGTTTCTGTGCTGTTAAATGCTAGATGTACTAAGAAGTACCACTGTAATTCTGTGAGGTACACAGTACTCCAAAGGTTTTTGACCTGACGCTGTTTTACAGAAACATCTTAACTCTGATATCATACCTGTTTAGTCACTATGACAACTTCATGAAGCTCTGAATTTAGCATAAAAGCTGTTAGGCTAGACCAAGTTCATTTGCAACATTTTTGTGTCTTGCACTGTCCCCCAGAAACTGTAAGCGGACATCATAGGATTTTTCTACAGGGAGTCAGAAATGTATGTACATAATTCTTATTTTCCACAATAAATGTGCAACAATTTGTGAAACTTGTTTCCAAACCAGGGCCATTTGTGACAGTGTTATAGGTCTAACAGTGTGTAGGTCTGACTCTTTTGTAATCATTTAGAATGATAAAAGGAGTGAAGTCTATGAAATTCTGTATACTTCTGATCTGTTAGTGGCCGTGTACTCCGTTTGAAATTTGTTAGACTTTTATATTTTTCAATAAATTCCCTTTTATTTTTTTATGAAGAGAATCTTACTACAGGACACAACAGGAAATAGGCTGTGAGTTTTTAATTCCTGTCTGTTTGGTATATTTTAAATGAATGCGTAGGATGAATGGTAACAATAATAAACACAGCAATATCCATAATAAACAACAAATTATTCAACAGTAATGCAATAATGATTCATATAAACAAATGTTTCATTTTGCATCCTGGAATACACACACACACACACACACACACACACACACACACACACACACACACACACACACACACACACACACTTAAGAAATTAAAGAAGCTTCTTGCATTTTTACTTAGGAGCTTCTGACATTAGAATTTGCTACAACTGCCCCTTATTGACCACCACAAAAACAATCAGTATCTAGACATAAACCTAGTTACAAAAAACAGGTTTATGCAAAAGTTTGAACACCCCTGGTTACATGTTTTGTTCATTTTTACATGAAAGTAAGCTAACCCCTCCACTTCAGGCAATAAAGTTTAACTATTTAGTACACAAATTCTATTTATTTGTGAAGCTTAACATATTGGGAAAAATCTAACATAAAATATAGTTAAGTATAATAAAAAAATACATAGAAAAGGAGTTTTGCTGGTGTCTTTGCAGCAGAAATGTGTACATAGTTGAAACTTGCAGGGCTCAGACATGCAAGTGTAATACGAATATAACATTTAAAGCTTGTAATGCAAAGAAGACATTTAACATGGTACATCTGTAAACCATACAGAAGAGTTATCTTATTTCCAGATAAGACAAGAATATTACAGAGGCATCCTAACTTGACTGTTGTAAGATTAGATATAATTCCTAAATGAAGACAGAATTGTGAAAAATCGCATCATGAACTTGCCAGATCTTAACTTAGAACTAAAGATATAGTGCTTCTCTAATGTGGCTCCTGATCTTGTCTTTAGTCCTACTCCCACTCTTTTAGTGCTTAAGTTACAATTTGAGTTGTTGTATTTTAAAGTATGAGCTTACGCTGCTCTACTTTTGTCTGGTGTACAGTTGTTGGCTATATTGATTACTTTGATTCTGATCACAAAGACTGTCTAGGTTATGTTATCTAATGATGCTAATCTTTTATTCCTCAGATCTTTACCCGTCTCAGTCACTCACACTGGTAGCAACCAGAGGCATCAAACAGCCTAGAGGTTTACCACTCTGTTCCAAAAAGGAAGTCTGAAGAGACCCTGTAGCATTCATGTAGACCTGTACACTGATTCTCAGCTTGTCCAGTGCAGTCAGGTTGCTGGAATCACACAGCTGCTGCTGAGCGGGAACTTGGATGATTACACTAGTTTCAAATAAGTGTGTATTCAAAATGTTGTACGTATAAAATGAATGAAATATCTGAATATTTTATTTATTTTTTGGAAGGCTCAGTCACCCTTTTGTGCTACTGTGATCGAATAGTGCAGCAGTTTAAGAGCAACATCTCTCAATGCATGATTGCAAGGGATTTAGCAATTACACCACCTAAAGGCCATAACATTATTAAAAGGTTAAGAGAATCCAGAGATATCTCTGTGGGTAAAGGGCAAGGCTAACAGACAATACCAAAAGCTTATGACCTTCGATCCCTCAGACGACACTACATTAAAAACTAACATGCTTCTGTAATGAATATAAAGGGCTCTGGAACACTTTGGTAACCCTTATCAGTGCCAGTTGATTGCTGTATCTACAAATGCGAGTTAAGACTTTACTACATAAAGCAGAAGCCAGTATCAATGATGCCGCTGACTTCTCTGGGCTAAAGCTCATCTGAGAGGGACTAATGGAAAGTGTAAACGTGTGGTGTTGTCTGATGAGTCTTGCTTTTAAATTGTTTTTGGAAATAATGGACATTGTTTTCTCTGGGCCAATGAGGAAAATGGTCATCTAATTCTTACCAACACTAAGTTAAAAAGCCAGCGTCTGTCATGTTGTGGGGTTTATTAGTGCTGATGGCACCACTTGTGGTAAGCGGGCACATATGCATTTTGGAGCACTTCACTTCTTCCATCTAGGCATCTTTTTAAGGGCTTGCTTGGTTCAGAAAGATAACACCAAGCCACATTCTGCATGTGTTACAACAGCATGGCTTCGTCTCTCACTGAAAATGTGATGCATTATAAAATGCAATAAATGACAATGGAGACCATGGACTGAAATACAGCTGAAGTGTTTTATCAAGCAAGATGGGGAAAAGTTACACTTGCACAGCTACAGCTGGTGTTCTCATTTCCCAAACAATTACTCAACATTGTTAAAGGAAATGTAACATAGTGGTCAACGTGCTCCTATCCCAACTTTTTTCAATTGAATACAAGTCAAAAAAGATTAGCTAATCACTGCTTTCTGTTTTTCTTTTTTTGTCGGAACTCTCCAGAACACTCCTTGAACCAAATCTGGATAATCAGAATCAGAATCCTTTATTGATCCCAGAGGGAAATTGCAGAACTGGGGCCTAGCGGCACGGTGCAATATACTATCCCATCATTGTGGGGGTATATGAAGTCCATGAAGGGCTGCAAATGGTCACCAAGCAGCGAAACATAGCTGTCACTGGTTAGTAACGTAATAAGGCAGACCAAGCTATGAGAACACACCCCACACCAGTATGGAACCACCACCAGCCTGCACAAGCACTTGTTGATAGCTGGGGACCATCCCTTCATGGAGTCTGTGCCACACACAAGCCCTTCCATCAGCCTGAAAGAACTGTTGCTGCAAGTCCTCAGACCACACCGTATGTTGCCAGTACTCGAGGGTTCAGTTAGCAACCTCACAAGCTCTGGTGAGGCGCTGTTTCTGGTGTCGTAGTGTTAACTGACATATTCTGAAGGGTCTTCTTCCTCCACATCCCTTGGAAGCTAAAGACCACCGCAATGCGCTGTAAGATATGCATGTGGGGCCTCCTGTATTGAATGTGGATGTGATTTCTGCCAGAGTTGCTTGTCTGTTCACACGGACAATACTAGCCAGATGCCAGTAGTCACGATCATTAATCACTTGTTTTCAACTAATGTGCTGTCCGCTGTGGATGTTAATGCCATGTTCCTGGTTGACAAATGACACTGTGGATTGAGGAATTTTCGGAAATGGAATGTTCGATCTGTCTGAAAGGTCATTCCATATATATCAAAGTTCATTGTATACAGTGGTGGACAAATAGAATGTCATTAATTTGTCTGACGCTGATGTCTGTTAAAATGATCAAAATCACAAGGCACTGAAGACAAGACATTTCTGTTTCAGAGTGGCTCTGAAACTTTTTGTGATTGTGCAAAGTTTTAATTTTAATAAAAACTTGCTTTAAATACAGGTAAACAAATGAGATTTGCTTTACTGTATTGCATTTGCAGATCTCTGTTCATAAACATAAACCAGCAAAAAACTAATTTACTATAAAATGAAAGTGTTTGTATAAATTTAATGTTTACATAAATGTACATATCAGTCTCAACTGCATATGTGTACATATTTCTATATTATGGTCTATTTACACAAAGTTAGGTTAGCTCATCATTTATGTAGGAATAGACTCTCACAACATTTTACGCTGCTGCACTGACATTGAACTGTGTGCTTGCACTGGGTCTGGCAACAGGTCAAAACTGTTTGGTGTTCGTGCTTCACGCTTCAATTGTTTTGACATGTTACGTTTTTATACACATGTATACACAGTATATAGACACATAAACCAAAAGGAATGTAGTGGAGTGAAAAGTAAGATATTTGACTTTGCAATGCAGTGGACTAAAAGTAAAATCAACCAAAATAGAAATACTTCAGTAAAGTGCAGATATAGATAAAACTACTTTTGTTTGGATGATCAGCAGAACTACTTTCGCTCAAATACATTGTTAAGAAAGTACCTATTGGAAAGTCATGTTCAAACCCAAAGAGCAGCCTTATTTCCGTCACCAGTGTATCTCAGATAAATATTTTTAAACACTCATACTCGTTCCAAGACTGTTTACACAATAAACCATGACTGCAAATGTAAATATTTTTCATATTTATGAGATTAAGTTCTAAATTCGTGACTCCCAACAGCAGAGGCTCTGCTGCTTCAGTATCCCTGAGACGAGTGGTGGGGTAGCCCCTGCCCAGTGGGATGTATTCCACAGAGGAGTGTGGAGCACATCACAGAGCTTTGACTAGAGGAGTCTGGAGAAACGTCAGAACGAAAAGATGAAAGATGATGCTTGGAGGCGCCTCTGCTCTGTTTCTTCCTTTCTGCCCTTGGTTTCTGCACCACAAACAAAGCTCCAGCAGAATGTTTGTTCTCAAACATATCATCCTAATTAACAGAGAAAATCAAATAACAGCAAGGACATCCCGTCTCCGAGGTGACGCGCCAAACAAATACAGTTGTGAAAAGAGGACTGAAAAAATCTGCATGCGTAGAAGATGAACTGTTACTTCAGAGAATCAGAGAGCAGCTGCAAAAGTAAGTAAAACCAAAAGCGCATTCAGCGTCCTTGAGTAAAAGTTTTTTGTTTGCTTATGTACAGCTGTGATTGTGTTTTAATTTTGCTGCAAACTCTATGAGTATTGATCACTGTACACAACCCAGAATCTAGCTAAATACTACCCATATGGAAGGCATATATACATATATATTTTGCTTATATTAAACCTATATGTGCAGTATATGTGTCAGAAAATGTATGCTAACTATGTGCATGTCATTTAGAATGCACCTATGTGCACATATATTATATGGCCAGAACTTACCATTATACCAATTAGACATCCCAAATCAAAACATGGGCATTAACATGGAGTGTAACTGCCTCCTCTCTTTTGTGAAGGCCTACAAGATTTTGCAGTGTGCCTATGAGAATCTGTGGCCATTCAGTCAAGAGAGCATTTGTGAGGTCAGGCACTGATGTTGGACAAGAAGGCCTCGTTCCAGTTTATCCCAAAGGTCTTCAGTGGGGTTGAGTTCAGGGCTCTGTGCAAGTCACTGGAGTTCTTTCACAATAAATCCAACAAGCCATGTCTTTATGGACCTCACTTTGTGCACAGGGGCACATAGATAGATAGGGATACATAGAACTTTACTGATCCTGAAGGGAAACTGCAGGGGAAAAACATTCATGCTGGAACAGGAGAGAGCCTTCCCAAAACTGTTACCATAAAGTTGGAAACACAGAATTACGAGAGGCCTAGCCCAAACATTGAAAAACGCCCCAGACCATTATCCCTCCTCCACCAAATTTTCCTGTTGCCAGAGTACATTCCTGGTAGGTAACGTTTTCCAGGCATTCCCCCAGCCTCAATTCATCAATCAGACCGCCAGATAGTGAAGCATGATTCATCAATCCAGAGAGCACGTTTCCAATAGTCCAGTGGAGGTGTGCTTGACACTCCTCTAGTCAATGCTTGGCATTGTGCATAGATTACCTTAGGTTTGCATACAGCTGCTTGACCATAGAAACCCATTTCATGAAGCTCCAGATGCACAGTTGTTATGTTTATGTTGCTTCCAGAGGTAGTAGTGACCAATGTAGTGGAAGACAGGCAGTTTTACATGCTGGGTATTTCAGCACTCAGCCAACCGTTCTTTGAGTTTGCCTGGTCTGCTGCTTCATGACTGAGCTGTTGTTGCTCGTAGATGCTTCCATTTTACTATAACAATACTTAACACTTCATGTAGACATTTCACAAACTGACTTCTGACAGTGGTGGCAGTGATGGCAACCTTTGACAGTGTCACATTTAAAGTCAATGAGCTCTTCAGTACAACCCATTCTACTCCCAGTGTTTTCTATAGGGATTGCATGGATGTGTGCTTGATTATTATCAATGGGTGTGGCTGAAACACCAGCGTTCAATAAAAAGGAGGGGTATCTACATACGTTTGGCTATATAGTATTTATAGTATGTCAAAATATTGAAATGACTGCACATATGCAAATGAAATGTTTGTAACTTATTTATATATGTGTAGAAAATGCTTGGAAATCTATTTTCTTTATATGTGGATAGACTTGGCAAATAACAATGATCCTGGACCTAAAGCATGTGGTAATGACTGAGTAACACATGGTCAATCTATTACGCTCCTTAAGACTGTTGAGTAGAAATGATATTTTGTTCAGTTCATTCTTACATTAAAGTACTGTATCCTACATTTTTCCTGCATTTGAATAAATGTGAATATCCATTTATGACATTTAAGTAGGTTTATATGTTTATATGTTCCAATTCACGATCCATTTTTTTTTCATGTCTGTTGATCCTCTCTGTGTCCCTTTGAATAAAACAGGCTGTTCAGTTAATTTACCTGATTTAAACGACCTCTGTTCTGACTGCACCTTACTGTAAAAGCAGAGGGACGTTTCAGCCATGCTAGCTTATGTTACACCCATGGACAAATAACAGTCTAGTTGTCTGTCAGACATTGTTGATGAGCGCACAACCACCCCCTACTTTGAACACTGGCATCACAACATGTTGGATTGGTATCACACTCAGTTTGTTCCCACCTATATTTAGCCCAAAAGTTCTCAGGGTTGTCCTCAGACATGCTTGTTATGAGATCACATCTTACCTGTCACGGCTATCTGCATACCAAAGTATTAGGGATAAACAGTTTCCAGCTGGGGAAAAGAGCTTTAACAACAAGGACATGTTAGGGTCCATATCCTACACCTTTCCTGTCCACTTAATCCAAAAACAGTCTCAAGTGATTTTTACACGATCATTGTCCAACCTTTTTTCCCATAGAATTATATAGACTGAAATATTGTATATATCTGGCCTTTAAGATTGATCTAGATGACCTCTGTTCAGATGGGTGGGGCTAAACTGCTGTAGGCTGAATAGTCTGCTATATGTAAATACATTGTTTTTTGTGACATAAATGCAGAGAATGAAAAATGGGCTGTCTTACAGCTTAGTTTTCATATATGGACTTTATGGACTGGGGAGTGGGAAGCGCTGTCGCCTCACAGCGAGGAGGGCCTGGGTTCGATTCCCCTGCCGGGTGACCGGGGTCCTCTCTGTGTGGAGTTTGCATGTTCTCCCTGTGTCTGCGTGGGTTCCCTCCAGGTTCTCCGGTTTCCTCCCACAGTCCAAAGACATGCAGTCAGGCCGATTGGACGTGCTAAATTGCCCCTGAGTGTGAGTGACTGTCTGTGTCCGTCTGTCTGCCCTGCGATGGACTGGCGACCTGTCCAGGGTGTATCCTGCCTTCTGCCCAATGACTGCTGGGATAGGCTCCAGCACCCCACCAACCCCTGCCCCCCCTCCCTGAGACCATGACAGAGAAGCGGCTTAGAAAATGGATGGATGGATAGACTGGGGAGTAAGTGTTGTTTTCAAACTGTAACTCTGTTAACATACTACACCAGCTTTTGTTTAAAAATAGTTTGATTTCCCATGACACAAGCCTTTAAAGTAACTCTTTTCTAGTTTCGGCAGTATTCTTTGACTAACTGCATTCAATGCCCTGCTGCCTGCTGTGTGACCAAATGCCGCACCAAGTGACCTAAAGACCTAAAGATATCGCCTCCAGGGGAGAGGGTAGTAATGCTCTTATGTGCTCTTTTCTGGGAATGTCTTGCACTGTAGCTGTGTGCAGCATGTTACGCTAATCAGTGGCTCCTCAAGACTGCCCAAAGGCTCTATGGCTACGAGGCTGGAGTCTTGAACTAGTCCAAAGATACTCCCCTCCCTTCAAATGATGTAATTGGAGAAGCACCTCTAGAGTTCAGTGGCTTCAGGAGAATCTAATGGTTGGTTGTTCCATGAACAGCAAGCAAACACCCAGATATTAAAATGTTGATAAACAGCCCACCACAGAAACAGGACAAGCATTTGTGAACTGGAATAAGAGATGTAATTTGCACCAGCATTGATTAAATGTATTGATTGACTACAATGTAGCTCATCTTTTAGCAAATGATGCAGATGGCAGACACCATCAGTCTAACCCTCTGTGAACACAGATGGTGTGGATATGTTGAAATGGCTGTTTTTCAGCTATGTAACACTGGCCATGGTAGATTTGTATTGGCTTAGTTATTAAATAGTAAGAAAAATCTTTATCTTGAGGTTTGGAAGTGAAACGTTTCTGGAAGACTGTTTTATGGTCTAATACATCTATAGTGCAGCTACACAAGTTTGCACAGAATTAAAAGGGACCATATTTTCTTGTATTTTGAATAAAAAATTCCCTTTTACATATCTTTATTAAAAATAAAATATATTTTAAATGAGCCCACTTATAATGTTTCTATGGAAGTCCCCAGAGGCTATGAGGTGGTTATAATTTTCTCGATTTTTATTCTGAGATAAGGAGTTAATTATATTGTTATCTCAAGATAACAATATTGTTACTTTAAAATAACAAGTTAATTATCTTGTGATCTCAAGACAAATTTATCTTGAAGTAAGTTACTTATCTTGTTATCTCTTGTAACAACTTATGTATCAAATAACTTGTGGTGGTTGGTTAGTGTAGTGGATAACACGTTTGCCTTCTACACTGTAGACTGGGGTTCAATCCCCACCTGGGCAAGCACCCTACACTATACCAATAAGAGTCCTTGGGCAAGACTCCTAACACCACCTTGGCCTCCCTGTGTAAAATGATCAAATTGTAAGTCGCTCTGGATAAGAGCGTCAGCCAAATGCCATGAATATAAATGTAAATACCACATGGCTATCTTGAAATAATGGGTTACTTATCTTGTTATCTCAAGATAACAAAATTGTTATCTTGAAATAATAAGTGACTTGTTATCTCAGGATAACAATCCAGAAAATTATAGAAACAGCTCATGGCCTCTCTGGACTTCTGTATGTTTCTGTGCTATTATGTACCAATAAAATCATAATTCATCATTTGTTTTTGTTGCTGTGCCTTTAACACTGATTTATGTAGATTACCTCAGTTCTGATTGGCTGTCCTGCTTCTTGCCACATTTGAAATGCAGTCTGTTATGAAACATTCCTAATAATTTCAGCATGGATGAGGAGAGCTATACTGTTGTAGGCTGAGTAGGTAGAAATACTATGTAAATGTGTTAAAATATATGTGACGTCACAAAAACAATAAAATCAAAATGTGCTGTTTTGCAGCTTAGTTTCCATAAATATGTAGAAATGTAAACTGTATGGACTGGGGAGTAAATGACACATTCTGAAACTTTAACAAATGTTACAGACTACATAAAAAAAACTTCTATTTAAAAATATAATAAATATCAGTTTTCCCATACATGGGCCCTTTAAGCCAATGCCTTTTTTTCATGATTTGAATGATCGGCATTTCATTTCCTGCCTATTCTGCCTATTAATTTATTGGGCAACCAACAGCAAAGACGTTCTCCAGTGATGAAGTGATTTGCATTATTATTCTAATTCCTTCTGTTCAAATGAACATTCATAAAGAATAATGAAAATGTGAAAATGATGACTGCATTAGTCTCATTCATTAGGTGTCTTTTTCTTGAGGGTGCTGTAAGTGATTAATAACCAAATTGCCATCAGGCTTTGGAGTCACATTTATTCATAGATCATTTTTTAACACAGATTAATTTCACCTTTCCCAGCTCCTGTGTAATGCTGGAAAAGTGAAGAATGCTTCAGGATAATGTTTCAGACAGTTCAGACAGTTGTACCTCTGGAGTTTGGAGTTGTATTCAGTTAGGGTTTCATTATTTTACAGTGCATGACATCACAAAAATATTTCTAATTAATTTAGAGAGTTTTCCTTCTGTTTTGCCAATTCGCTCATGCCCCTTCTCCTTCTGTCTATCAATATATGGATCCTTTATGTTATTTGTCCTATTCTTGCACTGTTCTACCATATTTCACCACAGGGGGCAGTGTGGTAAAGCCTCAGTGGGCCGGTGCTCTTCTGCTGGTGGGTACAGGCTGACATGCTCAGTGAACTTGTAAGTTTCAACACAGTGGTGCAATGATGCATGAAGGGAAAAATGGAGCTCTTTTTATTCGTCACAGTTTTCAGTAGAAATGTGTGTTCTAAAAAGGTGTTGATGCAGTGTTGAGGTGTCAGTTTCAGTATTACAAGTTAGCTTTTTACCGTGTGTAGTGGGGTGGAGCTTAGGCCCTGTCTCCTCAGATATGTGAATTTCTCTCTAGTTTTGGGAGCTTACCTCTCTCTTGTGGCCCATGTTGCCATGGTGAGGTGAGCGCTGTCACTACATATTTTTGCCTGGGTTACTGAAGAGCCCAGACTGCTTGACTGTATCAAATACATTCCAAACAGTGAGTTTTCACTTTTTGAGTCATTATGTGTGTCATTACATTAGATGTTGGAACTTTCTCTGTCAAGTAATGCATGACATTACATACTCCAGCCATTCTGATTGTTACCTATGTGCCGGTCATAGTTGAGATATTGTGAAAGGGGGACATGTGAAAGGGCATATCTATATGACCAGACCCCGTTCTGCCCTTTACTGTGCCTCATTCTAAAAAGCAGTCCACCAGTCCGCGTTAAAACACTCTGTATAACTATAACGTATAACTATAACATAAAACTGCCCTCTGTTGATGTGTGGTTTTTATGACATCACAAAGGCAATGCATTCAAAATGGGCTGTTTTCAAATCATACTATCTATATATGGATTGAATGGACTGGGAAATAAATGCTCTGTTTTGAAACCGCAACAATGTTTTCATGAGGACTGCTCATGTGGGGGGTGGGGGGGCATGTTTTATTCAGCCCACCCTAACCCCACAAACACATTTCCATACTATATATATAACGTATTAAACTCTTATCCTTGTAAATTTGTATTCTTGAAGCATCCTAGTAACCAAATGTAGTGAAAATGTATAGCATGCATTTTTAAAAGCCCACCTGCTTATCTCACTTCTATGCTGTTTTGCCTTTTTGATCCTCAGCCCACCATAAACATTGCACTTTGTCAAAAAGTTTAAGCAGCCCTGGTTTACATACTAGACACTTTTCTTAAAAAAAAAAACGCATAGATGCCCGACTGTGTTGGGATGGGTCTATAAACGAGCTGTTTATTAAGAACACTCAGCTGAACTGCGCTTATTTCACACCATCCCTGAGTGTGTAAACAGTGAGGTGATAGCACTTTGCTCCCTCCAGGCACATGCGTTTAGATCCCTTCCCTGTTCCTTAACAAAAGCCCTTGCATAATAAACATGGTCCAATCATAAAAGTGGGTTTGGTCGGATCCCAAAGAATTCCCAGCTTTTTATTGGCTAACAGTAAACAATACAGCTCCAGCTGTTTCTCAAGCCCTCTGCTAGTCGAGCCGTGGAGTGGCACGCGCTCCAGCCAATGGCAAGGCGGGTGCACTTTTCTCGGCGCTTGATTGGCGGAGGCGCTGGCGAGGGGGCGGGGCTTGAAAACTGAACCCAAATCCAGCTGTGAGTTGGTGTGGATGAGCGGTTTCGTGCTGTAGAGCGTCTTTTGCCGACTGGAAGTAGGAGACAGATTTTTACATTTTTTTTATAGCGGACAACACTCCTGCGTGGAAGCAACCCACTCGCTTCTCTCCGCGCCGAGACTTTGTCATGTGCAGCCTAGAGAAAGCGATACCTGCACGCCGAGAGAGAGAGAGAGAAAGAGAGGGAGAAAAGACATCACTAGAAATGTGGCTAACTGTCAGTGTAGTGGATAGTTTGATGTGGTAGAGCATCGATGTTTTAGCAGAACAAAACTACTTAGTTCCCCTCATACCGGTCTCTCCAGTTTCGGGGGAGTTGCTCTCGCCTGGTCCTGCTCATCGACAGGAAAGCAGAGAGAAGCCCATCATCTTTAAGGCATCGTGTGCAGGCACGGCTGAACTGAGCTGAGCTGAGCTGAGCTGCGCTGCGCTGGGGCTGCCATGCCCGTCAGGCTGATCGCACTGTAAACTCAGCCTGGAGCTTCACTTTCTCTCTGAGCAGAACCTGGGCTACTTTCCCTGCCTCCACAAATGATCATGCGATGACTGAGTTCCGTTTGGGCTTACTAGCAGAAGCAATTCCAGGTAAGGGGAAAAATAGCACTTTTTAGCAGATTCGCCTATAGGCGCGTGTTATGTAGCTGACCGACTGCTGGCATGTGCTCACCAACTTCTGGGCTTTCCTGTAGCCTCATATGCTCATATTCGAGTTAGCAGGTCTACTGTACTTTTTCCTGGGCGCTGCTCTAAGTGCCTTTGTTTAATTGAGCCACTGTTTTCCTCCTCAGCGCCGCTTCATTCCTTCCTGTCTGTTAGAATAATGACTGTGGAACTGGCCGCTTCTCAGAGGAAAACGCGCGCGATAACAGCTCATAATAATATACGTTCAGTAATAACGCGTCGTAAAAGTCGTATTAACGTCGTAGTTACAGATAACAGTAAGACAGTGTGCAGAATAACCCTATTTCATTCGAAAAATCTAAATGAGCTTAAAAAAGCCTTGTATTTTATAAAGAAGCCTGCTTTTTGTTGTTGTTTTTTTATCCTGAATGTTTATTTATTGGTTTGTTTATTTATTTCTCTGCTCATCTGACCAGAGAAGTCATTTTGCCTTATTCTGTCTGCCTGCATTTCTTTTATGTATTATTCTCTTCCCCCTGTAGGAGGTGAATGATGGCTGAGGATGGAGGAAATATTTGCGAGGACCACAGAGGCAGGGAAGCAGAGGGCAGGTCCTCTCTTCCTCGGACTTTTATCCGACTCAACGACCTGTCCGGCGGCGGGGAGCGCAACGACGACGAGCCCGACGAAGGAGCAGAGAGGAGGGAGAGCGCAGCCGGCACGGTGGCGGAGGAGGCGGCGTCAGCCAGCGGCGGAGAGGCTTTACCCTACCCTTCACTGGCACCGGTTGTGTTTTTCTATATGAAGCAAACCACACGGCCAAGGAGTTGGTGTCTGAAAATGGTCTGCAATCCATATCCTTTCATTCCAAACCCAAACAGTGTAAGTCCGTCACCTGACGCGGAGGGCAGGGGCGTGACACGTGTGCCAGAGCGCACACCTGTGAAGGTAGGAAGCACAGTTGGTGCTGCTCCCGACCAAGTGTTTGAGAATGGGAAAGTAATACGTGCTCTCGCATTCATATAAAGTTTTTTTCCCCCTTTTTTTTCACGGCCTCATTTGAAATGAGCCTCCAAAGCAGCTGCGTTCACCTGAAAATGCTCTAGATCTGACTGTCCACTCAGATAACACGCACCGTAATGTCAGTGTATTCTGTCATTCCTGAATGGAAAGGAATGGAAGTGAGTCATTCGTGGCTTTAGCCATAGCTGATAATGAATGTGACAGTTTTTCAAAGAGGCGATGCTTTAGGCACGCTTATCGCAGCGAGGAATAAGCCAGAGATGTAGAGATAAAGATGTGCGTTTCAGATTTGACGACTTTTACTTGGTAGGACAGCTCCCTGACTGCTCAAATAATGCTGCATGCAAATGTTTGATAGACAAGCCAAGGGCAGTCATTACAGCTCATTAGCCGGCCGACTCGGCATCTGTCTGTGGCACTTCATGAATCTTCTCATTTGTTAGTGTCATGTTGATGAGCTGTGTGTTTGCAGGCTCTTGAATAGGTGATTGCAATGGTCACTTTGAATAAGTCAAAGTCATTTCTTTCCCCAAATGATTTAGCTACTTCCCCTTAAGCTCTGCAGGCTGTACCTGCTTGGTTGAGAGAGAGGGGGGCTGGGGGAGGGGGTTCAGTGGGGCTGTGTATGAATCACTTAAGCACAGCTGCTTTGTTGTAATTTGTAGAGGACTTTCTTTAGGCACCTGCTGTGTGGTGTCGCTGACTTTCGCTGACCACAGAAGTGAGGTCAGTGTTTATCCTATTACGTACAAGCATGATACATATTCACGTGTATGCGTAATCATGTATGCAACCATCTGTTTTAGTGAGTTTTATCTGACAGTCAGTGGTGATGTAATTCAAACTTCCATGCAAACCAAACTGATGTATTAGCTGAATATATAATTGAAGCTCAGTAAGGCTGCACAGCTCATCCTGCAACATAGTCCAACAAAGTTAAAACATCTTTAAATCATGAACTTTTCCGAGGGTGCACATTCGGCTTTAACTAGAGGCACTGATCCAATACCAGGTACTGAGGCAGTGGGCCAATATTACCAGAATGCTGGGCTAGATATAAAGGGAGGGGGGGGGGGGGTTCAAATGTGGTCTACTTTTAGATGTTTCACTTAAAAGTAGCTCATTTTAAAGGGCCCATATCATTGAAAACTGTATTTTCCTTACTTCCTGAAAAAAAGAGTAATGTAAACGCTCCTAAAGTCTCAGGAAGTATCATTCATGCCCCAGTTCTGTACTGTACCTACAAAACAGTTGTTTTTGTGATGTCACAAAAAAAAGTGCATTTACAACACATATGTTTACATATGTCCATCTATTCAGCCTTTTGTAGTTTAGCCCCACCCATTTTCCCTGAAGTTATAAACAGTGTTTCAGTTTTTGACTGACGTACAATAGAATAGAATAGAATAGAATTCAACTTTATTGTCATTGCGTATGTCACAGGTACAAAGCAACGAAATGCAGTATTGTGAGTATATACAGAGCAGCCAATCAGAACAGAGGTCATTGACAGATATCATATATCTTAAAGGTACAGTAACAAAAACAGCCTGTGATTAGAAAAGGTAAGAAGATAGTCGTGTAAACATGAACTATCACCGCTTTTGGTAAATAAAATCATAGAATCATTGTAAAATAAAAGAAATATGTAGGAGGTAACCCCTAGCATGTGTATCCTTACTGGTATTCAGTTCAATTTCAGCATTTTTATCAGAAAAGAAAAAAGTGGTATCATGCCATTTCTAGCTCCAGCTGCTTTGCTTATCCACATTATAAGGCATATTATTAAGTGACAATGTGGAAAACAATGTAACATTCTATTACAGTGAGGTGTAATTAAAAGATAGGAATGAAGAATGAACATCTGGACCTTGGCCTGTGTTTTTTTAGGGAGTTTGAAATTGCCCCCTGTCTTGTGTAGTCAGAATTTTGCACATTACTTGCTGTTAAGCTCTGTAAACTCTTTAAAAATCAGGTGTTTTTGCCATAGAAGAACTACTTTTGGTTCCTTAAAGAGCCTTTGTGATCTGAGAAGAATCACAGGTAGACCTCAGAGAAGGTTTATGGATGTAGTGAAGGTGGACATGGAGATGGTTGGTGTAAAAGTAGAGGAGGCAATGGATAGGGCAAGATGGAGGCAGATGATCCGCTGTGGCGACCCCTAAAGGGAGCAGCCGAAAGAAGAAGAAGAAAGAGCCTTTGAATGATAAAGTTTGAAATATAAAGTTCTAAATCAGTTAAAGGTTTTTTGCCGAGCTACGCTCAGGCCAAGAATCACTGAAGAACCTTTATTTTTAGGACCATAAAGTGCTTGGATGGGAATAATGTGAGTCAGACAGGTATGTGGTTCACAAGCGAGAGAGAGGAGGATCTTCTGAGTGTAGGTGCTGTGTTTGGTTTTGAGATGGACTGTGCAGCAGCCTCTCTGAAGGAAAGAATGCTCTTTTGGACAGGCGAGCTGGCTGGACCTGATTGTGATGTCTGGGTGCAGATGCTTTGTTTTCCTTCACAGGGAAATATGATGAGCCTTGTGGGCTCTGAAAGGCTGCCCAATCAAACACACTCATCTTACCCCTTTCGCTTGTTTCTCAGTCTCCCTCACGCTCTCTCCTCCACCACAGAAGCCCACATCCCTGCAGAATGAGCCAGCCTTCTGAAACGGTTCTCGAAAAAGGACCGCCATTGGCTGCAAGAAGATCGTGCGGTTCTGTTGGCCTGAGCTATTACAGAAGCATTTGACGTATGGGATTCCTCACTGATAGCAGGGCCACATTTCCATATTGTTAAAAGGCCACCATTTTTCTCGAGTCCTCTTTTGGTACAGAGGTCCCAGGTACTCAGCTTAAGAAAGGACCAGGCCAAAAGGGACCTCATTAAGTGCGCTTTAGAAAAAAAGCACCTTCTCTTGGATTCATCCCGCTACGCAGCTGCAGGGGCAATCTGTTCGCTTGTGGGAATGCAATGCAGGTCAAGAGTCCCGATGGTCATGTATTTAAATTTGAAAGAACTTTTGATACTCTTGATAGAAAAAGCATTTGCGTAGTTAGGACAGTGAAATGTGCTCTGCGTGCCTGAGTATTCTTAGTGAATTCATTGTGTATGGGCATTCATAGGAAAATATAAATTGCTGGGCTATGGCTAAATTCCATCCCCTGTGGGTGTTCATGCGCTGGTATGTGGCCAACAGTGATAGAAAACAAAATGCAAAAATGATATGACAAACAACATTAGATGGATTGTTATGGTATTCTTTCTACTTGATAGCGACTAGTCTCTGTTTTAATTATTTAATTTGTACAGTCTCCTTGATGTTTTTTAGTTGGTTTTAGGGATGCACAAGGATATCAGAATTAGTAGTGGGTGAGATAACAAAATGTATCATTACTGTGATAAATGATATCATATTACATCATTTACAGTACTTAAAGAACACTGACCAACTGCATGTTTAATTACAAAGAGAGTATAAGTATTTTGACTGTACTGCATTCAGTGAATTATCTGAAACACTGATTAAAAATCATTTTAATGCACTCATAAATTTCGATAATAGTTTTGAAAAGTTTTTTTTGTCTTATCAAACCTCAGAAAAACGAAAGTCAGACATGGCTTTCATTGTGAAAACGTCCTGAAGATGATATATTTTTGCCAGATCGTCAACCCCTAATCAAAATCATATAGGTATCTGCAGAGAAATATCTAAAATGATTAGGTTTTACTAATATTTCACATCAGTATTTGATGATGCATATAGCTTCTGCATCCCCTCTACCCATTTTCTCAGTGCAATGGAAGTTAACTAGGATTTAAATAAATGTGATCAAATAAAACAGTTCCCCATAATTCAGTTATCAGATTAAATAGGTCACTGTTGGGTCTATGTGTGTAAAATGTTATGACCCTGTTGAGCTGCTGGTGAGCAATAAGGAGCAAAAGGGAAGCAGTTAGAACACAATTAACTGAAAACAATTCACTCACACTTCTCCACAGAGGTTAAAACAGACATAAAAAAACTACCACAATAAAATTTGAATTTAAACATTTTTATATATCGCTGCTGTCAGAACAAAATCTCCAAAATGAGAACTTTACAGGAGAAGGAAAAACCATACCTTACTTAATGTGAGTCAATGTAACCAGACCTTTTCCCATTTATCATGAAATTTTGCACACAATGTAAAGAGCAAGAGGCACTTTCAGGCTATTAAAAAAATGTAAATATCCATTGAAATATATCCCATCAATGTTACTGAAGACCAAAAAATTTAAAGAGAAAAATGAAAAACTGTGAAAAAGAGCTAATGTATTCTGCAAAAAATAGAACGTTTAGGCTGCGCTCCATTTTAACATTTAGCAACACTAAACAGGGCTTAGTCCAAATTATATGTCAGTGAAAGAAATTGGATGTTGGCTTTGGCCCAGAATTCTTATATCATCAGGACATCACTAGTTCTGCTGTGTTTTGAGTAAACTATGTCAAATTTCTGAGAACCTATATTGAACTTGAACTCCCCTGTCAATACAGCTCTTTTCTACACTCCTATTTAATACTTTGTCGTACAGTGCTGTATATGCTTGACATGACTGTTGTGGCTTAGTATGTGGCGTGAGTCTTACAGGCCTTTTACAGAAAGAAGCTTTTATTTGTATGTGTAGTGTCCATGTTTGACCTTTAATACATCTCAGTGGCTATTACGTAAAGGTCACTGTTTTAAAATACTCTGAAATGTAGCTGGAATCGATCCCACACTCCTCCCATTGGAAACCTGTTTAAGTGACTTTCCTACTTGAGATTCTACGGAGAAGCTTACTGTTGTACTTCAACTTCTCTGGACCTCTCTGAAATCCCCCATTTCTTTTATATCCTTGCAATCTTCTTTTCCTGAGGAACCCCATGGGTGAAATACCTCTGTAATGTCTAAAGACTTTTAAGACTTTTATCAATTCTATCAATTCCTTAATGACTTCCAAATTATCTGTGTACATCGCAGGATAATTCCTCAAAAATTCCACCTATCCATCCATTTATTTGATTTGCAGTGTGGATTTATCAGTATGCCAGTTGATGACTCTGTCTCAGCCTTATGATTCATTCTGTTTATGTCCATGGTTCATTTGTTTCACTCCCATAGCTCTGTTCTGAATAGCATTTTATAGCCCTGGCTTACGTCTCTGCATGTGACTTATTCTGGTCCCTCCTGGCTGGAGGAGTTAACATTTGGCGCCCCTGAACTGTGTGTGTGTGTGTATGTGTGTAAGAGAGAGAGTTAGAAGAGTGCGAGTGGTTAGTGAATGATCCCCAATGTGGTGTCTGGAAATTTCTCACTGATAGCTCTACAAATGGTTGTGATTGGAGTCTGTGGCAGACGCGGAGCAATCCCATAGGTGTCGCCTCTTAGCCAATGGCCTGGTTTGTGCCAGAGCAATCTTCGCAGCTGCTCTGCCAATTTCCCTTCAGATCGAACCTGATATAGCAGAAAGGACTACTGTATGTTCTTCAAACCTCTAAAAAATGGCAGATCACTGACAGTAACAGCTCAGAACTGTGGATGCCCAAGTCCAATACTCAGCAGACATTGCGGCGATAACTCTGAATATTTTCCCCATTCCTTCCTTCTCTTGCTAATTTTCTTTGTCTTGCTTCTACATCAGAGAACAAACTGTTGTTGGCTTATCTGATCTGTCTGTGAAATAATAGAACTCTAAGAGAACACTTACTTAATCAGCAGAAAATGTTAGGCTGGCAGGCCTAGTCAAAGTGTGGAACATTTACCATAACTCAGGCTTACAAGAGGGGAAAAAACTGAATATTCAAAAACATTTTCAGAAGAACAAAGTGCTTTATGTCTTTTTGTTTACAGATGTTGGACCTTTTCCTGGGTTGAAGTGTATGAAAATTTCCTGGTTACACATGGCTCTTGTTGATGTGTTTTGCTTTGTTTTTCTGCATTTCTGAGCAGTCTAGGGTCTACTTAGTTTGCCGTCTTTAACCTTATATCACCTACGGCTATGACAGATTCGGAAATGTTGGTTTTGCCCGTTAAAAGATAAATTCCATCAGTTTTAAATAAACCCATTTAAAAAGTTTCAGGGCAATAGAATCATTGAGATCTGTACATTTGGTCAGAAGAGTGGAGGCACTAACATCAAAAGGCTGTAGCCTACATACAATACTATCCATCCATCCATCCATTTTCCAAGCCGCTAGCATCGCATAAATCCATATTTACATGATGTTTAATTATTTATATGGAAGCAAGTGGAAAACCATGACTGTTAGATCTGTGCCTTCAGTTCAGGCCATAAATGTCAAAAACAATGTAGAACCCAACAATAATACTAATTTCTGCTAGCACCCCTATGGGATTCTAGTAGTATGCTAACACAGACGTTTGAAACTTGTAAAAAGCATTCCATGTTTTCTTTGAAGCTCAGACATATTATTATATATTTTTATAACATAAATCAAATCATGATTGGTTGATTCCTCTGTTGATTTCTAATTATGTTGGTGCCACATATTCGGCCAGTCAGCCTAGGAACTACTTCCCAGAGTCTTCCGCCTCATCACCTGACTCCGGGAAGATCATCAGCGGCCAATCATCGCTCAAGTTCGCCTGAATACTGATGATGTTCACCTGTGTGCTTGTGTCATGTGATTAATGTAGGTTAGTATTTAAGTCCGGGCTTTAGACAGGTTACTTTGTGAGGTATTGCATTCCTAGTGAATCTACTGAGCGTTTATTCAGGTTTGTTCTCCCATGTTTCTGACCTTGTGATTTTTTCTCCTGTTTCTCGTTTACGCTGATTTTGGATTTGCCCTTCTGTACCATTGTCTGGTTTTTGGATGTTTTGGTTTTTGACTTTTGATTGTGTTTTGGACTTGCTCAGCTTCTCCCTATGTGGTATGATCACCTCCCATGTTTTGTGGTTTACTTTGGAACTGACCCGTTTATTGACAACGATATATCTGCCTGAATCCATAGGTAAAGCTTCTTCTCTGTTTTATAACCATGAGCTTCTGCTTACTGGTCAAACCTTACAGTTGGTGATTGTAGGCATTTAGTCCAGCTCGTAAAGTCCTAACCAATGGGAGAGCTTGCTTAGGTGTGTCTACCTAGATAGTATAAATAAAAAATGAAAGATTAAAAAAAGATTTTAAACCCTTTTGTTTCCAACCAAAACTTAACAATAAAATAAGACTATTAGTACAATCAATACTTATTACATGATGATTCTGTTAATTAAAAATAAACAAACATTACATATATTTACCAATTAGATTGCACAGGGGTGGTGATAGAAACTAGCAGTTGCGATGACGTAAACATGAATATAACCATTGTATTTGATATTCAAACTGATCCGACTACAGTTTTTAATTGCAATGCTGGTAATGGTGGCGCAGTGGGCAGGACTGTCACCTCACAGCAAGAATGGTCTGGGTTTGATTCCTCGTCCGGGCGACCAAGGTCCTCTCTGTGTTGAGTTTGCATGTTCTCCCCTTGTCTGTGTGGATTTCCTCACACAATCCAAAGATATGCAGTCAGGCTAGTTGGACATGCTAAATTGCCCCTAGGTGTGAGCATGTGAGTGAATGTGTGTGTCTGTCTGTCCACAATGTGATGGACTGGCGACCTGTCCAGGGTGTATCCTGCCTTCCGCCCGATGACAGCTGGATAGGCTCCAGCACCCCCCTGCGACCCAGAAGGAGGAGCGGCTTAGAAAATGTGTGTGTGTGTGTGTGTGTGTGCTGGTAATGGTAAAACTAGACAGAGAAGTTTTCTTTGTTGCTGTTTTTCCCTACAGTGCCCAAATATGTTCTAAAAATATGTTTTTAAAAGTTATAATACAGCTATTGTAAAACATTGTCTGGCATCAGGCATATACAAGAAGCATGATGCTGCCTGTACTGGTGAATGCACTGTGATAAGTTCGGAGTGAGCGTGTGAACTCTTTCAGAACAGAGGTTATATCAATCTAAAGCTTATTACTGGTTTGTTTGAGCAGGGTAAAGATAAAAGGCAATTGAAATATCTTCCTTCTTATATGTCTGCATGCTCAGAATGGTATTTTTGATGCAAACAATCTAGAAATCTACTTTGTGAGCTCTGCTTGCAGTGATAGCATTGAGAAATCAGAATAGAAGACGCAGCTAATTCAGAAATAGCCAGTTTGCATTAAAGATTGAAGTTACAAGGACATTGATATAATGGGTGTTCATTTAAAGGAATCCACAATATATGATGTAGATAGGAATCTGCTGAGCTCATAGGAAGTCTCGGTTCCCCCCTCAAGTGTATTCTGGATGCCTGAGGATGTGTGTGTGTGTGTGTGTGTGTGTGCATGTGCATTCATGTGTGTTTATGTGTCTGTTTGCTGGGGGGTTGCAGAGGCAGTGAGTGCAGGAGATATTGCTGATAGCATCAGGTTTTTGGATATGTGCTGCTCACTGCTCCACATTTACTGTTGTGTGTAGCACAAGAGGAAAACTACCTTGTGGTTAGACAAACACTGATGGAAAACCTTACTTTTACACTGCGCTCATGCGTTTCCATTTAACATCTGAGCCCCCAGAACTGCAGCAACATGCAGAAATGTCTTTTTTTTTATTTTTTGCTTTTCTTCTGCGCTTATTGAGTGTTCCTCTATGATATAGGCCAAACTCAGGTTCGGGTCTTTGTGTGCCAGGGACATGATTTAGGGCTGCTGTGTTTTTCAGGATGTGGAATGGAGCATGTAAAGAGCTCTATTCATTAGAAAACAATTCCATCCTGAGTGTTGGATTCTCACTGGTTTTGAAAAGTGCTCGAGCTGTTGGCACCTCCTGCTACTGTCTCTGCGCTCTCATAATATCACCAGCACCCTCGGCTTGGCAGCTTTCTACTTCTTATGCATTGTTACTCCTGCTCTAATTGGCGGTTCTGTTGCCAAATGCTGTCGTTTTGTTGATTTATGAAGAAAGATTTTGACTCCTGAAGTAATCTTTCCCGTAGCTATTGTCAGCTAATCACAATTTAGCAGCTGGCTCCACTCCTTTGGCCACCAGAAATTCGACATCAGGCAAGAAAAAGGGCCTAAAAGGCAGAAGGATGAAGCTGGTCTAGTCTTGCCATGCAGAAAATGGTCATTACTCAGTGTTCAATATTTTATAATTCTATCATTTCTGGGTTTTTTCTCCTGTAACACATTTCAGGCAGGATACCATGTATGCCATATGTATAATGTACAGGGGCTCATTATGGGGCCCTGTCATAGCCACCCATCTATAAGGCAGCTATTTGAACAGGGAGGAAAGTTATAATTACAGCTCAGCTAATCTGTCCTTTAAATTACCCTTCGATTTCATGTCTTCCTATCTGCTGAGCTGATGGAGCATGACTGGAGCTCTGCTGTGTATGATATTCCTTTAGAGAAATGCCTGGAGTGCATTCTAGTATGAATTTTGCATTTAGTTATCAATGTCGAATGCCTTACCTGATGTGTATTAGGGAAAAATATATTTTGTGCAGTAAGATGAAGAAACCACTCACAAGAAGCACTTGGTCAGATGTCATTTTAAAGCCTTAGAAAACTGTTTGGGCTTTATTCAAACAGTTAGTTATTGTTTAGTGTACAGTGGTTGAAGTGCACATTGTCTTTACTTCTTTTAAAGGATTCAGGAGGCATTGTTTGTGTTTGTGAGTTTGTTTGTTTGCCACAGTGGGTGTGCGTGATTGGTCCGCCCATACATGCCAACTGGGCTTTCAAACTTGTCAGGAAATTTTCAAGTGACTGACAAGTATTTCTGAATATGAGTCAGCTCATTTCATGTGCTGAGAACTGTGCCAGTGATGTGATTGTAAGGAAGCCTTGTGTGCTGTTTGAATGCACGTGCAGTGTATGTGCGTGCGTGTATGCTTTCTTATATAAGCAGGTCTTTTGTACAATGTTTAAGCATGTGTGTGTCCTTGCGTGGTTAGTGAGAGTTGTCTAAAGTTGAAGAGTTCTGCAGCACACAGGCTCCATCCTTTCAAAATCAATACATCCACATCCATTCCTCCATATTACAGCACTGATGTTCGCCTATAATCACAGAAGGAAGGAGAGACTAAATAATTAACTAGTATTTGAAGACTTTTATTTAATACATTGTGCATTTTTGTTCTTGTCGTTCTTTAATGTTTTGTTTACTGTTATCTCCCACCTCTCTCTCTCTCTCTCTCTCACTCTCTCTCTCTCTCTCTCTCTATCTCTCTCTCTCTCTCTCTCCCTTAATCTCTCTATCTCTCTTTCACCTCTCTTAACTTCTTAACTAGCCTACCTTTCTTTTTCTTTCTTTTGCTTTATTTGTGTCTCCCACTCTCTCTTTCTTATCCTCCTATCCCCATTACTCTTTTCTGTCCTTTACTCTGTCTTTCTCTCTGTATGTCTTCACTCTTTATTCCTGCTTGCTCACTCGCTCGCTCGCTCTCTCTCTCTCTCTCTCTCTCTCTCTCTCTCTCTCTCTCTCTCTCTCTCTCTCTCTCTCTCTCTCTCTCTCTCTCTCTATCTCTCTCTCTCCCTTGTATATTTTTTTTTTTTTGTCTTCTCTCTTTCTCCATGGGCTTTTCCGTGAGATGTCTGTAAGTTTATATAGGACTGAGGCCAAGATTTTCTTACCAGCTTTTTCTCATTAGAGAATTGGAGGAGACTGGGGCTGAGTGGAATGGCAGTAGAGAGAGAGAGAGAGAGAGAGAGAGAGGGAGAGAGAGGGTGAGAGAGAGAGTGAATTGGAAGGAGGTGTGTGGGATGTATGTTGGCCAGCTTAGCCAAATTCCCATACGGCCTCTGAAGCTCGTTACCTCGACCACTTGTTATGGCCGCTGAGATGGAGTCTGGCCTTCCCCCCCTCACACACACATCACACACACACTTTTCAGATAAAAGTACCCGCCCTTCTTTATTATCCATTTCTATTCATTTTTAATCATTCCTCTTCAAAAACAAACAAACAAAAAAAACCCTCAAGGTAATGTGCATCACTGCCCCATGTGCCTTTTAGAGAGCTGTTCTTGTCAGGCTTTATCACATTCTCACCTACTTACCAGCCTTAGTCTTACACATCCTCTTTCTGGCTGATTCGCTTCACAAAATAAACTTGTTATCTAGACAAATGTGTTTGTGTCTGGACCATTTGGTTGGGTGGCTTTGCCTGTTCAGGGCTTTGGTGTGTGCATATTTATATGTGCTCGCATATACTTTTAATTTATGTTTTTTTTGAAGCATGGGCAATATTTAATTGTTACTATGATCAGTTTTGTTATCACAGCGTCTCTAAGTATTGTGATATGATATTTTACCATATTGCAGATCCCCTTAACTGCCATTTCTTAATGACATTATAGACAGTGAAAATTGTGTTGGAAACAATTTGATATCTACATGCATAGACCTCCTTTGCATTCAATAAGGTATCAATAAGCTTCATTTACACATCCTTAGCCAGCTGCTTACAGTTGTTAAGTGTTAGCACAAGCTTAGAACAGTCATAGAATGTATTACTCTCTGGAACTGTCATCAGCTGACAATTCCTAATGACAATTATTGGCCATTATAACAAGTCAGTAAAGGTTTAACAAGTTCATTTGTTTTCAGACTAGCTCTGAGACTAAGTATTGGGTGTCAAAATTAATTCATTTATTTGTAATAGTTCATTGCAGAGATTTTATTTACATCTTTTCACTAAAGATATGTTATTTGGCCATGACCAGGGGTATCCAAACTTCTAAACGTTTGCATAAATTGTATACAGATATATGGTATGTGTGTGACCCCATGTCCTCGCATTGTACAAAAACAAACCTCTGCGTGTGTATGTGTATAGATGTTTGGGGTGTTTTGTGTGTGTGTGGAGGGGGGGGGGGGGGGGGGTTCACTGCTCAATAGGTGAGGCATTCTTGATTGCTGTGTTAGTCCCTGCTGGGATGTCCGCCTTCTCTCTGAAGCCCCTTTATGCCCTTTTTTGGACATGCCTGGCTGAC
Source organism: Pygocentrus nattereri (assembly GCF_015220715.1). Classification (NCBI taxonomy): domain Eukaryota; kingdom Metazoa; phylum Chordata; class Actinopteri; order Characiformes; family Serrasalmidae; genus Pygocentrus; species Pygocentrus nattereri. The sequence goes on from NC_051223.1 coordinate 19,369,314, forward strand.
TGGGGGTCTCAGGTGACAGTGATAGACTGCAGAAGTGACCAGTGCTTATCTGTAGACCACCTCCTAAACACAACCCCCCCAGTGCCCAGCCCCTGTGTCATCAAATCACCAGTCAGAATTCTCAACCTGGTATCCTGGTACATAAGTGTCTGTGAAGAGAAAAAGGCCATTTCTTACTGAAGATAAAATCCCAGAGATTGTAATTATCTTTAAAGTAGAGAGGGGTGCTGCATAAGGGTAGCGTAATATCTTTATTATACTGGGTGTCATTCTCATTACATTTCAGCATGACAGGTTCCAATGGCAAATAAGAGTAGCATGTAGTATTTAATAGGCAAAATTGTAGTTGCAAGTTTTATTTATTTATTTATCCATCCATTGATTCATTCATTGCTGTCAAAGTAATCAATAACTTATCTCGCAAGTACCAGGTATGTAGAGTAATAGCTTTCATTTATATATATATATATATATATATATATATATATATATATATATAATATTATACCGATCAAGCATAACATGATGTCCACCTCCTTGTTTCTATGCTCACTGTCCGTTTTATCAGCTATATAATATATAATATCAGAATATTTTAACTGAATAATTTAACTAATGTACAATAAAGGTGTAGTTAGTGTAGGGGGCTGCCTAGAGGATGGGGGGCCAGCTAGGAAGCATTATGCTGCTGAGACATCACTATATTGCCTACCTCATTGTAGCAATGATGACCAAATATTAAACACAACGTCTGGTTACAATTTTCTTGTTGTATTGTGTGCATGGCCAGTTTACTCACTATAGCTTGGTATGTAATAGTCTACACTAGGAACTAGCACAGCTCAGCTTAGTTGTTATAGTCTGGAGAAACAGTGGAGCAGGGTGATGCTGTGTTTATGTTTTGGCATAATAAAGAAGCATCATTCTGTGCCTGATAGCAGAGCTGTTTGTGACTGCGACATTACTCAACCGACGGTGCCATGTCACTTGTGTAAATGTTACCATGGTGATGGCTGCCATCAGTTTGTGGTGACCTATGCAGAGCTTTACCTATTACTTGTGTTTAAACTTGAAATAAAGACACAAAGATGCTTTAATGAAGAGGCGCTCATAGTCTGAGGGTCTATCCTGTATTATAAGGGAGTATGATGAATTACATTTTGTAAGTTCAAACATCTGAGGCGTGGCTTCCAAGTGAGAAAACCCAGGCCCCCAGTATACACACCAGTGTGCTATTTGGTGCTATAATGCAACAGTTACTCAGAATTATCTGGTATTTTTTTTTACTTCAGTTACTCTGTACTTACATATTCAAGGTATGCATCAGATATTGCTTGTAAATAGGGCACTGTTATGTATTGATTGCATTGTAGTAATGCTGTACATACATAGTACTTTTCAGATAAGGTACTTTAATATCCAGCATGCAAAGGGTTGCAGACTTGTAATCACTACATGTTTCCTATTAAATGTAGAATAAAGAGCTACTGTGCCTCCAAGGCAATTTTGTTCACTTGAATTAAATGAAGAAAAATTAAAAAACACAATATGCCTCTTCACAGCTACCCTCTTTCGGAAATGAAACGCTGAAGTGACTGTGGTGCGAGCAGTCACATTCTGCTCTAATAATTGTTGTCCGGCACTTATCCAGCCAGTCCCCCATGGCACTTATAATTAAAGAATGGCTTCCATTCCAGGAGGCACACCTCAATATTTTCTGTACTCACCACTCTGCCAACCTGAAAACTAGATGGGGGAGGGGCTGTGGCTAAACCTCTCCAGCATTCCTTCACTCTAGCTAATTACAATGTAGCGCTTCATTGCTTTTTATTGGGATCCATTTTGCTCGGGCAGCAACTAACAATAAGACAACAGATTTTGGAAAAGGCCCCGTGTAGCTGCTGTTCATTGACAAGAAGGAATGGTGACATTTACAGTTACTAAACCATTATGGTTAATGACTGTAGGTGATGCTTTTGGCTACATGCAAATGATACATTCCAGGTTAGATCTGAATGTCATGGCATCACTTGAGGAGGCCTGCATGGCGTTGCAAGTGGTGGTGTCGCTAAGAGGCAAATTTTTACCCGTTTTATTGCTTGTATGGAGGAGATTATCCTGCAGTATTGTTCATAATTATGACAAAAGAGGCAGATATAGTGAGGAGCCTGTTTGTGTTTCGTTTTATTGGCAAGATGTAAAACCTTGAGACTTAAAATTGAGCGCACTTGTCTCAGCACGTTCTCATCCACCATCGAACATTGGCGTTTTTTTATTGCCTTATTTTTTAAACTCCTGCTTTTTAGTTTCAGGGATATTGTGAGCACTCAGTGATTTAAGGCCTTGCATGCAACAAGTGTACTAACACAGTTCCTTGTGATCTGGGCTAGATTAAGTGTTGCAGCCAGGCTTTCCCCAGAACATGTCTTAATTTTTATATGGTTTCATTTTTCTAACCCCCTCCTCTCCAAAACCCCCCATGTTTTATTGGAAATCATTGTGGGGTTGTAATTTTGTTGGTCGGAGTGGTCGTGTATGCCTTGGAAAAGGAGGTTGGATGTTCTAGTGCTCTACGTGAGACGATTTATGTGTGTGTGGTGTGTGTTTTCTGGGGTTAGCCTTCTTGCCCGTGTGTGCTGCTGTCACACTGAGTAAGAGGAGGAGGGGAGACACGGTTTTCGTGGTTTTTCGTGTCTCTCGTTAACATTTTCTGTTCAGGATTTCCTACAAGATGTGGCTACAAAAACAGTTCCAGACCCCCTCCAACCTCTCCTACTTGCCCTCGGAAGACAGAAAAAAGGGAGAAAAAAGAAAAATACAAGTCTGCTTTTAATTTACAGGAGAGCAGCAGTACGCTGGAGCAGTTCCACAGGGTCCTAACTCCCCCCCCTCTACTATAGCACATGCTGCCAAATGCCTGTTTAAGTTATTGAAAGAGAAAAAAAAAGAAAAAAGAAATGAACACACCAAATGAATCCAGGGCCTTTGGCAGCAACCTATTGTTGCGAGAGGCTTTTTATTATGTACCTCTTCATGGAGTCTGATTTCAGGCCCAGTATGTGGAAGGTAATGCAGAATAGACTGTCATGCTCTATTCTGGGCTTTGTTTGCTGTTTAGGGTTCTAGTGTTTATCTTAAATGTGGGCATTTCACTCATTCACGAGAGAAGCATCTGATAAGACAGTTGGAAGGAAGTGAACAGATGAAAGTAATTAATGTTTTACATAGTGAAGATGCCTGCAAGAGCGTGCTAAAGAAATGCCCCCCTACATCCCTAAAAAAGGAGGGGTGGTACTGTATTTGTTGAAATGTTCAGGTAATTTATCATTCGTTTATTCTAAATGAATTTCAGTCAAGGTATCGGCAGCTGGTACACTCTTAAAAAAAAACAAAACGATTCTTAATGCCCCTTGAATCGGACATGCAGTACTGTGCAAAAGTCAGAGACCCCCGTTCATATGTGTTCCAGTCAGAATGGCCATTCGTTCAGAGTTATTCTTTAATGAGAGTCAGTAAACTGCAGGAAATTATTTAACAGAACATTACATGAAAGCCTCCAACACTAAGTATAATATCAAATCTAAGTATTTAAACTGACCCCTTTTTACTTTTAACTCTTCCAACTTTCAGTTCGAAGATCAAAGAGTTGCAGCTGCCTCCTTCCAACAAAAACTGTCACTGACATGATTATCCTTCAATGAGACGCTAACATTCACACAGACGACTGCCTAAACACACCTCAGCTGTCTCACACGTTTCTTTCTCACTTGTTTCTAAAATGGCTAAAGGAGATATTTCTGAGATTAGATATAAGACAACAGGTAAAAAGGAAATATGTTAAAAAAACAAGAGTTTCAAGAAATTTGTACTAGAACACTAAAACTCTCTACCTTTTGGAGGGATGTTTTATACACTGAGTCTGAGTTTGGAATTAAGATTATTCAGCTCATGAGAAGCAGAAAATCCAACTTCTAAGACTGAACTTTGGAGGTGTGGAAAAATATCCCTGCAGATTTCTTTGAAAAACCAAAAGCAAGTCTTCTAAAATGGATGCTGTGATGATGGCAAAGAGTGGACACACTAAATACAGAAATAACTGAAATTATATTTAGTGCTTGAGCCTTGTATGTAATTATCTGCATAATACATGTTGTTGTTGTTGTTGTATTTTTAAGAGTTTTGAGGACCAACAATTACAGATAATAAAACATGATATTAATTCTCTCTCTCTCTGCCTCTCTCTCTAGTTCTCTCAACTTTTGAACTGATCATGTCATTCTGGCAGATAAAGACCATTTTGCTTGGATTTTGGGAAAATGCATAAAATCATCACCCAAAGTACATCCTCCTGGGATGAATTATTCCACAGCACAGACCGTGGGGTACAAGCTGATTTATTTTCCCTCTAGTTTCTTTGTCAATAACTCACCCTCTGTATGCTCACCTGTTATGAAGTGTGGAATTGGGAAAGCCCATTAAAGCATTAAGGCCGGTGATAAAAAAGAAAGCATGAGGACACGTCTCTCATCGGTAGGTCACAGTCACTTTAAGACGGCCTCAGATATGATCTTTTGCGATTCTTGCCTGTTCTTCAGTCAAGCAGGAGACAATTTAAGAGATGAATTATTTTAATTAAGTGCTCAGCGAGAGTTGGTCCAGTTTGACAAAGTCAACCGAGCGTGAAATTTCATCTGGTCATCCATTTTTTTTTACCCTCTTCTTGAAAGTTGTTTTTGAGTGACTGTGGAATTCAAACAATGGCATGAAAAATGAGCAGCAAACTCTTGGTATAATCTCAATACAAGGGCACACATTGAATACAGACCATTCTACTGAATTAGTTCAAACTGCAGTCCTACATTCGAAAAACATATCTAAAAAAAACAATTAAGTACTCAGACCTGAAATATTTACATGGGTTATATTATGATCTATTTAAACCTAAAGCATTGATCGAGATAACAGTCTAAATATTTCCAAAATCATCATCTGTAGAGTACTTTCTATTGGGAGGTGTGTGTCCCAAACACAAATCTAACTTGAGAAAATGATACTTACATTTTTTTTTCATTGTTGTATTTTTAATAAAAACAAATGTTTTCATGTCACAGTTTTAGTCAATAGGCAGAGCCTCATTTTAGCCACACCCCTGCATTTTAGAGCACGAAGTGAGACTGCATCTCTGTCCCTCATGACCACCTGGTGGACATTTAGATCACATTGTTTGAAGTAAACGAGTCTGAAAATCAGTGTGTAACATCAGGTACTGTTTTATTGAAAATATTATGATTTTATGTGCGTGTAGCTGTTTAAAGCTGTGTTTGCTAGTCATGTACTGGCTTGATGCACAAAATTAGCTGAATTTCTCAGGACTGAAACAGTCACTACTGAAACCTTTAACGTTTTGGTAGTGTTATGATTGTTTTGGCAGTTACAAAATGGAATGGCAGTTAAAAGTATGAAATGTGTTTCCAACTCTGAATTCAAACCAATTTGGTAGAACGATCCTTACATTTTTACTGCGCTTCATGCTTCTACTGAGATTAGTCTGGTGTGTAATGTGCTTAGAGTGTGTGTAATAGTTGCATGGAGGAAGCTTTGTGCTTTCATCTCACTGGGTTATGTTCTAAAACCTACTGATATTGGTTTATCTGTTTATGGCAGGTATTGCATGTAGTCTTCCATGGGTGATGCTATGATGCTGTGCTGCATGTTGAATTAAATCTGAAAAGGGCAGGACAGTCTTTTAGCCACGCGCCCCTTGTTGCTGCTGCAGCTTAATATCACAGTAGGCGCAGTGGGAGGATGTTAGCATGAATCATTGAGAAGACATCATAGAGCAAAGTGAAGTGTTTCTTCAGCTAGTGTAATGTGGTGATGCCTGTCTTTCTTCCAGATGTGAGCTTCTGGTGGCCCCACAGCTTCAAAAGTCTTTCCTTGGTGACTGTTGGCTGCTTTGGGGGCGTGTCGCTACAATGCCAGCATGGTTAGATGCAAATATTAGTGCATTTGTAGGCACTTTTGTGAAATGCAATATGGGTTCGCTGAGTTTCAGTTCTGTGGTCAAGATTCATTTCAATTTTCAATATTTTGTGTTAATTTGTCTTTGGTTTAAATAAAGCTAGACCTTTTCAATGCCGGTCCAAAAAAATGAAGGATTTTTAAGAAGCGACATTAAAAAAAGCCCAGTTATTTGAAAGTGGGTGCATGCAAAGTGTGTGCCCCTTAACCACCCCACCCAATAATGTTAAAAAAAAAAAAAAAAAATAGAATGTTCCTGCAACCTAAAAATAAAATTATTTATGCATAAACATAATGTTAGGACAAATGTTAAAGAAAAATAAAGTCTTAATTTAGGTTTACACTGAGGAATCACTGGGCAAAACAAACTGTGCCACGTTTTAACAACATGATTGTCGGAGTGCTGGTAGAATTCACTTATCAGTTGCAGAAAGTTAAGAAATTGTCAGTTGTTTTGCTTTCTTTGCATGCTTTGCTCCACTTTGGCTCCAGCAATCCTCCACAACCTCCAGGTCTGTCACCTGTCTCCACAGAAATCAGTGGGAAGGGAAACAAAAACACTTTGCCCTGCTGTGACATAACTGCAGTGTAAGAGACTTTTGGATATCAAAACAAGTTCCAATACGTAGCGTTGGATTTTACATCTTCCTCTACACTTCAGAAGACAAACCTAATCATTTTCTTCCGTAGTAAAGGTCAGTAAGTGGACAGTAACCTAGAAATATGCACTGTAATGTGATGCGAGTGAATTTTTCTTCATGTATTTGTAGACAATTTTCTTCTTCTACTCACAAAACAAGCAAACACCCTGTCAGAGGAGGAAATGAAAAAGGCCACAGACTTGTTGTGGTACACGCACTGTCCCATGGGAAGCAAATGAGAGGCTTGGCTGCTGACTCTCTCATACCACACCATTTATCTTGTCCTGAGGAGTGTAATCATAGGAGCGGTGTGTAGCTGCACTGGCGGATTGTGTCCAGGGAACACCCCAGGGGGCTCCCGCCTCCAAACTGCCCTCACTGGCTATGCTGACCTGGAATAGAGCCGAAGCTCAGAGTCTGCCTGCACTGGCACAATGACACAATAATAGGAGACAGACAGTCAAGATAGCATTAGCAGTAGTAAAAAGTACTTTATGTTAATGCTGTATATATGCTCTACCTTAAAGGGACCATGTCTTACTTATTCTTGTATTTTCTTTTACTCCCACCGAGGTCTATTTTTGGGCACTTGTATAGTTTTATGTAAAAAAAACCCTAGCCTGCTTTGATCTCTTCGAATTAAATTAGCTGCTTTTTTACTGTGCCTTTTAGACTGATGTATGCAAATGAGCTCGCTTATTGCTGGCTGGCCTATATTGTGCCTCATTCAGAGACAGTCCAGGCTGAAACACTCCTTATAACTTTTGTATGAATGGGCAGGGCTAAGCTGCTCTGGGCTGAATAGCTGGATAGCTGTAAATGTGTTGGATTTTGTGGCACCACAGAAACATTGACTTCAATACAGGCTGTTTTCCCATACATGGACAGTATGGACTGGGAAGTAAGTTGTATGTTTTAAAGCTTTGGCAATGTTTTACACTACGTTCAGTTCTTTTATTTGAAAAAAAAAGAAGGAAAATTCAGTTTCCCACAATATGGGCCCTTTACTAGTTCAATATAAATGTGATGACCAGGAGCATGACAACGCTAATATACATTCATAGTAATTATGATTTTGGAGCCTTGCAGATTTGCATGAATTTTTCAAAGCACGCATATCCTCATGAAAAATAAGTAATACATTGTGATGTGTTCCTTATTCCTACAATCCATGTTTATTCCTTGCTACAAAAAACAAAAACAACAAAAAAAAAACACAGAAATGAAATAAATCAAGTACTCAAACTTTAACTGCAGTAGAGAAATATTCAACAGTGACTTTTAAAGGTACACCTTCAGTTTGGCCAAAAAAACAAAAAAACCCACGTCTACAAGTATTGCTAATTTTTTTTAGCATCCTTATTGATTTTCAGATCAGTATATTGGTGCTAAGCTGACACTGATGCACATTAAAACTTATGGCCATTCTAGATTAAACAGATGCCTGAAGCTCAAAAGACATTCCATATGTTTTATCTGAAGCTTTTAACAGACATTAACATACATTTTACCTAGACATGGAGCTGTTGTAATTGTTTCCCATTTGTAAAAAGTGATTGAAACCTGGCTAGACTAGCACTTGTATTTGCCATCAGTGATGCAGTGACATACCTCCAGAAGGCCTAGAGTGATTTATTATTTTATCTATTTATTTATTTATTTTTGTTTTCTTTGTTTGATCCCATCCATTGTAAATCAAAACATTATTGGTTGATTCAGCTGTAACTTCCTAATTATTTTGGTATTTAATCGAATAGGTAGCCATTGGCAGAGCTACCTTAGCTGTATCTACCTAAAGAGATGATACTGCTAAACATAAAATGAACTGAAAATGACAGCTATGTACATTTTAGTTCCCAGAAACCATAAGGCCTTCATGAAGGGCTAGAAGGTCCTGAGGGTTCCCCATGGCTCAGTAGAACAGAATGTCTATAGAAGAAGAGCTTGGATGACCATTGCTGTCAATTATTTTCTAAAATAACTTTGATTGTAGCGTTCACGCCACTGTTGTGTTCTTTGCATTTAATTGTGGGGAGAAGCCCTTCTTCTGTTACTGTGAGATTGAACATCCTAACACCACAGTGATGGCACATGAAGTGGGCGTCTGCAGTGAATAGTCACTTCACCTTCACCCTCAAGCAACACCTACTGTAGATAATAGGCAACTCATGTATGCTGGTTAAGGACTTAGGAACAAGCTTTGAAAACAAAACAAAACAAGAGCTGTCTTAAATCAAGCATGAACGTGAATTATTTAGCTAGTCTCTTTCCTCTAGGACACATAGAGAGCAGGGCACTTGAGGAAGTACATGGCGGCAACACTGCAATATGGTGGTTCTTTCTCTTTTTTTTTTTTCTCTCCCTTCTCAAAATTTAGGGTTGTGTTTCTTGCGTTTTTCTTTCTTTTTTTTATTTTTTATTAACAAACCCTTCAACTATCAGTATAAACATCTCCAAATTGCTCTTCCACTGTCTCATCTGATCTGACAAGATGATAAGTGCTCACAAAACATCCTTGTTTGAGGGCAAATGCCCTCCTGAACAGCAGCCAATTACCATGCATGGGCTGCCCAGACCCCTCTCCCTCCCTCCCTCTCTCTCTCTCTCTCTCTCTCTCTCTCTAATCTGTTTTTTCACCCTCTAGAGAGTTCAGAGTCTGGTCATTTTTGGAATGAGTAAACTTACGGTGGTGTATGTCAAGTGGATAGCTCTGAGTGCTGTTGGCTACCTGTTTCAGCAGAGATGTAAAATGTGAATTCTTTTTGCCACACTCACAAGTTCTTTTGTAGCAACCATTGGTAGGTTGGACAAGCTTTACAGAATATTGTCAAAGATCCCATTAAACCAAATTAATTTAGAGTTAATATGCGCTTAAGACTTAAGTTTCCAGTATAAAACTCTGAACTGTAATATGTTGAACCTCGTAGGAAATAGGCAGATTGAAATAGACAAACTTCCCACTATGCTAATATTGGCTCAGTTATGCAGCAAAAACCAAACTATGACTATACTGTAACATAGCAGCCTTTCACACTCGTACAGAATAAATGTGATTTAAAATGGCAATTTTGGCAAAAAAACCATGCAGTTTCTGCTTAGGATGAAAGAGAATTTTGCCAAGACTTTGTAAAGCTTTTCCAGTCTAGCAACTGTAGTTGGGTGAAAGGGAAATCATAACATATTTTCTTTCCATTTCCATGATGTGATGTTAGTGGTTAATATTACTTTTTCCCTGGTTGCTGGTGTGCAGTGATATAATCAAAACTTACATTGACATTATAGAGGCAGGTAAAAGGCAATGTGTTTTGATAGATTATTGTGAAACCAGAATTTTGTCTTATGAGTAGTGTGATTTGATGACTTGAGGTTGTTTTGACTATGACCACAATTAACCAACAAGGTAGAAATGGTTTATTTTAATTCCAAGTTGACCTGAATGCTTTTCTAGTGCTCCGGTCTTAAACTTCTCTTGGATTCAACCAATGTGACTACAGCCCTATGCATTTGTGGGCAGAGCATGGATAACTCAATATCAAGTTAATGTATAAAACCATAATAGATGCCTGTTTATGGCTGGGCGTGTGAAAGGGCTTTGGTTAATAGCACTACAGTGCTCTACAATAAAAACTGATTCTTAAATATAAGGTGACCACCTTTTCCCTTCAGAAGATGTTACATCTTCTCAGTTCTCTGTGTTCTCTCATGACTTTCACACAACACACTTTTCCTTGTGGTATCCTCACTACTCACCCTTCCTCAGCCAGGGTTGTCATGGAAATCAGTTCTCCTTCATAAAAAAAAAGCCAGCTTCTTTCCTCCTGCTTTCCTCTTCAGTTTTATTTTTCATCTCACTCCTTTCTTTTCCCTTTTTACCTCTCTGTGTCTTTGTTGCTATGGTTTCTTGCAGAGCTCATGGCTAAGGTGTGACACCCATACCTTGAGTTTTTATACTGCCTGTCAGGCTGACGTCGACATTGACCATCGCAGTTTGATAACGCACCAGGGAGGGTTCACAAAGCAGGGGCATGGATAGACCTAGACTCTTTCACACTTAGGGGCTTACACAGGTCAAGAGACCAACACACCACAGTCTACCTCTCCTTCTGCTTCAAGTATTGTGTCTTTTTCTGTTTTCTGCTCCAATTTTGTTTGGTTTGTGTTACTTATCACCTCTATGTAAATCCTCTAATTAGAGACCCCACATGGCTCCTCTGCTGGCCAACATGTGGTATGTGACCACTGCCAGTTTACACTAAATGACCACTGAGCATACATGCCAGGCTGTCACTGCATATTAGTGCTAAATTGTGCATTTCGTTGACCTTTCGCTGAATCTTATTTCCCGTCTGTAAATCATATTTAGAATGTCCTTCCAAACTTCCATTACTGTTGCCCAGGCCTTTGTGTGTCTGCAAGAGTGGGCAAAATGAACCTTTGTTTGAATGTAGACGTACACAATTTATATTTCACGACGTTTTCACAATTAAATAAGCTATGAAAAAAATTGAGTGATTTAAAAAAAAAAAAAAATCAATATTGGTTAAAAGGCACTATTTGAGCAGAGACAGGAGAAAAAAATCTGAAAAAATCTCATTATGATCATGAAAATATCTTCGAATAACAATATTTAATGCTTCTAAGTATTTTTTGCTCACCAGCCTACTTCTGCAGTGCTAATTTCTGCTAGTGCCTATGCGCTTGCTGTGTTGTGTTATCATCGATCTAACAGTGCCACACATTGTTTTCCCACACATGGTTCAATACAATGGCAGATTTAACAAAAACATGGACATTTGAAGCGTGTAAGACCTCCAGGTAACATACTCTCTGCTTCTTATATTGCAGTTTTTGAATGACCCTTTCAGTAAATATTTCAATTGGAAGTTTAACCCTGAATGTTCGCAAAGGAGTGATTTAGCCTGTTAGCTGTCTTTTAGCCTGGTTGTTCAGAAAATAGGCTGTCTGCCTGTCAGTTTAAGCTAAACCAGCTTCACTATTAACGCACTCAGTGGTTCATGTGAACGGCATTACATTCCTTTCATGGCAGCTTTTTTAAAGAGCTGGTACATCAGCACAGTGTTCAATTGTTGTGAGACAGTCATAGGTGTGCATATACTGACTATATTATAGAAATGGGGCAGATCCATACTGAAATGTTGATAGTTTCAATCCTGACGTTTCAGTTTTCACGAGACAATATCAATACTAAGTGTTTTCTTTAAGCAGTAAACTGAATTTACGCCAGTATTATTAAACTAATGGTGAAAAAAGGATTGTGGCAAATGAATATTACCTTTCCTTCCGCCCTTTCCTGCTGCTTCTCACACACAGGCACCACCATGAGACATTGTGAATGCTCTATAATGGAAGATCGTTTGGAGTTATTTCCCTAAACAGATGTTAATATGCCAATTTATGTAAAACCCATGCAAAGGCTTTCAAGTGTAATTTTTAATTTCCACTTTTTGCTGATTTTCTCTGTAGAATTCACAAAGAATCCCCCCTTTTTAGAAGTATCTTATCAGTACAAGTATCAAGATATTAGCCTTGATATTACTTGTGCACATAACATGCATTTTATGATTGCTTCAAACGCAGCACAGCCAACCAGATTTTAAGACCAGAACCATCCATTTTATAATATGTACTTTTTGCAGATACTATGCACTGATTAATGTTGGGTCTCTATAATGAAATAAATAAAAATATCTTAGCGTAATGTACGCATTTGTTTAGTGTCCTCGATTGATGACAAAGAAAGCATATCATGGTGTACTTGTACTGTAAATCGTCATACTACCCACCCTGTCTGGATAGCGTGCGTGTATTTGCGTGTCTTTGTTTCTTCTCTGCTCCTCGTCTCTTGCTGTGGTTCAGTGCGTCTCAGTGAAGTGTGGTGAGGGCTCATGCTCAACACTGTAACACTATCCGTGTCTTTGTTTGAGCGGTGAGCTTAAAACAAGAGTGAACACAAATGCCTACATTTCATATTTATAGAGCTGCATTCTTTACCAGTCTAACGTACAGTGACCAGTCTCTATATGACACTGCAGGGTTTGGTGCTTACACAGTATGTGACATTCAAATATACAGTGGTTGATTTCCCAAGTCAAAATAAGTTACACAGGCTCTACAGGTAAGTAACTTGAGTATTACAATTTTCTGCAAATTGTGCACAATTTGTATTTATTTGCTTTTTATTTGAGTTTAATATATTGGGGTCGCTGCCCCTAGGTGTGAGTGTGTGAGTGACTGTCTGTGTCTGTGTGTCTGCCCTGCGATGGACTGGCGACCTGTCCAGGGTGTATCCTGCCTTCCGCCCGAAGACTGCTGGGATAGGCTCCAGCATCCCCCGCGACCCTGACGGAGAAGCGGCTTAGAAAATGGATGGATGGATGGATGGATGGATATTGGGGTCGAAAAATAAAACAAAATGTTAACACAGCATAATTTCCACACAGGCCACGTTTCCCTCTTTTTCCTAATATGTTAAATTCAACAAATAAACCATAATTCTTTATTAAAATGTGCAGAACATTTTTTATTCTCTGTACTTATAGAACATGTCATTTAATGCGCTCAGTACCGTTGGATCAATCTCATTGCCTGCGTCTTAACTCAGTGACTCTTAGAATCGATATGAACACCAATGCTCAAAAGAAGCGGCGGACAATAAATTGAACAGCAAAGATTTACTGCCTTTCCGAGGACCTTTTTACTTCGCCATTGAGTCTCTGAAAATCAAAATACTAGAGAGCAGCACTGACAGGCTCTATTTCCTCTTTTTTAGTGCGCTGGCTGGTCGAGATTTTATTAAAGAATTTCTTTTTTCATAGGAATGGTGCTTATCACATTGACTTCCTTTGGTCTCATCACACATTAAGTCAGACACTAAAGGCTAGATGGAGGAGCAGAAGAGAGAGAGGTGCTAATGTGACCTATGGGACTATGAGAGAATGACAGGGGAAGACAATACCACCACACACACCTCAAAGCACTATTATCCATACTGACAGTCCGCTGGGGGTTGTGTGCGCACGTTTGTATGTACGTATTATGAGTATTTGAAGGTAGGAGGAGTGTTTCTTTCTCCCATGGACCTCCGACGGTGCACACTATTCTGTTGTCGCCATCATGCCTATATTAAGAGGGACCAGTTATTATAGTAGTTAAATAATTTATATACACATACACACACACACATACACACACACACACACACACACACACACACACGCACACAGACATCTATATATATATATATATATATATATATATATATCGCTGCTGTCGGAACAAAACCTTGTATCTCCGTTTTTGTTGTTTTTGTTTTCAGTTTTTGACGCATTTTGAAAATGCCTGTTATTTCCATTGTGTGTAAATCGTCGTATGGTTCCATTGACTTCTGGTTCCATTGACTTACATTAAATTATTTTATATTAAAACTTATAATATAACATTTAAAAATATTATAATATTTCCTTCTCCTGTATATATTATTTGATCGTGTAATATATATATATATATATATATATATATATATATATATATATATATATATATATATATAAAGCTTATGGAATTAATTGAATAAAGAATTAAGAATGAATTGATGGGAAATTAACCAAAGGAAGGAAATGGTACAAAATAAAACGTTGAGTAGGAAAAGGAGCAATAAATTGAACTTCAATGCTGTTATATAGAAAATCAAATCTGCTTAGAATTCTGACTATCAGACTGACGCCTACAACAGAGACAACTTGACCTCAGAGGACTAGTTATCCTTTCAACTGACTTCATTAGCATTAGGACGATTAGCATGATTTGTATGTGGAGAATATAACAGCAATATGCACATTACTAAAGACATGCATATTCACTTGAGCTGTCAGATTGATTCATCAAATCATCTAACGAGCTGTTCACAGCATGCAACACAAAGGGCTCATTTGCATATTACATATTGCCTTTTATGATACCAGTATGGCAAAGGTCAATATTGCAGTAATGTCTACAAGCAGTATATTGTGTGGCCCAATTATGTGCTGATCCTCTTTTGCACAGATAGGACAGGAGTTTGATATAAAATGGTTGATTGTAGAGAACTGGATGTCTTTACAGTGGTGGTGATAGGAACCAGGAGTCGAGGCATAAATATAGACATGTATTTATTATTTAGAAAGGCTTGTGAACCTGCATGTGTCTTCTGTGGTTTTATAAGCAATGTTGCTAATAGTAAAAAGTGAAAATAGGGCTCCTGAATGGTGTAACAATCTGATTTCCAGCGATACAATGGATGGCATCAATTGGCCTCACTCTCTCATTACTCAGCACAGTGCCAGCCAGTGTGGGAGCCTGTTATAGTAGTTAGCGTTCTCCTCTGAATGTGTTGAGCTGTCCAGCAACATTGTGGTAGCGGCAGTTTGAAAAATTGGTGGAAGCATGTGTTAGCCGTCACACCCCCAGCGCTAGTGATATTTGGGTAGTGATTTGGGGAGACTGAGCTAGCAGGTGGAATTGACCAGTAATACATTAAGGAGAAATGTCTTTGGTCACTATTTTGCCCTGCACGTACTATACATGATTACATGATGACTTTTTTAGACCTTGTCTTGAATCTGTCCTCAAACAGTGTCTCAAACAATGTCAACATGTTCTCAACCATTATATGAATTCATTTTGTGGGAAGATATGGAGCCCTGCTGGTGATATAAATAAAAATAATCAGTGGCCACGACTTAGTAAGCCATGGGAATGAGAGAATTAAGTCATGGCCATGACTTACTAAGGCGTGGCCATGCATAACTTTGACTTATATGGGATGTCACCAGCAGGGCTCCCTAGGAAGAATTTTTAAAGGCACTAAACACTTTGGACATCTGGCTCCTATCACCACTGTGAACACTTTTGACTCCAGTATGGACCATTTCACATCACACCACTATGATCGACTTTGTTTATGTCATTGATAATCGGCTAATAACGCAGGAATTTTGAAAAGTTTCCTTTTAAGCTGCGTGCTAGACACTTGACAATTTATATGTAGCTTATGCAAACATGTACTAACTAGGTATTGTAGTTTTATTATTCCAAAATTCTAATAATTTCTTTGATTTTCATTCGGAACACAGGGTGCAGCATTCCTGTACATTTTTGCGTTGCTGTACCAGCACTGTCAGAATGACATCAAAGGGAAACAAAATCACTGACCCCAGATTTCAGCTCCATACGATGCACATATGTGTAAGCTCCTAAGAATTTACAGTTAATAGGCTATGACATTCACTCAGGCCTGGAAGGTAACACTGTCAGCAAATCTGATGCTCTGAGCCTGGGGAGATGTTTTCAGTATGTTTCTGCAATATTACGCGCGTGTGTGTTGGCGCCCATGAGTGTGTGTGAATTGTACACATCTGAGGAGACATGCTTTGCATTATAAACTGTGTGCACAGTGTGCCTTCCACTCTCATTAACTGTTTGTAAACAGAAACAACAGAGACTGTAGCAGATGCTTAAGCATAAATTATAGCACAAGGAGTGTGGGATAAAATATTCTAAGACAGAGAAGAATACACAAAAAAACAGGCACATTTTTTTTTCATGACTCTGTGTGGAAACCCACATAACAGTGCTGTCATAATATATTCATTTATGTTAACTATCCGCTCCATTTAAGTACTGTTTTGTACTCACCTTTTCCCTCTGGGGGGATGCCCAACACCTTCCACAGTTGCCCAAGGGCCATTCCATTGTCGTGTTAGTGAAGATTGTTAGACCCCACAGATTGGAGAGGAACTCAGTTATTATAAATGTAGACTTTAACAGAAATCTGACTACATTTCCTTCGTAAATGTGGATAAATGGCATTCAGATTAATACAATAAAGTCCTTACAAATCCTTAATATTTCACAACTATAATGATTTGCTGTATTTGAACTGTTATGACTGCTATTATAACTTGTACTTAACTCTGCTGATGCCTAAATATACATATATAGATGTCGTTGCGTCCACCATGTTGGAGAGGTCAAGATCAGCTTGCAAACATATACACATGTATTGAGATGATAGGTTTTTGAGATTAAATCAGCTGTAACTTGTTTATTACTCAACCGATTGTCACCAGATTTGATTTGTTATAATCCTCAGATGCTTCTGCATGCTGTCGATTATTTAAGCATATAATTTATAACACAATATTTGTAATGCCATCAGGAATATGTCAAAATGTCAGTAAGAAAGCTGATACAGTCACAAGAAGTGCCTAAACATAGTAGATAGATTTGCGTTTATATATTTATCTGATGCTTTCAGGCAGTGATCGCATACAAGTGCAAAGCAGATTTTTTTATTTTGACTATTTGCTTACACCTGTGCTGAAAATCAATTGGTCACTTTTATTTCTATTTCATAAATGTGAATGTGCTGATTCACTATCCAGAGCTGCAGGAACTGAACCTCTGAACCTGGTAATGAAAACCAACATGAGGTTAGCACAAGCTCTGGCAGAAACCCTGTAGTATCAGGGTTTCATCAGAAACTCTATAAATGTGAGAATCACTTCTAATCTTCATGCACATAAATGCAGTAAAACCCTCAAAACACAGTAAGAAAGTGCTAATTTAATGGGAATATTTCATAAAGATTATATGCTCTACCTACAGTGCACTAACAATCAAGGATGTTTTAATAAAGAAAATGGCTGTATGTAGAACCATGAACACTAAGAGAACCCTTTGCATGACTTAATGGTTCATTATATTGTGAAAGCGTTCTTCAGATTGATGGAAAATGCGCTGCAGAGGGTTCTATATAGAGCCTTTTTGAAAAGAGTTCTATATAGCACCAAAAAGGGTTCTTCTGTTGATACACTTGATATCGTAACAATGGCAGAACCCTTTTTTGGTGCTATATAGAACCCTTTTCGAAACCCTTATTATTCGATTTAAGACCTAATGGTCTCTTACCTCTTATACAGACGATGACAAGCTGTAGGGAAAACTTAAATGAGAATTCTACAGATTTTGAAAATGTCTATTTACTTCTGATTGAATTATGTAAAGTCATTCAGAGTGGTTTTACATAAAATGCACAATTTTGCCAAAACACTCAGAATTGTTCACCATGGTGATGATAGGAAACAGATGTCCAAAGTGTTTGATGCATCTAAAAGCTCCCTCACAGAAAGTTATTACATGAAATAATTTTTCTAATAAAAGTATAGTGTTCTGCAAATGTTCTGTTTATTCTGGGTTATTGTTCTCCTGCACTTATTCTGTGAGTTCACTTTACTGAGGACTCTTATTCTGAATGACATGGATAGCGTCTCACTTTGTCTATAGAACAAGAACGCACTCACTTGAGAGCTGGAAGTGAGAGAGTGCAGATGTGAGCTGAGTGTAGGTACTAGCTGTTAGCCAGACTACTTACTGCACGGTATGGCTGTGGCTGCCTACAGCCCTTTAATAATGCGCAACAACTTGGGCATAAGCTGGATGTTTTCTTTTAAAAGTGGTAAATGCTACAGTGTGTTTTATAATAATTTTGAGAGAAAGTTTTGGCTTGAAACATACAGGGAGTAAAATACAAAGAACCTTTTTCCCTCAGATTTACCACTATTTTAACATCAGCATTACAGAAATCCGTAAGGGTCAGTATGTTTCTCTACAATGAAACATTTCACATCAAACCACTCTAACATTCCTAACATTAGTAGCTGGCAACTTTCATCTCATTTATCATCTCAGTCTAAATTAGCACATGTTCAATATCACTTTTACCAGTGTTAGGAGCTGGCAGTGAAAGTTCACAATAAAAAATAAAATAAAAAAACAGGCTAGCCTAACTGTTCCTATTGAAAACTCACCTCCTCTGTGTGCCCCCCACCCTTTGTGCTGTGAATGACCACTTGTGTAACGTATATTATGCATTTCCGGTTGGTGCAGTGAAGGCATGATAAGGCAATATTTGAATGGAGGAACAGTCTTATTCTAAACCCTTGACGTTTTAAGGCATCATGAGCTGATTTCAGCTCTGCTGCTGTAACCTAATTCATTCAGACTGAAATGTTTTTTTACAGCAGGAGTTGCTCCCCTGTTGGAGATGTAAAATAGGATTTGTTTAATATGACAAACTTTATTTGGAACTGAGTGTCTTCCCTCATAAGGTAATGATCACTCCTGCGATGAGAGGCCTGTGCTGCTCCCCTTCTCTCAGAGCACACTGCGTCGGCATTTCTTTTCAACATCTCTCTGTTCACTCAGTCTTTAGGGAGACATGGGTGTTTTTAGCCCCGAGCTAAAGCTCGATCACTCTTATCTAACAGAGAAGTCTGTGTATGTTAGTGTTAGTAAGAGCGAGTAATACACAGGCAACACTGACACTGTTTTACTTTTATGTTTTGTGTTTATAACAACTCCACATCATTTGTCCCCTGAAAGCTTGAAAAGGTCGGAGTGTTTACATGGTCTGTCTGTTTTATTCGAGACTTTTTTTTTTAGCTCTTACTTAACATTGTCTACTGCTTGAGTCTTTCTACAGGCCTACTGTTTCTTCTTATTTTCCACATGTAGGTAGAGGGCCACAACTTTGAAAGCTACAAAAAATTTCAAAACTCTGAAGTCTTATTCTGCCCACACAGGTAATGAATAAGAATAGTTTGGCCTAAATCAAAACTGTAAAAAATATGTAGATTCCTTCAATTCTTTCAATTTAGTGAAGGTAAAGTAAAACATTCTATACTGTAAAGCTTTTTACTGGAAATACTTTTGCCACCTTTATGTTTATTAGTGTATTTGGGGACATCAAGGCTTTCTGCAAATTTTAGTGCACACTTTCACACAATTTATTTGCTGAATTTAACACTGAGAAAATAATAAAACATAAAATGTGGCCTGTGCTGATGTTATGGCACAATTTATACATTGATTTATTTTTCCAATATGCAAATAAATTGTGTGAAATTGTGTATCAGTATTTGCTCTAAATGCTTTCAAACTATATTTGCAGAAAGCCTTGATTTCCCCAAATACACTATGAAAAATAAAGGTGGCAAAACATTGTTCTTTACATGGAGCCACAGAAAACACTTCCCCTTAAATTTGTACACCTTTAAAAGGTTCTTCACATTTGTTCACACAAATTTTCAAACATGTTTTAGGGTCCAAGTCTTTCCTTTATGGCAGGGCTCAAAGAAACCTTTGTGGCACCTTTTTAAGATTGTAGAGAAAGAAGCATAAAGAACATTACTTGCAAGACCTGGACACATTAAGCCTGAGTCAGTATTTTACATTAAGTATGTAGGATATATAGCAGAATAGTATAATTATCTATATACAAATAATAATTAACAAATACCAAATAAATTAATAAATAATATTGGCCTATCAACCTGTCTCAGTTGAATTCTGCATATTGACTTTTGGAAGCAAAATGACAGCAAGGTTGAAGATATTACTCTGACCCTTCTGCTCAGTTTTAATGTCAGTCAATAAGCTGTAAATAAAGTCATTCAGAGTGTTTTGATGTGAAATGCTTCATTTGAGAGAAATTCAGTGTTTACAGTACTGTTGACAGGATCCAGGCATCCAAAGTGTTCAGTGCCTCTAAAAGCTACATCAAAGGAATTTATTGCATGGAATACTTATGGATACACTGCCTGGTGTGTATGATAGTTTTATGATAGTTTTGATATAATATTGGCCTAAAATGTCTTCATTTCAAAGCTTAATTTGGAAAACTTCAAATTCATGACAGTGGGAAACATGCAAGGTGTTCTGAGGCAAAATATTCCCCCCCAAAAAGTATTAAATAACTGTAAAACAACTTATGATGAAAATGTAAAATATCAGTGAAATTCCTCTTTAATTATTTGGGTGCTAAATGATGAGCGCCAGCTGCGTGACTGTTTCCTGTTTACAATATGCTTCACTTTACACAGGGTTTGCATTCGGCAGGTCTAGACAAAAAGTTACGAGTGCTCCTTACTCTGAGACCCAGACAAGGCCAAGTCATAAAAAAGATGAGACTGAGACAGGGCCAAGACGATTCATTTGTGGGCCTGATACTGGTCTCCAGGCCAAGACTAGAATCAATTACTGTAGAATCATGGCTTAAAAATATAAAACTGTGCAGTTTTAATGAATTGTAAACCTGTTATTTTTGAATTATGAATTATATGCTCGTTTATTATGTTTCGGTGTGTTTCAGTGCACCTTAATAGTGCGTGGCCCCCTCCTCGTCCTGTAATTATTTTTTAGAATAATGAAGAAATATGCCTGCTGTCCTGGGTGAGCCATTTCTGTCCAGTATAATGGAATGTGGATGCCAGAGCACTTTGCTTTGCTAAGTAGGCCGCTGGGAGTGGGGGATCTCGGCCTTTTGTTTCGATCAGCCCTGACATCCCACCACAGTTAGGGAAGACATATGCAGGGGCCAGCATGAGCGGGGCTAAGGTGCGCCTCAGCCACTCTCACATGTTAAAATTTTCCGGATTCAGCAGAAGTGCAGAGACGGTGCTATCCATCATGAGTTTATGAAAGTGGGACAGTGTCCCCCTCCTCGCTTCTTGCTCTTTCTTGCTATTCCTCCTGGAGCCTCTCGTGTGTCATGGTCATGTTGGATTAATGGAATCCTCTGCGCAAGGTTTCAGAGGTCACAGTAAGTGTGAGCATACAGTACCATTGTGTTTATTGCTCTGCTCAATACGCTGACACTAATGTGTACATTAAGTTATGAAGAGGTTTAGTGTTGAGAGGAGACAGGGGTGGCCCCTTAGATCACTTTATCTAAGCCCCAGAGGACTAAATCAGTGCCTTAAGCCAAGGACCTTTAAATCGTGTTGAAAGCATCTCAGACTTTTTAAGGGGATTTCAATCCAGATCTTATTTGCCATTTTCTGCCGTATTTTTTGGCAGTTCAGGAAGAATAAACGGCCATGCTTCTCTACATGGTCAGTAGCCATACGCTAAAAGTAAAGGAGCCATAAAGGGTTCTGTGGTGTAATAATGTAGAAGAGCTACTTGTGGTTCTCCAAAGAATTTCTGGAATGGTTTCTATGGATAGTCAATTAAAGACTTGTGAAGTACCTTTTTTCAAGTTTCAAGAACCTCCACATTATATAAAAGTTCTTCACCAGGTTCTTCCTAGTACCCTGTCTTCAAGCTGAAAACAATTTAGGAAGACTGTAGACTAGATCCAAACACTACATACAAGATTGGATCTAAGAGTGGGCGATATGCAGATATAATGTTCACTTTTCAGAGATCATTGTGGGTATAGTAAACACTTCCATAACACTGATCAGCTGCATAGTACATTAAAAGTTTATAGCAAGGATTTCCAAACCTTTTGATAGTAACAGATCCACTTTCCAAGACCTAATAAATAATTTATGAAGTGAAACAACATATAAGCTTATCAAAAAAGGCATTGAATCAATGAGCGTTCAGTCCAGTATAACTCATCATTAGTGTTGTTTCAATCAAAAAAGTGCTGTAGCATATCATGATAAAAGAATAAAACATGCAAAGGGCTACACTGTTACTTGGTGCAAAATAATAAAAAGCTTATTTGTTGTGTATTGAGATGTAATCCATTCTTACCTTCAGTATGAACGAATTAAAACACGAATATGTAGTACAGCTTGGAGGTAAAAATAAATTTAAATGTAGCCTGTACCTAATTGTTCAGGTGTTCTTTCATTCATTAGCTGGGGCCTGAACAAAATGAAAATTTTGTTATGGATGTTTAACTATTTTAGTGAAAAAGAAGTCTGTTTATGCCAATACAGGGTGATTTCAGGGGCATGGCCCTACCTAGGTTATTAATGAATCTGCCCTTTTAAGATAATAGAATTTGATTTTTTTTTTTTTTTTTCATTTTATTTTTTTTTTGAAAGGCCAGTCAAATCGTTACACTCGCCACCAACCTCCACTTTATTTTCCAGTCACTGCTTAGCATGTGTAAAAGTGAGTTCCTGCCCCCAAAGGAGTGGAGGATGTCATTTTCTAGCATTCAAAGCCCAAAAAAAAAAAAAACAGAACAAAACAAACAAACAAAAAATCTCATCAGAGGTCAGAAAATTTGATACAGCACTCTTTAACTACAAAAACTGGTATTGGGAAATCTACATCTACTTTAATATATTGAGTCTACAAAAGTAAGACATAAATGGCCCATAAACATTTTTCATGCTCACTGTGGCAGTTTACTTTAGCCTTGAATGCTTTGATTCGGGTTTTTGGGTTTAATGTGTTGCTTTTCCTCATCTTTGCACATCTCAGCTGCCTGAAGACAACTGTCAGTTTCATTGGGCAAATAGTTATGCTTTAGTTATGAAAGGTGCTGTTGGTTGGGTAAGTGAAGTGTTGCTTGGGTTTGTGAATCCAGCATTGTACTTGATGTGTCTTGATGTGTGGTGTTGTGTATCTCTGTGGGGATGGAAGCATTGTAATGTCAAGAATAAGCAATAGCTAATAGTTGTAACCTTTGGAAATTGTATCTATCAAGTTGTCCTACATGGTTTTTTACAGGCCTACTAAAACTAAACATTCTAGGTTAGCATTTATTTTTGTGTTAAATTGACCAGTTCAGTTTGCATTGCTGTGATTGAAGACAGCATGTGTTGAATTACCTTAGCAGTTTCTATACAGTGAATGTTTTTCTCACATCACAGGTGTCTATTAATTTTAGTATAAAACAAGCCACTAAATATTGGTGCCTTATTGGAGCCATTTTTATTTATATTGATAAATCAGCAACACCTCAATATCAGACAATAAATCAGCCAACTGATATATCGGTTCTGCCCCGCTCTCCACTGATGTATAATTGACATACTTTGTGCTTCTGCACCCATAACTGTCAAATCGATTTGTTTATTTTCCATTTTCTGCTAGGTTTTCAAGTCATGCAGGAGGAGCAAAGGCAAGGCCAAGTTTCTCCACATGTGCCAGTCAGCAACCATAGGCAGTAGAGCCAAACACTACATCACAGGATTAGACCATGATAAAGCAGCAGAATCTCGTTCTGTTCTCTGAAGCAGTTATATCTAGACATGAAACAGAAAGTGCTAGTGGGGTATTGGGAGTGCTTATGGCGCAGGCAGCATGGTGGAGGAGTAAGGAGGTTAAAGCAGCCTCTCCTGTCTCTGGCATGAGAAAATAGTGACTAGTAGCTTCAGTGCTACCTCAAAAGAACAATAAAAGAGAATGTGAAATTCCAGAGTAGATTGTAAAAGGAGCCTCGTATGCTCGAAGACTCAGATCTTTTGCCTCTACCTCCCCTCCAGAGGCCCCTACCTCGTTCAGCTTCTCTCTGAAAAGAGAAACTAGCACATGTTCTGCCTTTATTCTGTCCCTGAGTGATTCTCCTGTTTCTTTTACCTACATTAATGGCTGCAATTTTTCTCGCAGTGCTGTGCCCATCAATATATCATCGCTGTCCTTGCAAAACTTTGAACTTCTGTAAACTTCAAAGCTGAATGAGAAAAAGGCTCTGAACATGAATATGCACAAACGTAGATTTTATTCCAAGTCTTTTGGAGCATTTATATTCGTCCAGTTGTCATGAAATGTTCACATAATATAAACATGAAACTTTTTTTTTATTTTACATAGGAACTTCATAATGCATGTATAAACACTGAATAATTCGATCATAAATTGATGCTTATGCCAGTAATTGCAAGATGACCTAAGGTGTTATGTCAAGTATACAACATTGTATTGATATAAGGGGCCTTAAACTAAGTGATGGATATACATGGATCATTTTAACGCATTGGTTCAAAGTCAGTTTCAGGATTTTTCTGACTTTTCTTTTTTGGGCTTTTAATGAACTTGGATTTTCAAACCCTATTACTTTGATTGACCTTATACCTTAATGATGTTTATTAAAACAAATAATAAAACATTTCATTTTGTGTCTATCAAAACACTTAGAACATTATCAAAACCTTACCAAATCTTATACTACTGACTGTTTCAGTAGTGACAATTTTAGCTCATTTTGAGCATAACTCAAAAACAGTGGCAAGTACCTGAGAATTTTTAGTCTTAACATACATATTGATTTTCAGATTTTGGGAGACATTTACTTTAAAACATCTGTTGTGAACAATGTGAACTGCTCACCATGAGGCCATGAGGGACAGAGGTGCAGTTTCACTTGCTCTAAAATGTTCCACCTATGGACTAAAACTCTGTGTTTCAGTAGTGACATGAAAATGTGGGAGAGCATTTTTTGAAACCAAGACAAAACTATATATATATATATATATATATATTGGCTTATAACTATCTCAATGTCTTGGTCATAGCCTTTTTTTCCCCCCATGTGACTGCAGTTTAAATTAATTTGGTAGAATGTTCCATATGTGCTGTTCTTAAATAGCTCTTGTAAGTTCCATTACTTGGTAAAGATGCTTCCTGACTGTGTTATAAATGGAACAAATGTACCATGATTTTAGTTTAAGGCCCCTCAGTACGGTGTCATTTACTTCCTAAAACAGCTAATGTCATTGTACGATTACTGGCATAAGCTGTGTATAAATATCCAAGTATCGATTTATAAATGTGTTATTCAGTGCTTAGGCATGTGTTATAAAGTTCCTATATAGGTAGCCTTGAAATAAAGCGTTACCAAAAAATTACCACTATAACAATGTTGTGTGATTATTATTTCTCTGAATGGGTCCCATTAAAATCTAGTAATCACTACACTGAAATGTTATTAATACTCTGCTCAGTGTTCTTTCTTACTCTGGGTTTGGGCAAAGCATATTTACTCTTCTGCTAATCTATTCTTGTGTCCATGGCTTTAAGCTGAGAACAGGATATTTGGGGTATGCATCAAATTTTAGTGTGTCTTGGATTGAACGCAGATGTTGTTAATGTGATTAACTCTAGATCAGGTTGTGGTGTACTTTGGTCCTACTTGTGCACTTTCTGCCCTTGCAGTTCTCAGTCACAGCTGCCAAGAGACTCTAAGATCAGGCTGTGATATGAAGAAATACCTTCTGCCAGTTTAGCAACCAGAACATTCTTGTGATAAAAACAATGAGAAGAAAAAATTAAGCGTGATCTGATTGGTCGCTGAGCCAAGATTGTTTAAATTAGCAACATTGAACAGTTTCTGGCTCCAGCGCAAGAACAGCAACTCATTTTGGTGTTTCCTTGGCCAAAGGGGGAAAACAAAGTAAAAGGGTCTAATCGCTGTATTTTAGTCCCATTCACTTCAGCTCCTCTCTTAGCAGTGATGGAAATGGCAGCCTGTCTTCTGTTAGTATCTCTAGCTTTAAGCAAGCAAAGATCAGGAGAAGTATTAGTGTTTACAGCATGGCAGTTCCCATAGGTTTATAAAGAATCAACTAGTTTTCATAGATGTTCTTTAGATAATGTTCTTTAACATTGTATTTTCATATAAATTGACTTATTTATTGACTTGCTTTGTAAACAACTGCCCGATAGTAATAACAGCTCAGTATATCCATCCATCCATCCATTTTCTAAGCCGCTTCGCCGTCAGGGTCGCGGGGGGGGTGCTGGAGCCTATCCCAACAGTCTTCGGGCGGAAGGCAGGATACACCCTGGACAGGTCGCCAGTCCATCGCAGGGCCAGCTCCGTATAAATTTATAGTAATTCTATATCAGTAGTGAACCATGAGTCTTGGAGCTATGCCTTGAGTTTGGGCCATGAATGTAAAAACTAAGAAAAAAGTACCTCTGTGATGATGCTAATTTCTGATAATGCTAATTTCAGCACCCCTATAGTATTCCAGTAAAATGTTAGCACTAAGCTAGCAGCGATGAGCTCTCTGTTTAAACCATTTAAAGTACTGTAGTGAACATTTTGGCTGTTCTAGATACAATTTTGACCTTTGTAATAGACATTAACATATGGTTTACCTTGTAGTAATTAGTATATAGTGACTTGGTTATGAGTCCTGGCACAGAGTCGCATTTGTAAGAACTGATTGAGATGCTTTGGCTCGGTTACTACTCATATTCACAGTCAGTAAAATATCCAGGACATCCAGAAGAGTGATATCAAAATGTGATCATTTTAGTTTGGGTTATTTTAACTGTCCTTTCCAAGTTATGCTAGTGGCTGATCTGACTCGTTAGGCCTTCAGTCCAGCTCCTGAAGGCCTAACCAGTGGTAGAGCTAGCTTGGCTGTATCTACCTGGAAACCAATCTTCTGCAGATCTTCTGTTAGGCATTTCAAGAATTCAGCCTTTTCATTTCCAACAATGAAGTATGAGCAGCACTGCCATATCTTAATTTTTAGTATTTCATTGTCAGTTGCCATCAGTTTTTCCTTTTCATCGTTGGAATACTGTCTTTTGTTCTTCCATTTTTTTAACCAGTTCATTCATGTGTTTTGATAAAGAAGTGGGTAAACTTTCATTTATCATCTAAATGCAGCACAAGCATCCGGTATCGACCCGTGTACTTGTGTAACCTCCACTAATCAATTGTCTGCACTATTAATGTCCAGTATAATCCATGACTTTAGCGTCGACCTATTTTAGTACATTCACAGCCCTGAGAACAGATAATAGGACGAACATAACCTATTCCAAACTGTGAATCTGAAAAGAATAGAGCAGAGAGTTTATGTTCCCTGATAGTCTCCACAGCCCCACACTGTTTTTACTATTGTAATGAGGCTGTCATGTAACTACTTGGGGACCGAGTAGTTATTTATAAAAACTTTGGATTCAGTGCATGTCCAAAAACCTGTCAGTGCCAGGAGTCAAGCAGCTAAAGGGCACTATAGCTAAAATGATGCTTTCCCAGGGGCAGCGTAATAACACTGATCTAAAGAGGGTGCAAGACAGACATCTGTCTAGCCAAAGACAGATGTTTTTGCAATTATAGTTGTGCTGAGAATAATAAAGAGGCTCACATATCCAGCCTTTGAGAGCTAAACTGATTCAGCAACAAGTACCCATTAATGGCTTTAAGGAATAGACTGGAAATTCACTTTCATCTGTCTGAACATCTGAACATTGCTCTCTGAATGAAAATGAGTGGTTTCAGTTTTTTAAGCCTATCTTTTATTTATCTAATATATCAGATATATAAATAAACAAGTTTGAATCTTTAACAGATCTAGCCTGAAATACCAGAGAGTTTCTCATATTTAAATGTAACAAAGTGAAGTGTCATCTGATAAAAACAGCAGCCACATGTAGCCAAATATTAATGTCAGCACAATGATTAGTAAGATCTTGCGTAACATAAAGTGAAGGTGATTTTATCTGTAGATCCAGGTAGCCTAATATTAACATAGTAGCAAATGTCCAACATAGCGGAAAGTGAAGTAAGTGACGTGATAACAACAGCAGGCACATACAGCCTAGCATTAGCATAGGAACAATGAGTAGCTAAGTATTACGTTAGAATACTTTGTGGTTGTGATGCGAAAAAACACTCAAACTGCATCCAGGTCTTCATTAAAGTTATGCTCTAAAAAAAAAAAAATCCCAGACATTGCTAGAGATGGAATTCACAAAGCAGAACTGATCTCAGATCAGATTCCTCTGTATTTGTGAAGGTCATTGTTACCAACATTGATTCTAGATCAGCACTCCTGCTCCTGAGCTGGTTTGTGAATACAGACTCTGCTGTCTAAAGTGGTTGTCTGTAGTTATATTCCTTTTTGTTTGTTTTTGTTTACTGTCAGTCATACTGTCTCTTAAACCACATTGACAAGTCTGTGCAACGTTATTGAGGACCTGGATGCAGTTCTTTCAGTTCTAGTTTTTAAAAGAAAAGGCATTTTGGTGATGTATTTTGAGATGTTGTTAATTTGGGTTGCTTGGGTGATTATTGAGTTCAAGGGTTTGTTAGCAGTGTTTGTTAGCCCTACAGCCTCCACGTCTTTTAAACTTCTTTTAAACTAAAAAAAAGTATAATTTATATTTATAAATGATGTATTAGATTTTTCACCCAACCGTTTCCTTAAATGAACCACTTAGTAGTTTATAAAGATGAGAACTATCAAATCCGTATCTGACAACACTCAATGTTTCAGTCTTAGTACTGGAAAAAAAGTAATGTCATCTGCGCACATTGGCATTTCGCATGCTCTCTGAACAAGTTCTTGGCACTGTATTTTATTTATCTATTAATGCTAACACATATATGAATTATTTTGATCTCACAGTTTCACCACTTTACTGTCAGAACAGTGCTCTCTCAGCATAAAAGACCAGTTGTTTTTTCCAGTTTTTGGCCCTGAGATTGAGTGGTGGTGGATGTGGAGGTGTCAGGAAGCTGTGCAGTGGGCTCCCTCCGGCTAGCTGTGTGGTGAGCCTGCAGTGTGTGTGGTGTGTGTGCTGGCTGGAATTTCACCCAGCTTTCCTCCCACTAATCGATTCCTCCAGCAGTCAGTCATGAGGGACAGTGAGCTAGCAGCTGGGTGATGCTCACACTGCCTGGCTCGGTCTATCCTATTGATGTGCCCCACTTCTACCCTTTGCTAAAGATTGATGTGGCGCCATTGACCTCACTGGGAGCTTCCTCGCCTTTCTTATGCTTTTTCTGACTTTTCTTTTGTGTATGTTTATTTTTCTCTGAGAAGTACTATTCAACTCTGAGGAAAGAAAATGTGATATTTTGTGTTAAAAATGACTTGGTTCTACAGCTGCAATTATTATTCTGCATTTTGGTCAAATATAAAAAAATTATGAAGTGAGAAATACCATTTTACTGTACACTTCTGTCTCACTCTCAGACAAAAAGGTGGTACATGGGGTGGTACCCTCAATTTGTATAAAAAATCCATTAAAATGATATTTTCTAAGTTGTATTGACTACACACACCACATCTTGTCCACAAGCTTTATTTTATTCTTCTGTTTTAAAACATTAGGTTGAAAAGGTACAAATGTGTAGTCTTAAATGAGCTTGATGTTCAGCAGTTTTGTGTACTTCCTATATGTTATAGCTGCACTGTGTACCACCTGCTGTGCACTGTGATGGTCAGGGTCTGTGTCATCTGGTTTGCGGTAGCATTTAGATGGCTGCTGTAGTCATGAAACATCTTTCTTTGGACTAACCAGATTAAAAACTCTGACCACAATTGATATCCAGGCTCTTCATTGCCCTCAGGTGAAGTTTAGACATCTAAGTTTGAATTTGCCAGTAATTTAGCAATAACTTTCATGACGATTGAAAAGAAATAAAAAGAAAATTCTTACTCATCCTCAATCATAATTTGAGTTCTCAAATGTTAATATGAACATTTTTCACGGCTTGCCATGAACAAAATAAGCCCCAGTCTGTAGAATTTATGAGCAACTTAAGGATGAAGCGCGGCCGTTTGAGTGTAGGTGTATGCTTAGAATTAGCTGATACATTTTAGTATGTATATATATATATATATATATATATATATATATATATATATATATATATATATATATATATATATATATATATATGTATATATATAATTTTTATGTATTTATTTTATTTTATTTTATTATTTTCTCTCTTGCTCTCTGTTCCCTTTGCTCTCTCTCCCTCCTCACTTGCTTTCTCCTTCCCTCCCCTGCTGTGTGCTACTGAGGCATGGGAACCAGGCGGTTAAGCCAGTGAGTTATTGTTTGTTTTGATATGGCAGTATAGATAGTAATGCCTCCCCCAGTTGCAGAATCCTGATGAAGAGGGGGTACAGTACAGTACAGTGGCGCATTGGTGGCTCCAGAACAGCGTGACTGACTCATCCTACTCATCATCTTCCTCTGCAGAACACATGAGAACTTAGGCTCTATTGAAGCTCCTGCTTTCTTAGAGTGGTGAGGTAGTGCATGCAGGTCAATTGTTATATCAGCTTACAGCTACAGTGTTACATGCTTGTTAATCAGCACACAAACAGTGTGTGTTCTGCACTAAAGGCCAGCCATGTTGTCTAATGGTAGCCATGAGAACGGCCCAAGGCAGTTCTCTCTGACGAAGTCTGTGTATCGCTCCTGTCTCTTTACCCCAGGGGGCTTGCTTGGTATGCAGCCCCCAACTGCTGTGTCTCCCCTGCTGTGGGATTTTGGCCATTTTCTCTTTCGTTTATCTATTTATGCACTTCTGTTTTCCTTTGCAAAACAAAACCCAAGGCAAATAAAATGGATTGGCGACTGGCAAAACCCATAACTACACTTTAGAATGCTTTCACATATAATTCGCTTGGTAGATCTGTAAACCTATGAGGCTCTATTTCGACAGAGTAGTCCATAAATAATTGGACAGTGACAGATTTTTTTTTTTTGTTATGGGTCAGCACATTTGATTTAAAATGTAACAGTGGCTTAAGTTATAGTGCAGAAAGTCAGTTTTTTTGGATAGTATTTGGATCTGAATTTTGAACTCATATAGAAATGACAACTGTAACGAGGAGCGAGGAGGCGGACGCACACGCTGAGATAAGCGAGATTTATTAGGGACAAATCCAGGGTCGTAGTCAGAACATTCCAGGGTCAGTGAGCCGACACGTACAGACTTAGGGTAAGACATCTCAAGAATCAACACAAACGAAGACCAGGTACAAAGACACGATACAAAGGTACAAAGACTGGCCAACGGAAGGGGCAAACACAGGGCTTAAATACACGGAACAATGAGGGACAGGTGATAACAATCAGGGGCGGAGTTACAAGACCAAAACATGAGCACATGGACAGGACTGGGAGGAGCCAACCGTGACAACAACTCTTTTTTTTTTATATATTTCCCTTCCATCTACATATTTCAGGCAGACAACCTGCATGTATACATTTAATTAACATTCTTGGCCTAAACTGAAACCACATTTGAGGACACACTGGGCCAAAACTTAAATCCAAAAAACTGGAAAAAAGCTGACAATAAAAATAGTTTACATAAAACAAACATACTAAAATGACTATTTCAGGTAAATATATATTATATATATTTGGCACTATTGTTTGTGAATTCTTTTGTCATTTTAAAAACTGTTGCTACAGATGCCACTGGCTGTCACGCCTCGGGTGGACTCCATCTCCCAGACAGCATTGGGAGTTCACATGGGACGAGCTCTCGCAGTCTCTTGATTATTGATCAGACACACCTGTACAGGTTGACCTACTGGGACACTGTTTAAGACTGGTCCAAAGTAGGGTTCGGTGCGAGGTATTGCTTCTCAACCACAAGAACATACTGAGCGATTTCTTTATCTCCTATGATTTCATGTTATGACCCTTTTCTCTTGTTCTTACAAACTTCGTTCTTTGGATTCACCCTTTTGTGCTTTAGCTGGCGGTTTTTGGCTTTCTCGTGTTTGGACTTGGAACTGGTTTTGTGGATTTCGAATTCTGTCTATCCCTGGTATCTAGTTAGCTTCATCTCTCCCCTGTCAAGCGTTACACTGGCCTGCTAGCAGGGAAAGGGATGTTTTGTTTTCAAATGGCATCAGACCTGTAATGGAGGAATTCTTGGATGTTGTATCCCCTCTTGATTCTCCACAGGAATACTGATTACAACTCATTTGTCTAATGCCCCCTCTGTGAAATAGTTTTACACAGCTAAAACACTTTTATGGTTGAACTGTTTAAATGTGTCTGTGCCGACAAGCACAGGAAAAGTGAAGGGACCAAACAGCATTGTCAATCTCTCATTTTCATTACCATTGAAATTACCTAGACAGTGCTAGGGTTTTGACACAGCATTGTAGGGCTATATTTTTTTCTATCAAATATTTCTTTCTCTTTTGGTTAAAAACTGAAAGTGCCATTTTTGACCATTTTATAACAATGTTGCAGTCACTGAAATTTTTGTGGATCCCTAGTCAATAGTTACATCTTTATGTATTTACATCAGGAATCTGTTTCCATTGTCACTCCACACAAGGGCCAGTGTTATCCCAGAGGGGCATCAAGAAGCAGAAAGGCAGGGTGAAAGAACCACTGCGACACATAATCAAAACACGTTAGTCAAGATGGTACATTTTTAAGAAGTAAGAATGCACTACTGTGTTTACCAATAGCAAACAACCTGGTGGGCCACAGTAGTGGATGGCCAAAAAAATTGTCAATCATTCTCTAGAACGCCATCTAGATTATACGGCAATAGGAAGGCAACTCATGTAAACCACTGTTAATCATGAAGAACTGAAAAGCTACAGCTTGCTTAAAAAGTGCATAAAAGGCTTCAGCCACAAGGTTTAATAGACAGATGAGATGAACATTAACCTGTACCAGAATGATGGAGTGTAGAGTGTGTGCAAACAAAGAAGCTGCTCATGATGTTCCAAAACAGACCTCATCTGTGTACCACGGTGCTGCCCATTCAGTTCATGTACAGCTGAACTGACTGTCCCAGGTGCTGACATTCTAAAACAAGTAATGCTTTTGAGTAAGTTAAAAAAGCTGCCAGTAAAGAACCCAGCGCTGCATCCAATAAAGCTACAAAACATAAGCAGAACGAAATAATGAGTGATTGAACAGTGTATTCTGAGAGTTCGTCCAGAGGTGGACGTTTCTTTGGATTTTGTGTGTGCACGCTTGTCTCTCCGGCTCTGTCTGGAGCTGTGTTTGTGTCTGAGAGTCTGCCCACAGTGCTCAGCTGAAGAAACACTCTCTCTAGCACTGACGTCATGCCCCTGCTTTGGTACTGTAGCGTCCTCAGTGGGTCAGAGGTCATTATTTTAGGGCTGTCTGGGGGATTCTCAGCATAACCATTAAGTCTTTTCCACATGATCTAGCCCCTCGGCATCGTCCCAAACAGCAGAGACACTTCACTATCCCAGGACCCAGTATCAGTCAAGATTTCCCTCCTTTTCTGTCTGTGATGCTAGGGATGTAAAAATGTGATCAAAGCAAGTAATCAAAGCAAGATTATAGCGCATACCTTGTTTTTAGTAGCATTTCTGTGAGAAATTTGATGAAAAGGAAATCCAAAATCAAATTAAATCATTACACTGCCCTTCAATACCGAAACTGAAAGGCACAAGGAGTGGGCAATGACATTGTTTTATTGTATACTGATAAATTCTAT
Source organism: Pygocentrus nattereri (assembly GCF_015220715.1). NCBI lineage: Eukaryota > Metazoa > Chordata > Actinopteri > Characiformes > Serrasalmidae > Pygocentrus > Pygocentrus nattereri. Next base: position 19,402,995 of record NC_051223.1, read on the forward strand.
CACAGTAGTGGGCAGTATGCCCAGTTATGTACAGTATCTCACAAAACTGAGTAGACCCCTCACATTTCTGCAAATATGTTATTTTATCTTTTCATGGGACAACACTATAGAAATGAAACTTTCAACTTTCAAAGTGTTTATTGTCATATGTACAGAGGAAACAGGTTTCCTTATATACAATGAAAAGCTTACTTTGCTCCTCGCTAAGAATGCCAGATATAACATTAAGAATATAAAGAGTATATATACAACCATATATATTAATCAAGAAATAGTGCAATGTATAAATTACAGTGGTATGGGTAAATAGTGCTGTGCCTTGCCGGGAACATGATTATCTGCAGCAGAAATGAGTAGTAAAGTGCAATAGTGCAATTGTAAACATGTGCTACAGTTAAAGTGACAGTAGTTGCAGGTTATTCCTGAGGAAAGAGTTCTTTACCAGTGGGGTACACATCACACGTCTGTACCTAAGTCTGGCAGACCGAAGTGTGAATAGTTATTTCTGGTTCAGAACTCTGATTGCGGTGGGGAAGAAGGAGTTCTTTAACCTGGAGGTCTTGCACATCATACTCCTATACCTCCGTCCTGAGGGCAGAGGTTTGAACAGTCCGTGCTGGGGGTGGGTGGGGTCTTTGATGATGGAGGCAGCTTTCCTTTGGACTCTGTGGTTGTAAATGTTCTGCAGAGAGTGCAGTGGAGAATTGGTGATCTTCTCTGCAGTCTTCACCACTCTCTGTAGGCATTTACGATCCATCATGGTCAAGCTGCCGTACCACACGGTGATGCAGCTGGTCAGGAGGCTCTCAATGACGCAGTTGTAGAAGTTGCTGAGGATCACCGGAGACATCCCAAACCTCCTTAGCCTCCTCAGGAAGTACAGCCGCTGTTGAGCCTTTCTGACTAGCTGCTTGGTGTTCAGTGACCATGTGAGGTCTTCACTGATGTGGACACCCAGGTATTTAAAGCTGCTCACCCTCTCCACCTCGAGCTCCCGGATGAAAAGTGGCCGATGAGGTCTCCTCTCCTTCCTCATGTCCACTATCAGCTCCTTTGTCTTGTCCGTGTTGAGGATGAGGTTGTTATCATCACACCATGACACCAGTCTGGTCACCTCCCTCCTGTAGGCTGCTTCATCTCCACCAGTGATACGTCCTATCACTGCTGTGTCGTCAGCAAACTTCAGGATGATGTTGTCCTTGTGGGAGGCGACACAGTCATGGGTGAACAGGGTGTAGAGAATAGGGCTGAGGACGCAGCCCTGTGGAGTGCCGATGTAGGTGGTGATGCTGGCTGAAGTCCTGTTGCTGATCCTGACAGACTGGGGCCTGCCAGTCAGGAAGTCCAAAAGCCAGTCACAGAGGGTGGGGTGCAGGGCGAGTGTGGAGAGTTTGTGGGTGAGTTTGTGTGGGATGACCGTATTGAAGGCTGAGCTGTAGTCAACAAAGAGCATCCTGATGTAGGAGTCTTTGTTTTCCAGGTGGGAGAGGGAGTAGTGAAGGGCAGCAGCGACTGCGTCCGAGGTGGATCTGTTGTGACGGTAGGCGTACTGCAGGGGGTCCAGCGTGTCTGGTATACTGTCTTGTATGTGGGCCAGCACCACTCTCTCAAAGCACTTCATAATGATTGGAGTGAGTGCTACTGGTCTGTAGTCATTCAGGCTGGTGGGGGGGCTCTTCTTAGGAATGGGGACAATGACTGTCCTTTTATAGCAGGTAGGAACAATGCTCTGGCTGAGAGAGAGATTGAAAATGGAGGTCAGTACATTAGCCAGCTCGTTCGCACATGCTCTGAGGGCCCGCCCAGGAATCTTGTCTGGTCCTGGATATAACTTAAAGTAATCAGTGTACAGCTTGTATAGCAGTATAGACTTACTGCCCCTTGAAAATAACTCAACACACAACCATTAATGTCTAAATAGCTGGCAACACTAGTGAGTACACCTCACAGTGAACATGTCCAAATTGTGCCCAGTTGTGTCGTTGTCCCTCTCTGGTGTCATGAGACTCGTTAGAGTTACAAGGTTCCAGGTGTGAATGGGGAGCAGGGCCGTTAAGTTTGGTGTTTTGGGTACAATTCGCTCATACTGGCCACTGGATATTCAACATAACACCTCATGGCAAAGAACTCTCTGAGGATGTGAGAAATGGAATTGTTGCTCTCTATAAAGATGGCCTAGGCTATAAGATTGCTAACACCCTGAAACTGAGCTATAGTTCGGTGGCCAAGGTAATACAGTGGTTTTCCAGGACAGATTCCACTCGGAACAGGCCTCGCCAGGGTTTACTGAGGATGAAGGACTGGCGAAGTATGTCTGCAGACCTAAACCCAATTGAGCACCTGTGGGACATCCTCAAGTGGAAGGAGAAGGAGCACAAGGTGTCTAACATCCACCAGCTCTGTGTCATCATGGAGGAGTGGAAGAGGATTCCCGTAGTAACCTGTGCAGCTCTGGTGAATTCCATGCCTAAGAGGGTTAAGGCAGTGCTAGATAATAATGGTGGTCACACAAAATATTGACACTTTGAGCACAATATCACCCACTCAGTGGGCTTCCATGGCTGAGCAGCTGCAACCAAGTCTTACATCACCAAGCGCAATGCAAAGCGTCGAATGCAGTGGTGTAAAGCGCCACCACTGGACTCTAGAGCAGAGAAGATGTGTTCTCTGGAGTGACTAATCACACTTCTCCATCTGGCAATCCAATGGATGAGTCTGGGTTTGGCGGTTACCAGGAGAATGGTACTTGTCTGACTGCATTGTGCCAAGTGTAAAGTTTGGTGGAGGGGGGATTATGGTGTGGGGTTGTTTTTTAGGAGTTGGGCTTGGCCCCTTAGTTCCAGTGAAAGGAGCTCTTAATGCTTCAGCAGACCAAGAGATTTTGAGTAATTTCATACTCCTGACTTTGTGGGAACAGTTTGGGGATGACCCCTTCCAGTTCCAACATGACTGTGCACAAAGCAAGGTCCATAAAGACACGAATGAGCGACTTTAGTGTGGAAAAACTTGACTGGCCTGCACAGAGTCCTGACCTCAACCTGATAGAACACCTTTGGGATAAATTAGAGCAGAGACTGTGAGCCAGGCCTTCTCGTCCAACATCAGTGTCTGACCGCACAAATGGGCTTCTGAAAGAATGGTCAAAAATTCCCATATACATGCTCCTAAACCTTGTGTAAAGCCTTCCCAGAAGAGTTGACGCTGTTATAGCTGCAAAAGGAGGGCTGACATCATATTAAACCCTATGGATTAAGAATGGGATGGCACTCAAGTTCATATGCATGTGAAGGCAGATGAGTGAATACTTTTGGAAATATAGTGTACTTAGTGAAGTGCAGTGTGTGAAAGCTGAATAAACCTCTATGTTTCCAGTTCATATGCTTTGGCAGTATTTCTACATGTGTGTGTTCCAACTTATCAAACCTTGGAAAAACAAAATATTATGCTGCGTACTGTGCATTGTGAAAATGTCTTCAAGCATTGTGATATTCTATTTTTACTGTATCTTCCAGCCCTAAAACGCAGATTATTTCAGTCTGCCTCTATATGATATGCCTGTTTTCCTTTATGCTGCGCAGTTTTATCTCTCTGGCCTTATCTGAATTCCTTTTTAAAGCACTACATGAGCTGCACATCGCACAGACTCTTACTGTTGACCACTGTGACCATCCAATTCAGATAAGTCAAGTAGAGCTGAACTACCATGCCATTCTTTAATGTTCAGCTGTGGGCTGCCTCCTGCGTTTCCACAACAACTACCACCTTATCCTTTAAAACTAGGGCAACCTGAATCACGTAACATCTTCTTCTCTTTGTTTGACTACATACACTGTGATTCAGACGTTTGTAATTCATGTCTGACAAATAATAGTTGTTGTTTTTATTCAGTAATTATTTAAAACAGTATTGAATGAAAGTACATCCTAGACAACATAAGGTATTTTTTTTTTCTATACATATTATTTTTTGTGAAACAATGAGGTTACTGAATGATAAATAATTTATCATAATTGTTTATTTAAACTAATCTGCCGTAAGATTTTACCACCATTTTTCCAGATATTTTGGATATTCATTTTATTTTATACTTCATTCTTGATGCTGTACAGCTTTCTCAGCTATTATGGAATGATCTGTTCATTATTCTGGACGCATCTGCAATATTTTCACATCTTCCTACAAATTATCTGTAATCCGTGACCCATGATTTCCGACTTCTGACCGGTGCTGTAATTATGATACTGAATGGTTGTGGTAGTCTATGCAGTGATTCTATAATGATCAAATCCAGGATGTTTGGCTTGTATAACATTGTTGATCTTGTAATGAGGGAATATACTGTATCTGCTAGAGGCTGAGTCTTATCAGCCATCCAGTTCACAGACAAAACGTTCTCTCCACTCTGCATCAGCACATTCGCACACCCCCAGCACTGTTCGGATGGTGCTTGGCATCTCCCAATATGCACTGCAGTGTACACAGCGGTCTCGGTGGGATTATCATGTCATGAGGGCAGCACAAGTGTAAATAGTTGGAGCTAAGCAGGGTTAAAGTCAAATCCCGCTCTGCTTCTTCAGCACTTAGCCAGCGCAGCACTCTTGCCTGTCAAGCACTGAGCTTTCTCTTCACCATGCCAGTTCAACACAGACTAATGGTTTTTACCCATAGAAGTGTGATGTTATTGCTGTCGTATTGATACGCTACTTAAATATATTTACAGCATTTCACATTTAATTATAATATGAGTTGTGTAACCAATGACATTTGCATTCTGTATTAGCAGCTTCAAGTTGGCACTTCAGTCTGTTTTGTTTGCTTTATGCTTTAATGTTAAAGGAAAAATAAACAAAATGATTTTTTTTTGTTTCCATGAAGCAGGACTGCACACGCAACAATGGCTTTTTAAAGAACCTCCAAACTCTCATCTTCTACATGTTTATGAAGATAAACACTGATGTCCTGTGTCTCAAATGGTCCCATATGTCCATATCCTATTTTATTTTATTTTTTTTTTGCATTTTAGGTTCACTGATGATATTTGTGTAGTTCTCTGTAACAAAACCAGACATAATTCATTTTTATTTGATCATTTTCCATCCTCTCCTTATCCCTTTGAAATAAACAGGCTGCTTTGGTTACTGTACCTTTAATACTAATACATGCTAATAAGCACTGTTCTGATTGGCTGCCTTGTATTGTGCCTGAAGCACTCCTAATCTTCAGTGTGAATGGGTGGGGCTAAACTACTGTAGGCAAAATAAGTAGATATGTGTGTATGTGCTAGTGTGTGGAACATTGCAAAATAGGAAATTCTTAACAGAAATCTGAGCTGAACTGGATGGAACAGAAAGTAAACTGTGTTTTGACATTTTTATAACTTATACATACATCTTTTATTTTAGAAATGTGAGGAAAATATGTACATTTCTGCAGTATTGGCCATTTTAAATTTGATTAGACACACTGCATGTATAAAGCAAACAGTCAAATTAATGGTAACACTTTATTTGAAGGCTACCTACATAAGGGCTTTATGATGCATTCATAAGCACTGAATAATGTGTTTATGAAGCACTACTTGAACATTTATTAAGTGCTTATGTTGGTTCTCGCAACCTGACATAAGACGTTTTATGAAATAAATGACATTGTACTGACATAATAAGAATAAACGTTGAACATATTTACAGCACTAAACATATTTAAACCCTATACATAATTGCATCGATCATCTTATCCATGCCATGGAGTGAAGAGGGGGTGGATTCCAGGTATATTTAACCTGATATCAGTACATTGTTGTCTTAGGAATGCTGACATAAATAGTTATGTATAGTGTTTTAAATATGTTTAGTGCTGTAAATGTGTTCAAGGTTTACAAACGGCAGGAATCTGGATAAATAACGAACCACTTTGCAAGACAGACAAATGCACACTGAAATAAGAGGGCCATATATATAAGCACAAAAGACTACAAACACCTGGGCAGACTCACTGCAGGTGGAGACACAGTAACACTTTACTAAAATCCTGTTACATAACACTGAAATAACCATGTCATAAGCCTGTCAAGGCAGATGTCATGCTGTCACAAGTTGTCATGATAGATTATGTCCAATACTATAACAGTGGCACGTTGCTATTACCAGTAATTGTCATGACACATGTGATAATGATTGAGGTCATGGAAGCTAACTAGTGTACACTTAGCAAAAATTAGCATATGTCATAAACTGTCATGACATTGAGCAATTCCATCTGTGATGATAATTGCCCTTAATAGTAAATTTATATTACTGAAAAAAATTGTCATGACAACTGAACATATGACAGCCACTATGACGTGTTTGTGACATGTTATGTACATGTTTATAGCATGCTTATGTTAGTGTTATGTACATGTTTATAGCATGCTTATGTCAGTGTTATGTACATGTTTATAGCATGGTTATGTCAATGTCATGTACATGGTAATGGCATGGCTTTATCAGTGCCTGTGGCAGGGTTCAAGTAAAGTGTTACCGGAAACACTAATAGGTAGGCAGAGCACTCAGGAAGAGCCCGGAGAACGTGGAGCCAGTGCAGGTAGTCGTGGAAGAAAGTTTAGAATCTTGTCTCAAGAGCTACAACTGATAAATAATGATTAATATGTAATGACATTGTTCTTTATTATTGCTGATGATGGGTTCTAAGCGTTCGTGTTATCATTCTTTATTATGCTGATGATGGGTTCTAAGCGTTCGTGTTATCATTCTTTATTATGCTGATGATGGGTTCTAAGCGTTCGTGTTATCATTCTTTATTATTGCTGATGATGGGTTCTAAGCGTTCGTGTTATCATTCTTTATTATTACTGATGATGGGTTCTAAGCGTTCGTGTTATCATTCTTTATTATGCTGATGATGGGTTCTAAGCGTTCGTGTTGTCATTCTTTATTATTGCTGATGATGGGTTCTAAGCGTTCGTGTTGTCATTCTTTATTATTACTGATGATGGGTTCTAAGCGTTCGTGTTATCATTCTTTATTATGCTGATGATGGGTTCTAAGCGTTCGTGTTGTCATTCTTTATTATTGCTGATGATGGGTTCTAAGCGTTCGTGTTGTCATTCTTTATTATTACTGATGATGGGTTCTAAGCGTTCGTGTTGTCATTCTTTATTATGCTGATGATGGGTTCTAAGCGTTCGTGTTGTCATTCTTTATTATTACTGATGATGGGTTCTAAGCGTTCGTGTTGTCATTCTTTATTATTACTGATGATGGGTTCTAAGCGTTCGTGTTATCATTCTTTATTATGCTGATGATGGGTTCTAAGCGTTCGTGTTGTCATTCTTTATTATTACTGATGATGGGTTCTAAGCGTTCGTGTTATCATTCTTTATTATTACTGATGATGGGTTCTAAGCGTTCGTGTTGTCATTCTTTATTATGCTGATGATGGGTTCTAAGTGTTCGTGTTATCATTCTTTATTATGCTGATGATGGGTTCTAAGCGTTCGTGTTGTCATTCTTTATTATTACTGATGATGGGTTCTAAGCGTTCGTGTTATCATTCTTTATTATTACTGATGATGGGTTCTAAGCGTTCGTGTTATCATTCTTTATTATGCTGATGATGGGTTCTAAGCGTTCGTGTTGTCATTCTTTATTATTACTGATGATGGGTTCTAAGCGTTCGTGTTATCATTCTTTATTATGCTGATGATGGGTTCTAAGCGTTCGTGTTGTCATTCTTTATTATTACTGATGATGGGTTCTAAGCGTTCGTGTTGTCATTCTTTATTATTACTGATGATGGGTTCTAAGCGTTCGTGTTATCATTCTTTATTATGCTGATGATGGGTTCTAAGCGTTCGTGTTGTCATTCTTTATTATTACTGATGATGGGTTCTAAGCGTTCGTGTTATCATTCTTTATTATTACTGATGATGGGTTCTAAGCGTTCGTGTTGTCATTCTTTATTATGCTGATGATGGGTTCTAAGTGTTCGTGTTATCATTCTTTATTATGCTGATGATGGGTTCTAAGCGTTCGTGTTGTCATTCTTTATTATTACTGATGATGGGTTCTAAGCGTTCGTGTTATCATTCTTTATTATTACTGATGATGGGTTCTAAGCGTTCGTGTTATCATTCTTTATTATGCTGATGATGGGTTCTAAGCGTTCGTGTTGTCATTCTTTATTATTACTGATGATGGGTTCTAAGCGTTCGTGTTATCATTCTTTATTATTACTGATGATGGGTTCTAAGCGTTCGTGTTGTCATTCTTTATTATGCTGATGATGGGTTCTAAGCGTTCGTGTTGTCATTCTTTATTATGCTGATGATGGGTTCTAAGCATTCGTGTTGTCATTCTTTATTATTACTGATGATGGGTTCTAAGCGTTCGTGTTGTCATTCTTTATTATGCTGATGATGGGTTCTAAGCGTTCGTGTTGTCATTCTTTATTATGCTGATGTTAGGTTCTAAGCTTTTGTATCATCATTTTTTATTATTACTGATGATGGGTTCTAAGCGTTCGTGTTATCATTCTTTATTATTACCGATGATGGGTTCTAAGCTTTTGTTTCATCATTCTTTATTATTGCTGATGATAGGTTCTAAGCTTTTGTATCATCATTCTTTATTATTACTGATGATGGGTTCTAAGCTTTTGTATCATCATTCTTTATTATTGCTGATGATGGGTTCTAAGCTTTTGTATCATCATTCTTTATTATTGCTGATGACGGGTTCTAAGCTTTTGTATCATCATTCTTTATTATTCCTGATGATGGGTTCTAAGCTTTTGTATCATCATTCTTTATTATTACTGATGATGGGTTCTAAGCTTTTGTATCATCATTCTTTATTATTGCTGATGATGGGTTCTAAGCTTTTGTATCATCATTCTTTATTATTTCTGATGATGGGTTCTAAGCTTTTGTATCATCATTCTTTATTATTGCTGATGATGGGTTCTAAGCATTCGTGTTCTGGGTGCTTTGGGGTGGGATTCTGGACTCCAGCACTCTGAGGTCAGAGTTCATCTGTCTCTTTCTCACAGAGGTGGTCTCTCACTGGGCAGTATTTGATATTCCACTGGGCAGTAAGCCGAGCTCCACTGCTGTGTTCTGAATGTCAGTGTCCTCTAAACGATCACCAACCTAGCACTCTGGCCACTGGCACTTTCTGGAGTAGAAAATCCGCTCTGTACCTCTTTTAAATGCCAGCGAGTGCAGGACATGGAGAGTTAGGCAGGCAGAGAGCAGTGGGCTGGGGACAAGCAGGAGATTGATAGATAGAGAGAATGAGCACAAACACTGGCCATGTCCCAAGGGAGAGATTTCTTCCATCTGCTTTAATTCTCTCTCTCCCTCTCTCTTTCTCTCAGTCTCTATCTCTCTCTCTCTCTGTCCCTCAGTCTCTATCTCTTTCTCTCTTTTTCTCTCTGATTCTTGCTCTTTCTCACTCTCTCTACTGTCTGTGTCTGACTACCTTCCTCTATCTCAGTTTCTCTTTCACACCCCCCCCACTGTCTCTCCCTTTCACTTTTTCACTTTCTCTCTTTCACTTTGTATCTTTCGCTTTGTCTCTTTCTCTCTTTTTCTGTCTCCCTTTGTCTCTCCCTCTCTCTTTCTTTTTTATTTTCTGTCTTGCTCTCCTTCTTTATCCCTTTCTCTGTCTTTCTCGCTCTCCCTCTGTTTTTCTCATTTGACCTCTTTCCATTTCTCTTTCTGTCTCCACTTTTTCTTTGTCTCTCTATTTCTTTCTCTTTCTTAGTCTCTTACACCCCATCTCTTTTTCACTTTCTCTCTCTCCACCGGTCTGTCTCTCTTTCACTTTGTCTTTCTCTGTCTTTCTCTCTTTGTATCTCTTTGTCTCTTTCCCTCTTTCTCTCAATTGACCTTTCACTCCCCCCCCACACACACACTCTATTTCCATCTCTAAATCTTTTTCTCACTCTCTCCTCTATTTCTCTCTCTCTCTCTCTCTCTCTCTCTCTCTCTCTCTCTCTCTCTCTCTCTTTCTCTCTCACTCTCACTCACCCTTACTCACTCTCTCCATCTCTGGCACTCTCAGTCTATCTCTCTCTCTCTCTCTCTCTCTGTCTCACTTGCTATCCCTCTTTCTCTCAATTGATCTTTCACCCCCCCCCACACGCGCGCGTGCACTCACACACACTCACACACACTCACACACACTCACACACACTCACACACACACACACACACACTATTTCCATCTCTATAAATCTTTTTCTCACTCTCTCCTCTATTTCTCTTTCTCTCTCTGTCTATCTCTCTGTTTCTCTCTCAATCTCACTCACCCTTACTCACTCTCTCCATCTCTAGCTCTCTCTCTCTCTCTCTCTCTCTCTCTCTCTCTCCATCTATAACCTCCTTAAACAGGCTTTTGGCTTTGTTTTATTTCGCTCGACACACATAATGTCTGCTCCCATCAGAAACCATCTTGGTGTAATGCTGCGGCTGCTATTTTCAGCTGAGCGCCTGAGCAAGTGGTAGTTTTCAGGAGTCATTATCACGCGCACCCAAAAGCCTGTTAGAAATGGTTAGATTTGGACAGCTCACTGATGTGATGTGTGATTATGACTGTACTGAGGAACAGTTGTCTGATAGGGTGAGAGCTATGAACTCTACATTGTTCCTTATTCAGAGAACCTTTTGTGCATTTTTATGAAGGTAAACAGAGGCATGTATAGCTGCCTTCAGCCGGCTTAGACAGATATCAGATCCAGAGACTTTGGCTGGGTTGACTTTGACTCATTAAAATCTCCTGCCAGTGTGGATACACGGCGTCCACACTGGTGGCAGTAAAATGTGTCAGCATGTGGAACTAGAACTTTCTGTGTCCTGCCTTGCTTTCTATTACTGTATAAAAGGAGCATGATGCTGCTGAAGTCCATGTAAGTTTCTTGCACACATGTTCAGAATCCATTCATTAGACATTGAATACCCACTTCACTAGCACTCCTACCTAATCTGAATTTTTCCATACTGAATGTAAATGTAATTATAGTATTAGATGGTATTAGATTGATATTTCTTGTAAAGCCTGCTCCCAACAGAAAAAAGGCACAGCATATATAGACACATTACTGTACAAAAGTCACACATCATTTATTTCATTTAGTTGAATTCACTTTGGTGATTTCATTTCCAGCCGTTTAGTACACGCTATTCATCTTTCACACATCAGAACATTTTACAGAAAATCACATACAAACCTCAACAACTAAACATTGCAATTTTTCAATATTTTGTGTCCACACTTTCTAAAGAAATCAGCAGTGACAGTTTTCCACACCTCCAGTTCAGTCTTGGAGGTTTGTTGCATTTTCTACTCCTCACAATCCAGTAATTCCAAACAAATTCAGTGGTAATGAGGTGTGGACCCTGGGATGGTCATTCCATTATTCTGCTTTCTTCTTTTTTGTCTAAAAAAGAAGTCTTTATGTTGAGTTGGAAAGACAGACAGAAACACCTGTGCGTTGTTTCAGATCGAAGCGGTATGTAGCTTGATTTTCTCCTCTCTCGCAAAGATGAAAGCTTTATCGGTTTTGGTGGTCTACCAGTTCTTGTACGGTTGTTAGGAGTCCTTACTCCAGTTTTAGAAGCTCCTGTTTTTTTCTTTAACCTTCCCTTTCCTAATGCAAGTAGATCTCCTCAAAAACATCTCATGAAAAGTGAATAACTTGTGCTTTATGTCCATTTTTGACTGGAAGTTAAATGAATGACGGGAGGTTGGTTGACATATATAAACGTATAACAGCAAAATCAGCTCTTGATGAATTCTATCCAGTCTTAAACCTGATCTGAATGAAGAAAGCAAAATGCTGTTGCGTCCACTGGAGCTTCTGCAAGTATGTATTCTATCCAGTAGAACTATGACAGAATTGTCTAAGATGGCTTGAACCATGAAAATTAATGTTTTCCCTCAAAAACCATACTGTAGTCTTAACCACCTCAGTGTGTGGACATAATAAAACATTTTTGGAGTGGGATGAGAGGGCAGGGGTAGGGTGAACCAGACCAACCAAAATGTTGAGTGACAGTTCAGTTAGTCTCCTTGGTGATGCTGTGGGGCCTGGGCTGTGATTATAGCCAGTAGCCCCAGGATTGTTCAGGCAGTACAAGAGCATCAAAGCTGAGTTGAATAATTTGGTAATGTATGGCAGTGGGAATCACTTTTAATGGCTGGAGCAGACTGATTGCACACCACTAACGCGCTGCATATGTTTCAGCTTAGGAGTCTGTCTGCAGCTTTGACTTAACAGCATGTTATGGGGGTCGGGGGTTTTAATCTCCCGTTCAGACTTACAGTATGAAAGAGGAGGTCTGGAAAGCATAGGGTGGGCTGTGGTGGGGGTGAGGCTAGAGAAAAAGCGAAGACATGGAAAGTTGACGATTTAGTGTTTGGTTTTGTACAAACGCTGGTTGTATCATGCTTGAATTCATGTCTTCTCAGCTTCCTTTGTTCTGTAAAACCCTGCTTGGGATGAGAATTTGGTCAAAGCTTAAAACCAGGGCTGTTACAACTACTCAATTGAACTTGATTACTCAAGTAATCATTACCATTTTAGACTTTTACTTTACTCTTTGTACACAATGTTTCCAACTTTTCTTTATCCTTTAGAATGAAACAGGCTGTTTTTGCTACTGTGCATTTCAGACGTATAATGTATGAAAATAACCTCAGTTCTGATTGGTTGCCCTTTGTTGGGCTTCACTCAAGAAGCAATACAAGCTCAACCATTCCTTGTAACTTCAACATGAATAAGCAGGGCTAAACTGCTGTAAACTGGCTGATATTCATTGTATAGCTAAAAGTATGTGGACACCCCTCCTAATTACCGAGGCCAGGTGTTTAAGCCACACTCATGCATGGATTTTGACATCACAAATGCAATGAATTAAAAATTTAGCTTCCATATACACTACTTTTCAAAGGTTTGGAATTATGTCATATTAATAGTTGCTGATATGTTGCTTATAATTCTAAAATACAGGTTTTATCAACATTAAATAGAGACTCAAAAGCCCTAATGCAATTCTCTGTGTGATTTGCAGTCTTAACCACAGTGCTTTATATTTTGAACATGACCCTATTAGTAAGGATGGAATCTCATCTGAGGGACTGAATCTGCACAGTCCCATTTCACCTGGTATATGTGCATGCTTTTTATTTTCATTTCACCTAGTGTCCTTGAGCCATATTACTGTGATTCTTCTGATTCAGTTTGTGATGAGTTTCATTGACCGAAGTGACCTTACCATTAAATGTGACGCATTGCCAGAGTATGTGCCTTACCAATCCTGACACTGGGAAAAGTGGATGTTAGCTAATCAGTTTAAGTCTGTGCTTTCTGTTTTTGGATGAAGTATGAGGCTCTTTTGAATGACTTTCTGGTAATATAAACACTTCCTCGATCCTCTGGTGTGCTTCATTCTGTGTGCTGTGGGAGCTGGGAGGACACTGCAAGGGCCACTGCGTGGGCAGCAGATGATGATAAAGTGTCATCTCCAGACTAGACATCTTTTTATACATACGGGAGAGCCATCCTAGTTAACTCTTCACACACAGCATTTATATATATTGAGAGAGCACTCGCAGCACTGCGGAGAATCCTGCTTTAATGGATGCGCAGGAATTACCCTGCAGTTTATACACGCAGTCTGCTCTCAAATCAGGTTAAGAGCGTATCGTCATAGTAATGTCTATTTAGATCTCCATCTTTGCTCATAGTGGTTAATGGACTCATCGTCATTGCATAACACACCACAGAAGGGTTCTTTATATTGAAGGGGAATTCTGTTGATTTTTAAAAATTTCTGCATAATTCAGTGGGTAAGATGTAAACAAAGTCTGTCAAAGCAGTTTGATGTGAAATGGTTGATCGTAGAAAAGATTAAGAGACCCTTATTAGTCCCACAATGGGGAAATTTCAACTCCACATTTAACATATCCGTGAAGTGAAACACCACATACACACTAGTGAGCACACACACACTAGGGGGCAGTGAGCACACTTGCCCAGAGCGGTGGGCAGCCCAATCCACAGCGCCCGGGGAGCAGTTGGGGGTTAGGTGTCTTGCTCAACGACATCTCAGTCATGTGCTGTCGGCTCTGGGGATCGAACCGGCGACCTTCCGGTCATGAGGCTGGATCCCTAACCTCCAGCCCACGACTACCTCACTGGCTCAGATTTTACAGTGGTGATGATAGAAACCAGGAGATATTTTATAGTTCAAAACCATCAGCGAATCATATGTTTTAATAGCATTATACTGTTTATAAACTGTTTATGATGGTAAAATAGTGATAAATCTGAAACAATAAGTTTTCTGTTGGGTACTTATTCTGCATGTACCTCTTCATCATGACTTCAAGTTTAAAAATGACATTTTAGGCCAAAACCTCATTGAAACTATTGTAACATGACATCATAGGTATCAGACAGCATATTTATAACCATATGAAGCAATAACTTCAGTACGCACCTAAAGTAGGTGATACAAATTTAATTATAAGGTGACTTCTGTAATCACAGATGAGGCCTACTGGAATAAGCCTTTATGTTTAGTTGTCATAAAGGATTTATATAGGTGTTATATAGTCTTATGAACGCCGCACATTCAATAGAATTTCTCCTCCTGTTTCAAAGAGCTATGAGTGAGAAATAATTAATATGGACTTACACTATGCTTTTGTTATTGTCAGTGATGACTATAATAACTGGGTGACAGACAAACAGAACGTGGAGAAAAATCAATCAGGCAGAGTCTGTTTTTGTAATTACTGTGATTGGATTTGTGGCTGGTAATTGGCCAAGAAGCGTAACCTGGACATAGTGTTTTGGCTCTTCATGTCTTTTGAGAGTGTTGGGGTACAATATAGTTTCTTGGTGCTTTCCAATCACTCAATGCTACCAAGCTACAAAAGCGAAGGTTAGCACGTGTTTCTTCTTAGACTGGTTGCTTTCCAGAGTGCGCTGAACTGCTAATTTTGTTATGTCAGTTAACAGATGCTGGGATTGGTTAGCATTGTGTTAAGCGATTGAAACATCCTACCCACCCAAAGAGATCGAGGCCAGTTATGCTCTCTTGGACTCCTGGCTATGAATAGCTGTGACATCTCCAGGTACCACACTCTTTACACCTATCAGAACGTGCTATTTGCCTTTTATTTTGAAATTCAATAAGGATCAAAGCAGATTTGGTATATAGTTTAGTTGCTATTTTATCGTCTCACAGATAATGGTGATTTTTCTAGAACCTGAGGGTTCTATCTGAAGCCATAAAAGATTCTCCTGCAGGAACCCTGGGGCCTTTTTTCTTCTAAAAGTCTAGCTTTATACCTTTAAGGCATACATTGTCTTTGCAGATATTACAGCCATGGTAACAAGGAAGATTGCTGAGCCACTGACTGTCAGTAACCTCAGTTTCTATGAAGAGGTGTTTTCTGACCTTGAATAATTTTTTTTTCTAATCTGAAGGAGCAGATTTAAAGCCGAGGTCTCGCTGTTGAGCAACACAAGAGCACTTTTGCGCTTTCTCATGTCATCCTGTTGCCTGCTCGTCCTGTGTTAAGATTACAGCTATGTTAATGATGCTTGGCCTGCAGCCATTTGCATTAGTGAAGCATTTCTGTGGCCAAGATGATGTCATAGCTGGAGCTGTGTGGACCTTTAGATTTCTACAGCAGGTTCTGATCACAGCAAATAAGATGAGACATGATGATATCATCATTGTAACCACAACTTACAGTATGTCTCAGTTATATTACAGGGCGGTCATAAGCATCATCATTACGGCGAGCATGTGGATGCGTCCAAGCTGCATTCAGTGTCATTAAAATCTTATGCCGTAGTTTATTTGCCCAGATGGTGTCATATCTAGCCCATCATTCATATCTGACGTCATGGCTCATGATCATGTATTGCTTCCTCCATCAAGTCTCAAGCATCTGTGCTCTCGCTGAGCCACTTCTCTAATGGCGTCTGACATGGGCTCATCAGGGTGAAGATGAATGAAAACTGTGCTGAAATAATCATAAAGAAATTACAGGCAGCCAGCCAGCCTCTCTGCTAATCAGCTCCCTGCTCTTAACACCCAAATTTTCAAATCTTATGCTGTCACACATCAAAAGGGGCTGGTTCCTCTGTCTCTCCTTTCCTCCCTCTTTCCCTCCCTCTCTCTCCTCTCTACATCCCTAGAGATAGCGTAGCTCTGTTCCCCTCAGCTCCAGGAGATGTAAAACTGAAGACTTGAGGAGCTTTTATCAAATGCTGAACTCATCTGAAGGAGTGTCAGTGATGAGGACAAAGTCAAGGGATATACGGCGCTGTTCAGTTTCAGCCTTGTGTGTGTGAGTGTGTGCGTGTGAGTGTGTGCGTGTGTGTGTGTGTGTGTGTGTGTGTGTGTGTGTGTGTGTGTGTGTGTGTAAGCTTACTTTAATGCTTTAATCCATTGTGTCTGGACAACAGCATCTTCAGTCTATTGGAAAACTAGACATAAACATGAGTAACTTATGCTGTCAAGACCAGCACAGTGGTGCTTGTTACTTCCACTTTATGAATTTGACTTGTAACTCACTCATATTTAGCAGTCTGAAGATTCTCCACAAGGGGGATAGCTTTTGGTGCTCTGCATTAATTACCACTGCTTGTTTTTGTTATTTTAAATAAAAAAAAGGTCAACACTTTTGGTGCAGAAGTAGGTTTAGTTTTACATATAAGTAGTTACGTCATCACTCATATCAGTCATCAACTCATATCTCAAAAATGGCAACATTACAAGACATGAAAAAAATTGGTTGATATTGTAAAAAGACTTTGCATGAAGTAATTATGGAACATTTTTGTTATTGTTTATAACTTTGTTATTGTGATTACTTGGATTGTTAGAAGCAGAAAATCCAAAGAGATCCTTTCAGATTTCTTTGAAAAGCTTAACTCTTTGCTGAATGTAATGTATTGGACAAAAACCCAAGCAAACAAAATGTGATTTGTGCATAGAAGCTTTGAAATTAAATAGAATGTTAACCAAATTTGCAGTAAAATGTCATATTTAAGTTCCCTGTGAAGAGTGTGTTAACTCATATTCAGTAAAACATAGTGGGACTGAGGGCATTCACACTTTTGCGTGTGACTGAATGTGTGAATATGGCAATGTGCTCTACATAACAATCCTTTATCTTACAAGTTTTATAAGCATTTAATGCCTTTCAAAGCACCACGACCCAAAAGATCTAACCACTACCACCAGTACGCTGCTTTGTCTCGGTTACCTCTTTAAGTGCTAACATGACATGTTTTGTTTGTCTTACATATTTGCAAGGCGTCTGCAGACCGAAGGAAGATTTACTGTCTTTTTAAACTGACGAGTGCTCTCCCAGCCAGTTGCTTTTATTGGTTGTGTTATGAGTGAGAGCAATCTGTGTGATTGTGTGAAGTGTCACTGTGCAGCAGTAAAGCTCTCTGCAGCACATTTCTCTGTCCTCAGGCATTCCTGCCTGGACTGCACTCATGTGCCTTTGTGTGTCGGATCTCGGCTCAGGGTCGCTGTACATTGGGTGTTGGATCAGTATGGGAATGAATGATATACACGTGTACATTTCCATTCAGTTAAGTTCAGCTGCAGAATTTTAGCATTTACTAAGTTGTGTGTGCAGTTGTATTCTGTTGTCTGCCTTTTTGATCAAATGATTCCAGACCCACAGACGTCACCATGTTGCTCTGCAACATGAGTATCACTAGAAATTTAGCTTGCATGTTATGAACAGATTTTTCCCCTTTTCACAAGTGTTGTCGATGGACAGTAAGTCGAATGTTTTCTTCTTTAGTTGTGCACTGTAGAGGAAGCTTATAGCCTACGAATATCGAATGGCTAAATCATCACAAACGTACCTCAAACCACACTGAGATGTTAATTCTGATATTCACTCATAAAGAGCAGTAATTCGGAGTGGTTTGATGTGAAATGGTACATTATAGAGAAACTTATTGTCTCAGGTTTCTTTACAGTGGTGGTGATAGGAACCAGAAGTCGCAATGTCTATGATGCCAATGTAACCATTTTATACACCATATAAAACCAGCAGTGACTCTACACATTGTAAAGTGGAGCGAGGAGGCAGACACATACGCTGAGATAAGCGACTTTTATTTTGGGCAAATCCAGGGTCATGGTCAAAACGGTCCAGGTTCAAATAGCCGATACGGAGAGCAGGAGGGACAGAGATGACAAAATTAACACAACCTCGAACAAGAACCAAACACCATGAGAATACAATACAATACAGCCAACACATCAAACACGATCAAACAAAGACCAGCACTAGGCTAAGGAGAACACAGGGATTAAGTACAAGAGGGCTAATGAGGGTCAGGTGGGAAATGGGTGGTTACAATCAGGGGTGGAGTCAGACAACAAGGGGGCTGGACTGAACCAAAACAAATGCACATGGATGAAAAAGTAAACAAAAGGCACATGACAGGACTGGGAGGGGCCAATTGTGAAACACATCTTCCGAGTTTTGTATGTAATGTTGATAATGATAAAATAGTGGAAAATGTGGAATCTTTAGGGATTATTTTGTCTTAGTGATCAACATGTGTCTCTGTACCATGAATGTATTGAAATGAATAAAGCAAAAAAAAAAATGAAATCCTAGGCTGAAACTTTTTCAAAGCTATTATTAAACAAGTTCATTAGGAATCAGGAAGTGTATTCATATCCATTTCATGTAATAGCTTTCTTTGAGGAAGCTTTTACAGGCTTTATTATGCTTTAGATGTCTGGTTCACCACCAGTGGGAATAATTCTGTTTTTGTGAGTTTCTCTAAAATCACATCAAACCACTCTGAATGACTTTTTACAGCTGAATCATTGAATTATGCAGAAACTTTAATGTGTTGATGGAATTCCCCTTTAAGTAATGTTCAATAAACCATGTGGTTTCTAACACTGTATGACTGTATACATGGATAAAGAAAGGTTGAAAAACGATCATGTAAAAAATAATCATATTTGTTTCAGATATATTTGTTACAGATTCCTGTAGTGAGTAGAGCAACAAGTGAAGCTTGATGAGTAATTCCTTAAAAATGCTGGTGCAATAGGGTTCTTCAGAAAATAGAGAAAACTGCACATTTCAAAAGGAATATACAGCCACTTAGAGATGAATGAATGTCAGATTTCATAGATAGTTTTCACATATGATGTTATTCTGTTGTTATACAAATGAATGTACAACTGTCTCATGGCGCTATAACAACTGTCCCTGGTAAAGGGACGATTGTAACAAATGGGCACCTTGTCTTTAAACACCAATTGTGGAAGATATAAACTATGTAAATACATTTATGACTATGAATTTGTTATTAGACAATTGAAAGAAATATATGTAGAAAAGTGCCTTACATTGCATAGCTAAACACAGTATTAGCAGCTCTCTTGAAGTCTGAATTTAGTCTGCACTTTTGTAGAAGAAAACTTTGAACAGTGAGCGTGTCTTGAATGATCAGCTGCGTTTTGGTTAAGAGAAAAAATTGTATAAATTAGATTTTCACCATGCCCTGTGATGGACTGGCGACCTGTCCAGGGTGTATCCTGCCTTCCGGCCGAAGACTGCTGGGATAGGCTCCAGCTCCCCCCCGCGACCCTGACGGAGAAGCGGCTTAGAAAATGGATGGATGGATGGATAGATTTTCACCAAAATATTCCCTTTAACTGTTCCTTGTTGTCAGATGTGGTGCGTACTTGCTTCAGCGCCTTTTTTCATCTCTTTGAAATGTGCTTGTTCCTCTTGAGAATGTGCTGTTTTCCTTAGGCTCACTAATAAGAGGCTCAGTAAATCAGTGGTGACATTTCAAATTCCACTTGTTCTCTTTGGAACGCTCATGATTATTTTAAAGAAGGCAGGAAGTCAATGTATATGCTTATTTGTGTGTGTGTGTGTGTGTGTGTGTGTGTGTGTGTGTGTGTGTGTGTGTGTGTGTGTGTGTGTGTGTGTGTTTGTGAGCATGTGCGTCATGGTCCTTTCTAATGGCCGGGGCTCTTTTTCAAACCATAGCTGCCACATGCCCAGCTACTGAATTGGCTTCTAGCTGAGAAAGAGTCCTCGAATGTCTCTTCCAGCAGCGGTTAGAAGTTCAGCATGACTTCTCCGTGTCACCACTACCCCACTTCAGTTGAGCACAGGTCTGCATATTTTTGCATTCTTTCCAACGTAATGTCTTTTAATGGCTTTAATGGGGGCTGCTCATCAGTTTGGAGTGCGCGCTAATCCTTTGTGAGGGGCTTACCCGCTCACTAAACCAAAATAAATAAATCAGTGTCGGCTAATTTAGCTGTGTTATGAATTGCAAATGAGGATCTCATCATGGCTTTGCTGGTGCATCATTACATGGTGATAATGTGAGCTGCGGCTGTTTATGGCCTGTGGTCCGGGACCGCCCACGCTTCCTCCCTTCGTTCAGGGCTACTTGCTATTGTCCTTGTTGTTGGGCATTTTCCTGGCAAACTATCACTGCAGTTTTATCTCTTTTACCCCAGGAGAGCCCAGGTGCAGTCATATTGCTCGCTCTCTTTTTCCTCCCATCAACATGTTTACACTAGGCTGTGCTTCAGTCGAGATAAAATGATACCACTTTTTACGATACTGATCCCGTTACTGTGAGTACTGGCCAGCAGTCTGATATTTCTTCTTTATTTCTTCTTCTTTGCCAAGCTTTAAAATAAGGTATTGTGAACTGAAGCCCTTTACTTAAGATGATAATTTAAAATGAGCTTTCATGCTTGAAGTAATCAAAGCCTTGACTATTTTATTCTTTTCTTTCTCTCTCTGATATCTGATCTAGCATTTTCTACTGACTTTGGCCTGATACCGATAGCTGGTGTTGGATTGGTGCCTTCTTTTGGGATCAGAGACCCTGTGTCCCAAATTGAGTACTTCCATACTTCCAGTAAAGTAGTGAAACATAATTGTACGCATATTTTGGGGTTCTGTAGGATTTTCACAGTTCGATCAACGGTCATTTATTAACATAACCCCCAAAAGTAATTTCAAAAGGACTCATATTGGACTTCAGAAGAGACCACAACCTGCCATAAATATCAGAATATGAGGAGCCATTATAGGTACAGTTAACCTTGTCTAGCTAGTATTACATGCTGCACGTTCAGTGATGTTGCTTCTGTTTGAGAATACTAGGGGAATGATATGTCTAAGACATTGAGCCTAAATTGTTAAGAGACAAAGCCTAAAAAAGAGACTTGTTAGGCTGTTAGAGGCTGTTTTTAATTTTTTCATTTACCTAGTAGCTCCTCTATACTTATATGAATAGTGATGGTAACTGAATTGCAGCATGATATTCACCACTGCATGCTTGCCATACTTTTTACTTCTCCTTTGTTGTTGTGCATTCTTTTTTTCTTTTTTTATATGGAGTTTTTAAGGCTAAATCGACTGAGCTTAAATGTTCAGCCCTTAAGGACACTGTAAAAGTGTCTTAGACCAAAATATTGTTTGTCATGTAGGTCTCTTATACTCCTCTCGTTGCTTTTATGGTATCTCTGCAACCTTTTTATGATCTGGTTCAGTTTTAATTGCTTACACTGTAGCAAGGAACAGAACAGCAGTGTCTTGTAGAGCACTCTGTTTTGTCCCTAAAGTAAATACAGTATGCCAAGTCAGTCTCTACGTGTTTTAGGCCGCAAGCTTTTGTAAGTTAGAGTACGTCATCTTCTGGACTCGAGCTCCTTCAGGAACACGCATATTGCATTTACACCCAATACACCACCTCCATCCACACTCAAATACCAAAACAGCAGAAGCAGTCGACCAAACACAGGCAACGAACTCATCCCTCAGTGGAATTCTTCATGCTGTTGGCATGAAGAGCTTATACAGTATTTTTGCCTTATACAGTAGAAACACATTGTACCAAAATGTCTTTAAGGCTCTATTTGCCTCATAAGGAAATACCTGGTTCTGAATTTTTCAAGTGATTGGTCTTTATAACATCTTGTATCTTCCATAGAGTTAAGACTTTAGCAGCAGGTAGATGTGGAGAACAGAAGTAAGGAGAGTGTGAGAGACTGCGTGGGTGAGGAAGTGTTTAAAATCATGCATGGAAAGCTTGATTAGTACCTTTCACTGGAGCTGAATGTGTCTGTGAGGACAGCTTCACTTATCTCTGAATGGGAATCGGAAGCAGAGGCCTACCCCCCCCACCCACCCCTTCACCCTTATTAGAAAGAACCTCCCTGTGCTTAAAACTCAGGCTTGTGAGGTAAGGTGAGTCTGCTAAAATGCTGCTCATAGAAACTGGGAAAAAAATGTGTCGGGACATTTTCCTGTATTTGGGAAATCCATGTGGAAGATGTTTCTTATTCTGGTCTTCTGTTGTATTTTTTGCAAACCCTCATAGTAAGAATCACTTTTTAATGAACACTGCAGCAGGTATATTACTCATATTAAGTCTTCACATTAGGAATTCTTTCACATCTTACCCCATCTTCTCTGAGGATTACCTCGAAGCTTCCATGATAGGAAGGAAGGAATCTTCCAGAGAGGTGTTTAAGCCTTGTTATCACTGGTGGCTACCAAAGCAGAGTGTAATTCCATTGAAGGGGCACATTGTGCACCATATCAAACCGTATCATTCTGTGTTTGTTAGTAGAAGAGGAGATGAGTTGAAGTTAATAACTTTGTTCTGAATTTAATGTACGTTTTGTAGAAAGGGAAAAAAAAAACATCCCTTCGTTTTTTTATCAAGTCAGCAGATTGAAACATTGATTCAGAGGTGCAGACAGAAAGCTGTTGATACAGAATATAAATCCAATGTAAATACATCATTGAGTAACTATTTAAATCATGTAATTACATGTAACAGCATTGTAATTACATAACTATATTTGACTTGGGCAGCAAATCAGCTGCGATAACACACTGCATCTAAGAATTAAGCATGAAGAATGATAGATCTTTTCTAAATCCTTTTTATACCAGAAATGACTAATTGCTTCATCTCAGTGACTGTAAGCTGACATTTTTTTTCCTCCCTATCTAAGAATACAGAAGAACTGGAGAGCACTATATTAGGATGACACGAAGTGCTGCTGTGAAAATGCCACCTACACTTTCATCTAACTCTGCTGCTGAGGGAGCTGGTGGCTTTGGTGTATATATGTATATATGAGCTAGCTAGCTAACTTATATGCTTATGTGTGTATTTGTGTTTTGCTGGGGTTTAGAACAAGAGACATGTCAGTATTTGGTGGAGTCTGATGGAGAGGCTAAGTGGATTGGGCAGACATAGTACAGAACCGTTAATTGTTCATCTCGCCTCTTGGCCCCCTCCAACTGTTTTTCTCCTTTACTGGCCTGTTTTGACACTCTTTCTCTGCCTGGAGAGCCTGTCCAGATACTAGAACCCTTTTTGCCCTCCATCAGTGCATCCCCAGGCTTGCACTGGTGGAAGGACAGAGGATGATGAATAGATACAAATGTCTTCCGAGAGAGAGCGAGCGAGAGAGAGAGAGAGAGAGAGAGAGAGAGAGAGGCTGTTTTAGGTGTTGACTGGATGAGTTGATGATATAAATGCTTGAATATGATTCTGACAGAATGAACTGTTCCTGAAGATGAAGTTCCCGCATAATGAGAGCCAAATTTTGCATTTTCAGATTTAATGCGCTGAATGAACACGCTTGAACTTGCTTTTGATTTCATTTGCAATGCACATCATATTTGCAATCTCAAGGAACTTGTTATCGTTCACTCTTGAACACTGTGTTCTCAGCCTGGGCTGAATAACCTTCTTAAATGGGCTTTTTTTATGGAAGGGTGGAAAAAAAATAAATGGCCCTGTTTTGAAATCGCTGTTCTTCGAAAGGAGCATGGGTTTATTAAATAAGCAACAGAGAAAAGAAAGCCAGTTCAGCTGCTTATTTGAAACTCTTCAGTCAAGCTCGGATGATTCAGTCACAACACAAGAGCATGCTTTGCCCTTTGGTTGCTACACAAACAACAGCTTTTCCAGTAAGTACAGTAAATTAGTCTGTTTGTGTTGCGATTGTGTTTGTGTGGTCATGGAAATATAATTCTCTGGCTGAGCAAAATGTTTCCCACTCGAATCGCTGCTCCAAAAAATCACTCTGTGTGGTTCACCAAGTTTGCCAGTTCGGCTTTTAACTGCAATTAAATGTCCAGAACATTTTAGCGTTCAGCATCGTCTTGCATTTCAGATGATGCTTTTGAAAATTTGTGTTCCTGTGTAGTTTCAGGTTTTATGTAGGCCCAGCGATGAAGCCAGCCTTGCTCTCCTGAAACATTACTCCAATAAATCACAGTAATTTTTACCTATTGGTGATAATGCTAGAGAAACGTAAGCTCACTGTGGAAAACTTTTGAAGCTTCCTAATCATTTTACCAGCTATTAAGAGAACTGGCAGTCAGATATACTCCATCGTATTGAATCTATCTTTATTGACTTTTCTTCTGTTCCCTCTGGTTGATCTTTTATTTCTCACTCTCCCCCACACTCCTCAAGTGGCCACATATCTGAATGAAGCTCCAGAATAATACTGAAAGGTCCTGAAACAGGCCTGGATGCACACGCGAAGTCTGTTGCCTCCCTATAGCCTCTGGAAATAGCCGTTTTTCATTCAGAGAAGAGATAAATTAGAGATTGAAAGAGATTCCTCTTGTCCCTAGACCTCTTCTCATAAATATTGTACCGAAGTCTAAAAGTTGGTAGGAGAGAAGGAGGAGGAGGAGGAACGGGGGAGAGAAGAAGAATGGAGCTGAGGCTGAAAGTAGGGCAGAGAAGAGGAGTGAGTTAGAACAGCCCAAAGTGATGATGGGGGAGAATGGGTGCTTATTAGAGGGGTGCGTGGATGGCAACACTTCACATGTCTCGTGCTGCTATTATGGTAGACAGCCTGTGTGTGTCTCGAATGTGCAGCCTGTCCCTTTCTGCTGGAGGGAAACAGCTCCTAAATGACATTTATGCTAGAGGAGCAAGCATGCTGTATAGTACGACATGTACAATAAAAGAGCTTGATGTACTGTTTGATGAATGTTGTTAGATTGTTAAAGGCTTAAAACATTCAATCTTCAATTCATACCATCCATATATTGCACTTGACCTGCAAAAACAGCCCATTTTTCAATGTACTGTTTTTGTGATGTCACAAATTAAACTCAGTTGTGTCTAATCATGTTAAGATGAGCTCAGTTCATGTTCTGTTTTTGCTCCAGCACTCCACGCTCATGAAGTGTAGTACACAGTCTATATGTATGTATGTATGTGTGTGTTTATATATATATATATATATATATATATATATATATATATAAGGACTGTTTGTGTGTGTGTGCTTGTGTGTGCTTGTGTGTGTTAGTTTTTTAAACTGGTGTGTCTGAGAGAGTTTGTTCTCATCCTGTCAGGAAACCATCTGCGTGAAAAATGCCTCTTTTTTTTCAGTGCCTGTAAATATGTTTACAGCATTAAATCTTCTCAAAACGTCCTTGATGTTGAGGGTCTGGTAAATTCGCAAGCATTGCAGCAGACCCCCCTATTATTAGGGAAACTGAGGAAAACCTACAAAAAAAGCAAACAGCGTCTCGATTTATGAAAAGACTAATTTAGTAGTGCCTCCTATGGCTGAATTGAAATGGTGGGCTGTCGGCATACTCCTAGCGAGCAGTGCGGCTGTTGACTGTGTTATTTCTGTGCTCTTTTGCACACAACACCACGAAAACATGCTCATTTAATACTCAGATTTCTCACACTAATTACCTCTGTTTCTCTTCCCCTCTTCCAGCCATCCCTCCTCTTTACAAATCCTGAAGTGGAGGGTGGAATACTCATTAAATCAGGACTCACTGTTGCTGACGGGTTACTTCATACTTCATAATGCTACTACAGGTGCATATAAACAGCACTGCAAATCTGCACCAGCATTTGTAATATACAGTCCTGGACAGCTATTCTACAAAAATGATATCTTGACAAATAAAAGCATCTCAAATATAGTCAATATAGTGGTTATTTCTCATTATGAGGTTGATGTAAGAATATTATAAGGTTATATATTTTTTTGGCATTTTTCATGTGAATAAAGTGATCTTAACTGTTAACATTTCAGTATTATTATTATATTATTATTATAATGCCCTTATAATACCCTTTTTAGGCCTTATCAAGATAGTTGCCACTAATAACTAGCTGCTCACTTCTATTAAACAAGAACAGTGAATGCCTTTTTCCAGAACACGTTTATTTGTGCATTATATCCATAACTGTGTACACAGCTCTTAGCTATGCATTGAGTCTACAATGTGTTTATTTTCCTTTCCTTCATATATCAATACCCAACACCAAATTTCTGGCGTACAAAGGTCTGGATAAACTACACAAGCATAAGTGAATTGGCCCATCAGTTACTTTTAACTGATTAACCATAAATGATAAGTGCAAACAATTAATGAAACAAATGAAAGCTGATATGATCTAATAAGCAAAATTGTACAGTCACTGGTGCTTCTGGAGGAGCTTCTGAAAGGATGTGGTATATTTTGTGATGAGCATCAGATACTATTTTTGCCTTTAAAAAAACCCACACTACTTATTTGTCCTCAGAGCTGAATTTTGTGGGTAGGTTAATTCAGACTGAGCATTTGCAGTGGTGCTGGTGCTATTCCACTTTTGACCAGTGCCACAGGCTCAGAACAGATGGGACACATCAGATTTGAAGTTGAAATGAGGAGAAAAAGATTCAGAGTTCTCTGTTGGTTCATTTTCAAACACTCTTTAATTTGCAAATTGCCTCTTTGTAACAAGCCATGTTGTGCTTGCTGGTGTTTAGACCAGACCAGAAATAAATAGACTAGAAAATAAAATAAAAAAGGGAGGAAAGTATGTAAAATTATTCATGTTCCAACCTGATATTAGCCCTGTAGCTACTGTCTCTGTTCCGATAAGCTGCCTTTGGCTAAATCATTTACATAAATACATTGGATTGTATAAACTACAGAATAGGACTGCTACAGAGGCTGCACTGGTTCATGTTCTTATACTGTATATTGCTGAAATACACCCTTTTTTGCACATATATTAATCAACTTTGCTACAGAATTTTCTTTATGTGCTTGGTTCATTCTGCTGAAACACTTTGCTGGGTCCACGTCTGGACTGTGCTAAGAAGGTGTTAACTTCTTCTGCACAGGTCTTATTTGACCATGATTCTGCATAATCTGTGTTTATTAACATCTTTTCTGGTCAATACCTAATCTGTTAGATTGCATCTCATTAGATTGACTTAGTAAAGCAATAGTTGGATGTCTTCATATCAATAAATGATGTTTTATGCACAAATATACACTCACCGGCCACTTTATTAGGTACACATTGCTAGTGAAGGGTTTGACCCCCTTTTGCCTTCAGAACTGCCTTAATTCTTTGTGGCGTACTTTCAACAAGGTGTTGGAAACGTTCCTCAGAGATTTTGTTTGATTATTTGAGTTACTGTTGCCTTTCTATCATCTGAAACCAGTCTGCCCATTCTCCTCTGACCTCTCACATCAACAAGGCATTTTCGTCCTCACAACTGCCGCTCAGTGGATATTTTCTCTTTTTTTCTGACCATTCTCTGTAAACCCTAGAGATGGTTGTGTGTGAAAATCCCAGTAGATCAGCAGTTTCTGAAATACTCAGACCAGGCCGTCTGGCACCAACAACCACGCCACGTTCAAAGTCACTTAAATCGCCTTTCTTCCCCGATCTGATGCTCAGTCTGCACTTCAGCAAGTTGTCTTGACGGCCTCTACATGCCTAAATGCGTTGAGTTGCCGCCATGTCTGATTAGCTATTTGTGTTAACAAGCAACAGTACCTAATAAAGTGGCCAGTGAGTGTACATCCTCAAAAATGCTTAACTCAGGCTAATTATTATGTAACCCCTTAAAATCTCTGGCTTATTACACAGTAACTACAGAGACTGCAATGCAAACTGGCTGAGCTATTCTTAGGTTATAGTAGTAATAACACCCTGGGGGCTTAAGGGGTTAATTAAATAGTAATAAGTAGGCAGTTGATTATTGATTATTATAATAATGATTATTATAAAACATTATATTTGCATTTAAAGTCCAGAAATATCTTACTGAAGTTTACTTTCTTCCAGTGCATTAAGATTCACTTGATAGAATTGCTTTCCTATAACAACCTCATAAGAATTATAGGATACAGTGCCCAAATTTCAGAAACTTTCTTTGCCTAGACATATTTTTCTGTAGTGTATGAAACTGTTGTGGGTCATTTCTAATAAAAGCTTTAAAATATAGTTGTAAATTACCACTATCTAAAATATTTTACATATCAGACTCAGTAGCAAAATACTGGTAGGTTGTTGTGATTTCATTTTGTTATGTTGTTCTGTGAAGGTTGAAGGTTGAGATGAAGAGGGATGAGGAGGTTCTGGTCAGCACTTCCACACTATCCAGTGTGTGTTGACCCATGAAAGGAGATAATTAGCATGCTGGTCTCTGCATCCACAGCTCCTGAGACAAATAATGGATATATTCCCATTTTTCAGCACTCCTCAATCTATCATGCATCACTTAGCGTAGTTCACTATGATGCTTAAACCATCCTTCATCGCGTGTTTTCGTATGAATGAGCTATTATCACAAGTACAGTTCAGATCAGCCCTTTATACCTGATTACATGATCAATGATAGGCCTTGATGCTGGATCTGTAGCTAGTTCACATATACATAGATTCACTGCATATTCAAAAGTACACAGATACCCTCTCTGATGAGTGAATTCAGCTACCTTAAGGTGCACCTGTTGCTGATACAGGTGTTCATTGGTGCCTTCTGGCTGACAATAGAAGTTCCAGCTGAAAGTTCTGAGAGTTCTTCCCCTCCTACATTCCTACAGCCTGGCAACTTTACAGGAGAGAGCTAAATGTTCTTTACTGGTAATGTGAGTTAATGTGAAGAAATTTCATTTAAAGCAGTTTTGGAGCATTTAGGTGGAGCATATAAAGGACAGGTGCTGTGCTCAAATGATGTTGAAAAATAAAAATCAAATAAAAACGTGTACATTATCATATAGAAAATTGTCTACTAGTAAATAATGTTTTAAATTGAATAATCAAGTCTTAATAGAAACTTTTCTTGCTGCTTTCCTCTTACTTACAGTGCTTTATTCTGTGCTCTAGCGCTCTTTTAACATTTTGATGTTCTGATGACCTGCGTGACTGATATGCAGATGACTCACTGGACTGTATGTGTTGGATTTATGTAATCAGTAATATTTGGGTAATAGGGAACCTTCCTGCTTTATTGGCACAACCACTTCCAGTCTTTCTTCACTTCAGCTTATTAAGCTCAGAAAGGGAATCCTGTTGCTTTGTTTCTGTAATGAAGACGTTTAGAGAGTATACCAAGTGTGATGTGTTTGTGTTTTTATTTATTTATTTTTTGTTTTTTTCTCAGGCGCGTTGTAGTCTCATTATAGGGGCCTCAGGCATACTGAACTTTATGGAGAGTCAAACGCCACCAAAGCCCTACTGTCAACCCAGTTTCCATCAGCGTGCCTTCTCCTCAGCCTCATTAGAGCCTACCAGGCAGTCTCCTGCTCTGCCCCAGCCTCTACTTCAAAGAGCTGTCTCTAAAACACACACACACACACACACACGCACTCGAAACTCTCTCATATGAACCAACACACACTCTCAGGTACCCATTTTTGCATTTGTGGTTCTTATAAAGCTGCATTTTTCCCCCCTGCTGTGCCTCAAAATCAAATTTTACTGTCAGTGCTTGTACCTAAATGAGAGATTTACTTACCCTCCACCAGAATGCACTCATCTTTGTTATTGAATTCTGAATCATTTAGAGGCAGTCATATATTGTGAAATGGCAGACGTACACTAGATTGAACTGATTGCTCTTCCTCAGAAGCTGAGTGGTAAGTGCATGAAATAGTAATGCATTATACTGCACCTTTTTGCACGGTTCCATAGCAGATAAATGGAAGTTAGGGTTTATTGCACAGGGCGAGGTTCTTGTTGAACCAAGTGCATTTTAATGATTCATTAGGCTAGAACATGATCGTTAGAAATGCTTGCAATTATAACTCAATATGGAGGCTGCGTGAGATCGGAGATTTGATGTGATTTGGTTCACAAAGGCTGAGAGTTCAGAGGTATAAAGCTTGGAATATCATGATAGTTAGCCTGGCTCTCTTTTTCAGTCTTAGGACCATTTAACCACTGCAGATCAGACCAAACATCTTTCAACAGTAGGTTATCAGTTCATCTGAAAGTAGTGGAACATTACGCTGCTGTGCAAAAGTCAGAGACCATTTTTTCAAATTAGGAGATTAGATATAAATGACTTCCATTAGGACAGTAAGGTGTAAAGGCAGTAAAAGATTCAAAGAAAATTGTTTGTAGACCAGGTAAGACCTGGTAGGCCACCAAAACTGTCACCATCAGATAAACTTAAAGCTTTCATCTTTCAGAGAGTGGAGAAAATCAAGCTCCACTCTTACTTCAGATCTGAAAAAATCCTCAGGCATTTGTGTCCATCCTTTCACTGTGAGAAGACAACTCAACACTGAGTCTGAAGCTGTTAAGAAGCCAATTCTAAGGAAAGGGTTCAATTCAAAGAAGCTGCTGCTGTTCTCTGAAGAATCAGCTGGCCACAGAGACCAGACCTTAACATTACTGAATTAGGACTTGCTTGGATTGTGTGAACCAACTTGTAAGACTGAACTTTGAAGGAATCAAATATTTAAAGAATATAGTCAAAATAAAGTCATAATCAAAAATTAAGTAACAAGAATAAACTTGCAATATTGAGAACATAAAATGGGCCAGTTGTAGGGGGGCTCCCATATTGCATGGGGGCCTCGGTTGCTGTACTGGCATCGACGAAGATACTGAGCATGGCAGAGTTCCACTCACTCCCTTGGGATCGATCATTTTGACTATCATTGTCATTGTATCCTGTGAAACTGCATGTCCTCTTTGAATGGCACAGAAGTGTAACCACCGATAGCCATGTAGAGTTCTCCTTTCAAGACAGACAATTTCCTCCAAGTCCATCTGGTTCTATGTTCTAAATAAACACAGCTGTTTCAGCTGTTCTTATACTATAACAATCTGGTGTTGATTTGCCAGGATGCTGAATATTTCTTTATTGGTGGAACCGATACGAACATATAACTCTACCAACTCTTCAACGTCCCTCATTTTAACATGAGGAGGTTGCTGCTTTCCTTTTGCAAAACCTTTGGCCACAATAGTGCGACTTTTCCTGGTGTTAATACCACTTTAATGTTATAATTCTACAACTTTAATATTGATTTGTTATGACTTTATTCTCAAAATATCATACAGTATGCCTTTTTATCTCAAACTATTACAACTTTATTCTCAGTCTACTACTTTTATTTTTTTTTATGATAGCTCTAAAACGCCATCATAGCATAGGGATAAATATTAGATATTTCTTTCAAAAACTGAAAGCAAGTCTTTTGGAAAGAATGGAAGCTACCATAAATACGAAGGTTGGAGACGCTAAATACAAAAAAAAAAATCATATTAGATTCATTTGTTACATCATGTGTGTGTTTTTCTGTTAAATATGTTTTATACTTTTTATCTTGATTCTGAAAAAAATGAATAATTTGTACTTAATGTTTTTTACCGGAAAAGAAATAAATTGGTGGTCTCTTCTGCACAGTACTGTAGGTCTAAGCAGCTGATTTGGACTGTTTTGGATCATAGATCAGTGTTTCAGTGGCTGATGGGAAAACATATTTACGCTAAAGCATTTCATAATATGATGTTTTATATGAATGCACAATAAATCTGATCTCCATCTCAGTACAGTCACAGAAGAATTATTGCTCTTCAGTGAACCATCAGAAATATTGTTCACTGGCCAGTAATTATGTTCTTTGAAAACAGATCTCATTTCATCTCCTCATAAAAGCAGCCTTTTTTTATTATTTCTTTCTTTCTTTCTTACTTTCTTTTTCTGGAGACCTTTCAGTGAGTCCTCCTTCTCGGGAAACCTCTCCTTGTTTCCGCATGCTTTATTCCATGCTGGGCTAAAATAAGTCCATAAGGGCTGTCCTGCTCTATAGAGGAGCCCCGGGCTTAGCTTCTGCAGCACCTGACCTCAGTTCAGCCATGCGCTGTCTACATGTGGCCTCCAGCTGCTGCATTTGCAACCTGCGAAGGACCTCGGCTTATTGCATCTTCTACAGAAAGGGGAAAAAAACTCTTGTTCTCCACCTGAGGGTATTAATAGCTTTGCTAATTGCACAAGCTCACAACTTTAGGCAAGCGGACTTTATTTGTGAAAGCACCAGGAAGAAAAAATGTTCCCCAATTAGCTGAACTTTGAAATTTTGGCCGCCGCTACAGTGTTCCAGAATATGCCCTTACAGCCCGAGAGGGGGTCTATTACTCAGAGACCAATCAGGGACTGGGGCACTGGCTTCTCTCGGCCAATCTGGGTAGAGAACCTCTATGCTTCCCTGATGACTCTAGGTTAACGCAAACCAGATGAAGCCAGCGTGTGCATTGCGCTAATGGCGCTTTGTGCACTCGGGCCCCTAAAAGAGCAGGCCTTGCATTTTTGTTAAGCATGGAGGGTCTTCTGCAGAGCAGAGCATTCCTTTAAAACTGCACTGTTCCTGTGCTGGTTGAAATATTAATCAAGGCGATCTCAAGCTTTAATCAAACATTTAGCTTCTCTCAAAGCCAGCCAAGGATGCGGCGATAAGTTGCTTAATGAGGAACACTCAGAAGAGAATC
Source organism: Pygocentrus nattereri (assembly GCF_015220715.1). Lineage (NCBI taxonomy): Eukaryota > Metazoa > Chordata > Actinopteri > Characiformes > Serrasalmidae > Pygocentrus > Pygocentrus nattereri. Next base: position 19,435,851 of record NC_051223.1, read on the forward strand.
AAGTGCTGGCTAATTACAGTTTTTTTATTCAGCAGAGAAAAGCATTCTTGACATTTTCTACTGTGTGGAAAGCAAAGGGATTTCATGTGTTACCATACCTCATTTCGAGTTAATTGTTTGCTCTCCGACAGTGCGGAAGTTACAATAGATGAAAAGCGCTGATTGTTCTCTGCTGTTTTATAAAGCTTTGAAATTAGACTTTCTTTGCATGGGTTGTGATCCACTTTATTCAAAGCTGTCTTACATGAAATTACTTGCCTATTGCATATGCAACACTAAAGACGCACTGTTGCGGTGGCTTGTGTGCTTTATGGTGTATCCCTATTTATTAGGGATTAAGTCAGAGATTAAAAGCCTGATAAGTACTGCTTTATCAGGGTTTGTGGACAGAAACTTTCTCTTTTTTTCACACTTTCTTCTGCTGGGGAATGTATCAGGCAGCGTTATATATCTTGCATGATGAAACCCAGCTCAAATCAAAAAGAGCTCCAGGCAATAAAATCTCAATTTCATGATTTCTCCAGTGCTACTACAACTAAGCACAGCCATGGCTTTTCTCAGGGTTTTCTGTCCTTTGCCTTATATTGAGCTAAATTGTGTGTGTGCGCGCATGTATGTGTGTTGTTTTATATAGCTTTGGTAAAACATAGTTCATCAGTCGTCCTCTGCTACGCGTTCCATTTACCTCTTCTGCTTGTTTATGTGTTCATTAGTTTACCTTCCAAGGATTCCCTCTGCAGCCCTGCTCTCAGGGAGAGAGGAATTCCTATCTAGCATTGCTTTTCTGCTCTCCGTTATACTATCCCTAGGTTTTGTGTAGTTATTGTCAGTGGTGGTGTGGTTTCCCGTTAAATATCAAATCCTTATTTACTTCTCTGTAACTTTACTACTGTAATGGGATTACTTTTCTTCTACGTTTACCTCTAAAATACATACAAATCTGTACCAGCTAGGAAGGAAAAGGAAAAGCACAGTAATGAATTCATTAATTGACCCTTAAACACACACGTTAGGGGGTAGTGAGCACACTTGCCTGGAGTGGTGGGCAGCCCTATCCACGGCGCCCAGGAATCAGTTGGGGGTTAGGTGCCTTGCTTAAGGTCACTTCAGTGACATACTGTCAGCACAGGGGACCTTCCAGTCACAAGGCTCGTTCCCTAACCTCCAACCCATGACTGCCCCAGTTGAAAGAAATATCAGTTTCCCTGCCATTGAACAAGACAGTCAGTAATGCTTGATTAAAATTATGAATGGCTGCTGTTTCACAATGTTTGAAAATTTGCAATGGTCCATAAAGAGCTGCCTCAACATAAAGTCTTAATTAAATAAAATAAATGCAAAGCATACAGAGCTGTAATGAAAGACTGGAGTTATGCAGTTAGCACATGCTCTCACAAATTATTTGCAAAAATGGGCACTGATGATCTACATAGATCTACATGAATCTGACAGACTTTTTCTTAGGACCTTTCTCAAGAACAAATTTAAGAAAAAAACCTAGAAAGATACTAGAGAATAGGGCCTATTGTTCTCTTTAAGACCTTTTTACAACAACTGTCATGTGATTACAGTAATTTAAGCTGTGATACGTTACACCAGTTGTTCCCAAACAAGTCCTCAGGGACCCCAAGACAGACATTTTTAGTCTGTGTTGTGAAATAGGTTGAAAATCTGGACTGTCTGAGGTTCCCTGAAAACTAGCTGGCAAACCACTACGTTACTCTATTTTGTTACAGGAAAAAGTAATCACATTACTGTAATACCATGCATTACTGTATACCACATGGTATATCAACACTGATCATTGTCTTATTTGTTGTAGTGATGCTGAGCGTACACGGACTATGATTCTTGCTTTACAGCCTTTTGTCTTTCTGTTGAATGCAAATAGTGAGATCATGTTCACTTTGTTTGTGTTGTCAGAAAGAAACTGACTGCGACTGTCTGTCAAAGCCTGCAAATATTCCAGATATTTTAAGGTAAATAAGGAAGTCTTTAAAAAAAACCTTCAGAAATAATATAAAACACTCAGAGTCTAAAATATGCATTAGTATCATGCAGATTGCCAGCTAATCATTGCTGATTTATCAAAAAAGTTAATCAATTGATCAAGCTTAATTGAATCAATTTGACAGCCATAACAACCAACAACAACCAGCAACAACAACCAACAACAAACGACAACAACAACATCAATAAACAAAGCAAAGCAATTTCTTGATCTGATAGCTTTCATTTTCACATGCATTCTCAGTGGCAGTACATATACACTGAGGGAAAAAATAACCTACTTCAGGGGTTTGCATGGAATTCTTCCAGTCTTTCGTCACTGTTTGGTTCAACCGCCAGCCACAAGCATGGAATCTCTCCTTGCGTCCTGAGAAGAGGGCTATTGTTCATCTAAGCTGCGCCCAAAAGTGGCCAAATTAGCTCTAATAGCACAGTCTTGCAGTTTGCCTGAGCTTGTGTTTCTTATTAGATTAAGATCTCCCAGAAAATATAAGTGAGAAGCAGTTTGAGGGGCTTGCAATGTGGAATATGAACCAGTGATATATGTTTGGGTTCATGCCAGATACTTAAAAGCTATCCCTCCTTCTCTTGGTCAGCTTGGTCATTTCAGAGTTGGCGATCCATTTCCTTCATACATTACATGTTCATCCATTGGTATTGACTGTATTGACTGTAGCTGGCTTCTTGAAGAGGAGAAGCTGGTGTGGAGTGATGAAGAGAGAAAAATAGAGGTGAATATTGGTGCTTTGGCCATGAGTGGAAGCTCCTCAGGACTGAGAAGCAACTATAATGAGTCAGATGTAATGAGTGGAACTCTTCAGGGGGATAGATGGTGTCTGGATGCCTCCAGGGCACATATCTCACCTCTGAGGGGGATTCTGTTATTGTTTCTCTGTGATGAATGTGCTGCTGTACAGAAGGTTTGCTTTGATACAGTTGACCAGCTTTTTGTTCCCTTTTAACCTGGACTCGCCTGTGACATGAAAGACATGTTCTGTTTCCTCAGCCCTGTGAAGGGATTGTTTTGTAAGCAAATTTACATAAGAAATCTTTTCATTGATCTAAAATAGAATGCAAAAAAATGTGATTAACAACCTGCAGTATTTTGTGTAAATGCATATCAGTCGACCCATCCATGCTTAAAATCCCGTTTGACTTAATGAGGACTTACTGTGTTACTCAGCTTTTGTCCAAATAACCTATATTTACAGTATTTTATTCATTTCAACTGGCGTTTAATTTGGTATATACATTAAAAGTCACACTTTTTTTATGTGTGATCAATCTAATGTGGCAAATTTGTTGTCAGTGCTGGCCTGCCTAGTTTAAATTAGCCACAGCAGTGTAGTGATGCTTTTTAAGCTGAAACGTCAAAGTTATTTAGAAAATCTAAACTCTATAGTCATTATGTTGAATTGATTTTTTGCCAAAAATGGAAACTCTACTGATTGAAAAAGGTCTTGAATTTCTGTACACATGTGGCTTACTACACACACACACACACACACACACACACACACACACACACACCTGTGGAAATAAGCAACTCATTTGCTTAATTTTTTCTTAGGGGAGGGGGTTTGGGTTGTGAGTTACAGGTTATAGGGGCCAACTAGGAAGATACACTACAGACGTTACTATAGTGAGCATTCCAAGGTGGGTAAAGGCTAATTAACTGGAAGCCCACATTTTCTTGCACTGGGAGCGGATATCTAGGCTGAATCCCTGAACACTGCAATTTTCCCATTGATTTTTCAGCAGTATTGACCTTTTGGTTTACCGTGGTCGACTTTTGCGGCCAGTTTTATTTAAGTATATGCGATTGTAGCACCCTAGGGTTCATGCTTTACTGTAAAAGTCCAAGGCAAACTCTACTTTATAAGAATTTCAGCGGCATCAGGGGACTTTTAATTATCTTTTGAGCAGTCAGAATTCTGATGGGGAGGGGGTCTAAGTAACGTCAGCCATCTGAGGCTTGGCCCTACCAGAAAATCTCAAGTTCAATCCTCAGTGATGGTACTGTCAGCCAAATCCAAGAGATCCTTGGCATTGCTGTCTCTGGCCCTCTCCAGATATGACTCGGCGCAATACTACCGAACAGAATTGGCAGTTAGCATTCTCCTCCAAGCATGTTGAGCTGTCCAATAATGTTGCGTTGACTGCAGATGCGGTGGCTGACTTCACATGACTTGGAGGAAGCATTTGCTAGCTTTCACCATCCTAGTCCTGCCAGTACTGTGTGATTGAAGGAGGCCTAGCTATTCGCTGCTCTCACATAACACTGTTAAGACCAGCTTTATGTGTTTAAACTTTATTTATTATTTCAGTATTACCGCAAATAATGCATAGTGTCTTTAACACATATTTCTATTGGAAGATTTTAGAGAAAAAATACATTCTTTTCATAGCCGATTTTAAAACATTCCTGTTTAAGTAGTGTAATGCAGGAAGGACATTCAAAGGACATGCGTAAGTGCCTTCAATTAATGCATTCACTAGGACCATGAAGATAATCACTCACCAAGCAAAGACACTATCACACTTTGTTTGTGTCACCACACGCTAATGGTTACAGTAAATTCTTATCTACAGTGTCAGCTCTAATGAATTGCTCACAATACCAGCAAGGTTCAAACTGCTAACTGTAACTGATCAAACTCATGCATCATAGTGTGAATACAACTAAATCGGCTGATGCAAATGAGAGATGGATTTATCTCTTCAGAACACTTTTAAGGTTTTTTGCTATGCTTCCTATGGCCTATTGGCCTATATGTAACAATGTCATAAAGGCCTATTTTCTGTATATACTGTAAATACAATATGTTCACTTGCTGGTGTAAATATGTAACATATATTCTATTATTGTAGAAGCAAAGCTGCATTAGTTTTTTGACATAAAACATTTATAGATAAAATTATCAATATTTAAAACCGTGTTGCCAATATGCCAATGAGTCTCTTTGGAGGGTGTTTCTTTTATTGTCTTTTGTGGAAACCACTGGCAATCAAAACAAGGCATCTTTTGGGGTGGGGGCTATGCTGTTCATGCACTCATGGCTTCTTACTTTTTTGCTTATAAATTTTAGGATTTTGTGGGATTTATTTTGTTATTGAAAATCAACTGAACACTGAACTCAGAATTAAGTTTTAATTTTTTAAAATAATTTTTAAAAATAACTTTTATAATGTCCTGATAGATACATCTTCTTTATGCTGTTCAAGGATCCTGAAAATGGATGGCAAAATGGCTCTGCTAATGACAGGATTGTCAGATTTTAACACTGTCAGTAGACTGTGACTGATGTTACAGTAACTCTTTAGGGCAGTGTAGGTGATGACATTGGCTGAAATGTTATTGGAAATGATGGACGGTCTCTTATTTCTACTTCTGTCTTTTGGTAGTTGGTGGAAAGAGCAGCTGACTGACTGAAAGCCAGCAACAGTGCATTGATGTGGTCTTTCTTACTTTATGTCCTATCTGTACTAGCAACACATGAAAGCACTTTTTGGCAGTATGCATTCATTGGTGATAGAGAAATGTAAATAGAGGCTTATAGACAATTGGTCAATTTCCAGAGCTAATTCTGGAGGTCATGTAAAACAGGTTGTGATTTTTCAGAAGCAACCGCAGAAAGGACTGAATGTATTTTACAATTTAACAATGTTTACAGAGTAAACAAACAAATAAATAAACACCACAGATGCAGGAAATTGACTTTCTATTCTCTTCCTTCCAATACTATCCTGACATCCTTTCCTTTCCTTTCCCAAACTGTCCTGACATCTTCACATTCCCTTCCCTTCCTTTCCTTTCCTTTCCTTTCCATTCCTTTCCTTTCCTTTCCTTTCCTTTCCATTGCCATACTGTCCTGACATCCTTTCCTTTCCTTTCCCATACTGTCCTGACATCTTCACATTCCCTTCCCTTCCTTTCCTTTCCTTTCCTTTCCTTTCCTTTCCTTTCCTTTCCATTGCCATACTGTCCTGACATCCTTTCCTTTCCTTTCTTGTACTGTTCTGACATCCTCACCTTCCCTTTCCTTGCTTTCTCCCGTCCTTTTATTTCCTTACTTTACCTTGTACTGTACTGTCCTTACATCCCCACCTTTCCTTTCCTTTTCCTTTTCTTTCTTTCCTTTCCTTTACTTTCCTATACTGTCCTGACATCATCACCTTCCCTTTCCTTGCTGTCTCCCATCCATTTATTTCTTTACTTTACCGTGTACTGTACTGTACTGTCCTGACATCCTTTCCTTTCCTTTTCTTTTCCTTTTCCTTTCCTTTCCTTTCCTTTCCTTTCCTTTCCTTTCCTTTCCTTTCCTTTCCTTTCCTTTCCCCGTACATCCTCACCTTCCCTTCCCATTTCTTTTCGTTTCACCTTTGTTTTCTTTTTTATTTTTGTGTTTCTTTTCCTCTGAATGGCACTCCGGAACAGTGATCGATCTTTTCTCTCTGAGGATATCATTTTTACACATCCCCCAATCTTCTGTTTGTTGGGTTTTGGCTGAAAGGGACCACAAGTGAGTGGGAGAAGGATTAAGTGGTTTGATTCTTAACAAGAGACAAAGAACATCCCTGTGGAGACTGGACTGAATCTACAATTTAATGAGAGCACAGGCCCAAATGCAAACTGGAATTGATTGCTACTGCTGTGTTGCCAACCTGAATTCTGTTTGGTGGTGTTTTTGTGTGACTACTTGACTGTGTAGTTCATAGTTTTTTGTATGAAAATGTTTTCAAGAAAATGTGTTTGTATATGTGTGTGATTTATTAAAGCTCCGGCGCATTAATTACCTTTTACACTATGTATCTGCAGCCTATGGACATGTTGACAGAGACAGTACAGCCATCCTGTGGGGTTAAAGTGACATTTAGACAAGCCGTTGGAACAAAGCTGGCATTGATCACATCAATTCCAACATATAAATAAAGATGTGTCGAGGTTCTGCTGCTTTCCACTATCCTCATGGTGCCTAAATATAGATTTTTATGTACTCACTTTAAAAAACCTCATTGAGATATGACAATTAATTAATACAGCAGTAAGGTCTCAACAAATACAGGTACTATTTGAAAAGTGGTAAGCAGCAGTACCAAAATAAAAATATTTTATTGATCTTCAGTGAAAACAAGTTAACACATCCTCTAAAGAGAACACAATTTAAACAATAATTTACAAAAATACTGGTTTTTTTTAATTTAATGTAAGATATAACACAAATAAAACATAACTATGTGGACTGTGTAAAAGTTCTGGTACATTTTTATATTGTGTGTTTAATTTTTTTTCCCCAATATGTTAAACTCAGCAAATAAATTGATATTCTAGCACACTGAAATATATATTACACTATATTTTATGCATCATTACATGTTTTGGACAACATGTAACAATACATTTCATTTTTACATGTAACAGCTATGACCAGGCCCCTGCCACCATGGCCAGATAAACCCCTGTTAGCTTAGCATTGCTTGCTAACAAGCTTAGCCTTTTGCTGCTTTCTGCTATTTTGTTACTGAAGATGGATCGAGATTGTTTTCATCAACAAACCTTTGTTCATATACACCCATTTTCCACTAGGAGGTGCTGTATTTAAGCCCCTTTAACCTCATACTGCAGCTACACTCTCAGAAAAAAGGTACAAAACTTTCGCTAGGGCAGTACCCCTCTTATCTGGGGTGGTACCCTCAAGGGACCCTTTAGTCAGGGAACATAACTGTACCATAATCTATTAAAAATGTTTTCTCAGTGACTTCACACACCCCATCTTGTCTCTATTTTATATTATTTATATTATTATTTATTTCTAACAGTGTATGATGTTGCCTAAATTTTTTTTTTTGTCCACAAACCATGTGTACTGCACCTACCCTTTGAAAAACTGAGCAGTATTGAGATAAATAATTCATAAGGAGTTAATGGGAGACAGATCTTGAGAGTGGATCTTAGTAATAATCTTTTGTTTTTTGCTGTGATGAAGGGAAAACAGGCCCTTTAGCATTTAGCATTAGCGTTCCTATGTCCTGCTCCACCCTGTCATTCTACCTCATCCCCTTACTTTCATCCCCTTACTTGCATTCTTACTTCTCTCATTGGTGGCTGGCTAAAGATGACAGGTGCTAATGTGAAGCTAGAAAGACAGACAGAAAACCTCAGAGGTTGAGAAACCTGCAGCGAGACAGGTGAGATAAAGAAGCTGTCTGTAGATGAAAACACTTTGTTGCTTGGCCCTGGAGGGGATTTACCTGGCAAACTCCTCCGCTGTTTATTCCTTTCTTTTTCATTTCATCGCTATGATCCGGTTCATTCATTGCTCATCTACTTTGTTTGTGCACCTGGATCAGTCTGTTCCTTTTAGTTTTCGTGCATGAGAAGTGTGTTTCCTTTTGCCCATGTTCACTGTGTTGTCTGCTTGCGCTTCCCTTCTGTTCATTCTTCCTGCTGTCCTCGCCCACACAACTCCTGCGCCCTGAATCTCTCGAGATTGTTTAGTCAGATTGCATGTTCCGTCTGCGTTACCTTGCTTAGTTTCCCCTATCATCACATCTCGCCTTCCATCTCTGCGTTCTCTCTCTCTCCGTCTCCCTCAGATTTTCTCCACATTATCCCCTTTATGGAGATACGCTGGCACCATCGATTACTATTGTTGTTAGTTATATGACTAAGCTAAGGAGCTAAGCTTTATACAGTCGCCATTATTAGAATTTTTCTCATGATGTTTCTGTGGAGATGAGATACAAGATGCTAAGTCAAATAAAAATATGAGAAAAAAAAATGAGTTACCAAATCTGCAGTTAAAAGAAAAGAGAAATGGGATATTTTTGAATGTGATGATTATTTGGATCTTGAGAGGCAGAAAATGCAAGACTTGGAAGTTAAATTTGTCAAATGGGAAAAACAAATTCTTCCCAAAAATACTTCAAGCTGTGAAAAAAGCAGAGTGGACACACTAAATATTGAACAGTTTGATATTATGTTTAGTTTTTGAAGCTTTTGTGTAATTTTATGTTACGTATATACACCGATCAGGCGTAACATTATGACCACCTCCTTGTTTCTATGCTCACTGTCCATTTTATCAGCAGTTACTGCAGTGATGCGCATGATCCATCACCCAAATAATACCTGCTGTGTGAGGGTCCATGGGTGCCTGACCAACAAGCACCCTGAAGAACAGGGTAAAAGAGGGCTAACAAAGTATGCAGAGAAACAGATGGACTACAGTCTATAATTGTAGATCTACAAAGGGCACCTATATAGTAAGTGGAGCCGATAAAATGAGCATAGAAACAAAGATAATGTCATAATGTCATATGATCATAATGTTATGCCTGACTGATGTATTTTCTGCTCTGAAAAAAAACCAATTATTATTTGATTGGAAATTAAATAAATAGAGTGGTCTCTGACTTTTGAACAGTACTGTGCTATTCAGTGATGTCCTATTACTCGTATAATATAGTGCACTATCTGTAGTATATGGTATGAGACTACATCAGTCGATCAATAGATGGCTTTGTAAAGACAGTAGATCGAATGTACCACATGACAAACACCTTTCCAGAGACCTCTTCATGACAAAGGTGGAAACCGTTGTGTTAATACAGAATGTTATGCCTTTGCTTTGAGGAAAATCAATATAATTCATCTTCAACCAGAAAGGGGGAAAAAAATTAAAAACACATAAAAGCATAAAGCCCTCTTCCACTTTGTCTGTATAAGTAAGATGCAGAAGTTAATGATTTCAGCATGTCTGCATAACTGCAACGTGACCGACTCCCTAAAAAGAGGAGTGTCGGTCGAAGCGCAACAATTACCATAGAAACTGGATCTCCTAACAACCAGGAAAATGAAAAAGGACCAAGTTCTCTAGAGTGTAAACATACTGTCAAACTCAACTGTGTTACCATGGCGAGTCACTGTGTGTTTACACGCATTTCCTATTCGCTGAAATTTGATTCAATATTAGTGTGTCTGAGAGGGTGTATGTGTTTGTGTGGGAGATCAGGAACGAGACTCTGAAAGCAAAAGGTTTTGTGATGTATTAATATTCTTCAAACAGTCCTTGGCATTGAGAATGGCCTAGTATAAATTAGTGCAGTTTTCAATTGCTGGAATGCTCCGCATGCATTATAACGACTCCAGATCCCTGCTGCTTTCCGAGAAATCCTGATGAACCTTCTGTAAACTTCAGGAGAATGGTCTCATGCTATTAAATTTTGGGGTATTTGTAAAGATGACTAGCTCTATTGTCCGATTCAACTATTGAACTTTGAACTGAAATCCATAAGTCCTTCATTTTACGGTGTTGCAATTAGTTTTGGCAGATGTCATGCTGCTTGCTTACTGTGTCATCTCAGTCCTTCTCTCTGTGCATGAAGATGTGCAGTCAACAGATTTAGCTAGCTGAGCTTGGTGTGGATCTTACTTAGGAGTGCTTTGTTTTTTGTCATGAACAAGCAAGTGTTGTGCTTTACTTACTGACTATAATGGGCTGTGAGGTGCCAGGAGATTGGCTGAGCTATTCTGGTCTCTTTCCCCTTCTCAGAGTCTCTCATATAGAAGCATTGGGAGTTGTGTGGTAGGGGTTTTTAAACAGCTTTGTAATCTCCAGCTGGAGATATTTCCTCTTTCGCAGATGGATGTGCCAGGCGTTTTCTCAATGAAGAGCCCAGTTATGTACTCTATAGACAATAACGCAGTGGTTAAATGGATTTTCAGGGAGACGGGCCTCTCCACTTTAAAGGACCACCCGGCCTGCCTGGTTCATCATGACACACCCCCACCTCCTCTTTGCTGTTTGTGGTACGAGGCCACTGAAATTAAGCTCCATGTTAACCAGATGGCTCCAATTCCACTTGTGTGCTGGAATTCCTGTGTTGTCTTTCCTAAACCAAGAGGCACAGGAGTTAACAGTGTTGTTAGCATGCTAACAGATGAACGGTTGCTATTTACACCTAACAAAAGGAGTGCCAGCCTGCTACTGCCGCACACATACTGCTGCACTGTTTAGATTAAGGGATACATTTCAGACATATACTGTATGCTGCTTTCCCTCCAGCCATCAGGCATGTGGCTCTGAAAGCGGAGAAGACTGTTTTATGCTAACGCTAATAAACAGGAGGAAGTGAAGCCGACAACAGAGAGGAAAAGTTCGGAATCTGTTTTATCGTCTCTGCTATGTAAACTTCAATGCAGTGGTAAATCCATCACACGTTCTTGACCTGGACATCAGGTGGTCGGATTGGCTATGTGCTAAATTTACTATTCCTCCCCGCCTGGAGTTGAAAGGCATTTTAATAGACTTAATAAAATGATACCCCCTGTCATTTAGTCCCAGGAATATCTCCTCCATATGCCCCTGCCCCTCTGAACTGTCTCTGTGCTGCACAGTGCTCTTGTGTCTCAGTGCTCGGTTGTAATCTTGCCAGACAATTGGTGTATGCTCCACTGCCAATAAAGAGAGAGCAGCTTTACCAATCAGAAAGGTATAAATATTGGGTTTATAGCCTCCCTGCTATTATGCAGACTTAACACGCTGAAACTTTCATGCAAGTAGTTGCATGCAACACATTCCATTAGTGCATAGTTAGCCAGATTGACAGCTCGTATTTTTGAAGCACCGTATTGGCTTTACTAAAAAGTCATCTGTGCTGTGTAATTTCTCATATTTTCAGCATTTAAATAGTCATCATATATTTTTTTCCTAATATATACGTATTTGTCATGTATCTATCTAAAGTTATTTACTGTATATGTATAACAGAAATGTTAGCTTTAAGAAACTCACGTTATTGTAATGGCTCAAAAAACAGAAAATTAAAAACTGCAAACCTTAACTCAGTCAAAGGGGTGTCCTTTGTAACCATCTATTAAACCATCTTCTGTTATATCTTCTTGTCCATTGATCTGGTGAAATCAGTGGTTTGAAGGTATGTTGTTCAGTGTGAGCACGTGATGCATTATTGGCATTTTGATTGGCTTCTATACACTGTGCAACTCCAGTGCAAGTTAGTTTCATGTAGGTTTCAAGCAACTAAAGGTGCATAAAGTTGCATAAATGGTTTAGTGGTGGCTCACGTTGCTGCCCCCCACCACCCCCCAGCTTTCCATTCCTCCACTGCACTGGATACCCAATTACATCTTGATTGGCAAAATCTTTCACAATTTGCCCAGTTTTAAATTTCACAATTGCTGTCGCTCTAAATAAATAGTACATTTTATCTGTTCATAAGCACAATGCATACATTTTTTCAGCAAATATAACTGTTTCAAAAAGTATGTATTATTATTATTATTTATTTTTTTACATGAACACATACGTGACCATGCTGTATACAGGCAGGACTATGATTGGCCCCAGTGGACAACAGTGCACATTTAATTTCACTTTTAAAATTTAATGAATAAATATCCCAAAAATGAAAAAAAAAAAGTTATTGTTAAGTAGATGACATTTGAAGATGACGTTCCTTTTATGGCTTTGATCAATCAAACTCCCATTTTTACTAGCAACCATTACAGTGAGTGGTTTGCTGAGTGTTGCTCCCTGTTGATCCTGTCCCACCAATGCACACAGCTACTGTTTTAGCATTGACTGAGAACAGACACTTATGTCACTCTGATACGAATATTATGAGTTTATTCAGTCCTAAATTAGCAGTGATCCAGCCATCATTTTGGAGGTAAATGTGTGAAGGACTGTAATGTGGATTTAAGCATTGGAAGCATATGAACACAGCCTGCTTTAAGCAGAAAAGTAGCTGGGCACATCTAATGATATTATAAATACACCAACTACAACTGTTACGCAGCTCTGATCATGGCACAGTTATCAACCAAAACAGTTCATTTACACCAAAGACTTAACTGCCAGAAATCGCCAGCATAGTAAAATTTTGTTGGTCATTATTCATAGTATTTGATTGGGTCATTAAGAAGACCACATCGCCATGTAGGTAGGCAAATTGTAGCTCTGGCTGTGCTCTGATAGAGCTCTTCTCATCACTATTGCTGCAGTTACAACCCTGTAGGTGGCTGAAGACCAAAGGCAAAATAGCAGAATAAATCGGAATGACCACGAAAAACAAGAAAAGAGATCTGGACACTTTATATATGGTCTCCAGAGATTAGAAGATTAGCTATGTTGGAAGATTGGATCGGGAAGTGCCAGAGTACTGTTTTCAGTACAAAAGTACCAAAGTTGCTAGAGATCTTAAATAATAGTAATACTAAAAGTAAGCTGGAGTTAGCTTCTTTTTTGCCAGCTTCTCATTTGAATTTTCTGTTCCACCTTAAATGGTGCGGCAGTTACACTGAGGTGCCTTACAAGAGTTACTAAATATACCGAATACAAAACCAACAGCAGCTTATCTCGGTAAATGCATTAAATTTACCTTACCTTTACCTACTACACTAATGAGTGCACTTCTAATGGAATACGCACTATTTTTGCACACTGTTTTTTGTATTAGTTAGCGGTTTGGAACAGGGCACAAATAACGCAGTGGGGAATCTCAGGCATGTAGATTTTAGCATTGATTTCTTATCACTATAGCAACATATATATAAAATTATTGATATATTATTAATATATCAGTTAATATAATTTTAAAATGAGATTTTAAAAAGTGAAACAAAAATATTTTACTGTTTTTGCTAGATAGGTTATGGCTTTATCTCATAACAAACCACAGCACTGCTGAATGAACTTGATGTTGCCTAACAAAATAGTGACATAATTGAGACATCATTGGAAAACGACCAGTTGCTTCAGTGTGCATAGTAAGACAGTTTTTTTTTCCTTTTCTTTTAGGAGCTTTCTGTTTTGTGGTCAACTAGAAAAGTGTCTCCTACTGCATTTTTCCTACTGTAGTGTGTGAATGATGCTCAAGAAATGTCACAGTTATGGTTTATAGTTAGTTTTTGGAGCTTATATGACCCACTATGGGAGCAAGATTCATCTGTCCCACAAATTTGTCATGCAAACCCATCAAGTGCAGTCCTGGCGCTTTTACTGCTACTCAGAATATATATAAAATAAAATGTGTTCTGCTTCACTGAGTTGTGATGAAATTGGTGTAAGTTTCAAAGATCCTTTATGACCTTGCTCTGAATGCTTACCCTGTACTTTAGGAGGCAATCAAAGCTGTTCTGCATCATGGGGATTTTTCCATTTACATCTTTTGCTGACTGCTACACCTGAGCTCGGAGCAAGAGTTAAATTCACAACTCTTTCAATCAGGCAGATGTAGAAATGCCATTAATCCCTGAATAGGATTGTCTTGTTAAGTGCTCCCTAAATTGTTTAATCTCTTCTCATTTAGTCTTAGATACAATAGTGTGATGTAAATGGCAATAAGCTCGAGCTGCGGATACTGGGATGAGCATGTTTTACAGATGCATGTCTTCAGGCGTACATGCTGCTGAGCTAGTTTGGAGAATAGCACCTCTCTCCTGGGTGCTGTGTTTTTGTATTGTTAGTTTAGTGTTGTTGTTTTTTTTTGTCAGTTTTGAATGTTTTGTTTGAGATTTTGCTTTTCAAAGTTTTCAGAAGTGGAAAGTATTTACATTATGACATTTCTGGTTGCTTTTGATGTGATCACCAGTCTTCATGCTAATATGTGTCTGCAGCTGAGGCCTGTGTGTGTGTTGGTGGGGGTAGGGGGTTGAGGGGTTCTGCTACCATTTCAGCATGGCTGTGTTGATTACCTGGCTGCTCTAATAAGGCATTCAAGTGCCAAATCAGCAAGCCTGGCAGGTATCAATGGGAAAGAAAGGAGGTTTGTGGTTGGTGATTAATTCTAGTGCTGTACACGTTGAGATTCGAATGTTTTTTTTTTGTTTTTTTTTTTACCAAATCTCAGAGTGTGTGTGCGCTTGTGCAGGGGGAGTCGTGTGTTCTGTCAAACAGCTCACTCATCTCCATATGTGGGCGGATTTCCCACCATGCTCTTTTTCCCCTCCAAACAATGCCTCGCCTGTCGACAAATTATGTTATTTGTTTATAGCTAATTTCATTCTGCCAGACAAATTTTCTAAAGACAAATATTGTCTGTTGTTAACTGGTGTTTGACTGTAGAGAATTTTTCTTCTCTTACTCAGTCCGCTGTCGGTTCCTCACAACAAAAGAACTACAGTAAGACAAGTTGGGGTTAACTGTAGGTTGCCTTTTATTTTCGCCATCACAGGCCTACTCTGAGAAATGAAAGCCTGAAAATTAAAGAGTGGCATGAATTTCAAATGCAGTATTTATCCTTTTATGCTGCCAGGTTTATTGTTGTGGGGTGAGGAGGGGTGATAATGGTGAAAATGACTGCTCATGAAATAAACAGATAGTTCTCATTGTTTGAATCTAGACAGTGCTGACTGGCACAGGCACTGTAGCTAACAAGGTAGAGTATGGAATTTTTGTGGAAAAATAAAAGGAGACTTTAACCAGAACCAGATGGCAGAATGGGGTTAGTAAAGGTTCTTCTTTTAGCATGTGCATTTTAGCAATTATGATTTCATTTATGTGAGTTTGTAGTCCATTTGATCTGGGTCTGGGCAAATATGTTTGGACAAACATAAAAGTTACAGTTTTCAAATTGGGCCAAATTAGTCAATCAGTAAAGATGAGTTTGCTTGTCTTAGGTTTGCAGTGGACAAAAGTATGTACCACAGCTAAAAACAGGAGCCATCTCTTTTCAGTGGATCGGCTCTTAGTCGGCTCTTTCATCGCCCAAATGGCTCTTCAACTTGGTAGCATTATCCATCATTTTAAACAAGCCCTTAATCTACCTCTTAAATAACTTAACAAAATGACATGTATTTGTTTTTTGATACCAAATAAGATCCGTTCATACCAAAAAAGACATTTCACTGGATGAATTTCGGGAGGTGGGGTCACAAGGCAGACTGGATAATTACAGGCAGGTGAAAAATCAAAGACAAGTTGAAAACGTCACTAAATCGGAAGAACTAACATGTCATACATTGAAACACAACTAAGAATTACCCAACAAATGGGCAACAACACTAAGTAAATAAATAACTACCTAACAGCTCATCAATGCAAGTTGGCTCCCAGTGTTTGCCTGAAAGAGGCACCACACTAGTTCTAGCATGATAAAGCTTGAATGTCTATACTTTGGTATATTTTTATAGATAAGTCATACATTATCAGAACTCGCATAAGCAAGCCTATTTAAGATTATTTGACAACTTGACACAATTTGAGCCAAGTTTGTGATGGTTTAGGCATGCAGTTAGCTTGATGCTATAAGCCTCCACTACTCGTTATCCACTCATAGCTCTAGTGCAAACCTAAAGAAGTAAACTTCAGATACCAAACGTCTTGGCTGAGCGACTATTGTGTAAATTCCCCTTAACTCCCTAGAGATCACTGATCCTGTGCATTTGTGCAGTAGAACAGTTCAGCGGGCTAGCGTAGCTTTATCTTAAATCTGTCCCTGTGTTTAATTTGAGCGTGTGTGTTTACTTCAACAGCAGCAACAGCAGCTCACTGAACTGGGACCAGTCTGCTCTCAGGATCTTCCCCGCCCTCAGCTGTCTGCTCTGATGTAAAAATAGCTGCGTGAGCTCTCTCACGTGTCAGCACATTGTTCTAAATGAGCTTCTCTCCATATTTTGGCTTCAAATGTTTTATTCATCTTCCTCAGCTCAGGAGCAGACCTTGATTTGTTTCCCTCTCATCTCTGCCATTGTAATCTTGAATTACTGAATTGATACTGTTTTCAAATGGAGTTGATGCCAACCTGAGTGACGATGTGAGGGATGAAGGCAGGGAGGTCACGAAAACCCCTTGGAGCAAAAACAGAGACCTAGAACGTGCATATTCACAATCAGTGCGAAACCCTTTAGATCTTCGTCACATCATCTTGATGTGAGGGGGTGGAAGAAGCTCAGAGGCTGGTCATTCCGAACTTCTAAGACAGTCTCTGGGATTTTTGTGTGTGCGTGATGCTAGATTTTTTCATTACAGATCTTCTAGTGTAAACTGTGCCTTGACAAGAAATGGAATGCAGTAGCTTGCAGTAATGGAGTGTGAGCCTGAGACCTTGAGCTGTCATGTGTATCTGCAGTCTTAACCACTACAAATGATTTAAAATGCATTGCAGTTCAGTCATGAATGGCCAAGTGTGGAGTAGTACTACTCACCTTGAGAGGCAAATCATACATTTCGCGGAGCAGTTCGGGGAAAAAATAAAACCTTTGTGTTCTCATGCAGTGTCGCATATGCATGACGAATATACCCTTGATGGGAAGTATAATAATTCAAAAGACTTTTATCTAATGAGAAATGACCGCAAGGCTATTTTAACTGAATTCACTCCATTTAGCTTAGCTTAATGAAGAGAATTTCATGGAACCAGCTGCATTCTCTAAAATGCCCTTTTACCACATATTTATTATAATTGACTAGGAAATTTTTTTTGGAGTATTTCTACCTAAATTCTTCCAAATTTAATCATATCCAATTCCACATACTAGTTTGAGCTCCAGTGCTATTAGGCCGAAAGCTAGCACAGGCTTTCTCCAAGACCTGTGAAGTGACACCACATCTTTTAGAACTGCCTCTAATGCAGTGTCATTGGACAGCTGAATGCACTTGGAGGAAAGCGCCAACCTCCAGTTCTGTTATGTTAGCTTACACGCCTCCACTGACTAGCATTACTAGAGTGATGGGGGCGAGGTGAGCCATCATATCCACCCAAAATGCGAGGCTAATTGTGCTCCCTTAGACTCGTAACAATGGATGGCTGTAGCATGACCAGGGAACTGATGATAGGGCCAATGCTTAAACATTTGCGTCATTTGGTACCCCCCTGAAACTGACACAGTTGCCATACACTGAGATAAAATAAGATTATTTTTAACCAAATATACTACACATAGCTTAACCCAATGAATGGAATTCTATGGAATCAGCTAACTTCTCTAAAATACACACTAAGAGATTTGTATCAGTGTCTTTATGAACTTCTTTAAAAAAGTGGCCACAGGATTTGGCAAAATAGCACTTTTGTATTGACTAATTCTGATTCAGCTTTTTGTGATGATTAGCAGTGCTGAGAATTTGCAAATTAAACCGATTTTATTTTCGCTGCTTCTGTATTCGGTACAGTCGTCACAGTGCAGTCAGTCACTTAACGCAGTGTTAAAATCATTCACTTTTGTATAGCATATGTAGATGAGTGTGGTTTGTTAAAGGAGTAGTTACGTGTGATTGTGTAGCTTTCAGGGATTTCTGTCTTCTTGTCTTGCTTCCATAGGGCAGTGAGTTGAGGATTCTGAACACGAGGAGGTATTAGTGTGATGTGAGGTGAAAGTGTTGTTGGCATGCTAAAGAAGCGCCACTGAAACCCAAGTGCATCAGAACATGGTGTTACCGGGGTGTTGATTGCATAAAGCGTGATTTAAAATCATGGAAGCACAAGCATGGAGTGTGTGGCTATATGTCTGTGTGGCTATTAAAGTGAACATCATCTTCAGCTTTTACTTTGTATTTTGTATTTGATTTTCTCTCTCTTTCTTTCTTTCTTGGGTTTATGTACAAGTGCTAATATTTGCGTAATAAATGTTAGGGACGCTGTAAGTTTGTGCTGTAGCATTTGTTTTCTGTCATATTTATACCTGTACATCATGATCAATCTGACTTTTAATAAGGATTTAGAATTGAATGGGTTTAAGTGTTACTTTCACATTTAATGTGCTGTTTTTCCCATTGGCAGTACTGACAGAAGGCCACAATATGCCACAAATCACCCGTTTTATTGGTCTAAGCCAGAAGTGTCCAAACTTTTTTTAAAAAGTGGTCTGAATGGACCCTATTTAAAATACATTTTTCTATGCCAAATTATTCAGAAATTACTTTGAATATTAAGTATTTATTGAAATGTCCATGCTAGGTTTTATAATATATTTCTTATGCTTAATTCATTACAGCCTCTTGACATATGTGGCACACGTCATCTTGAAGGAAAAAATACAGGGCAAACTAGTTCATGTTTATTTATTTATATTTTTTTTAATTTTCATTGCAAAACATCAGTCACAATATGTAGCAAAAACACCCAAATAGAAGAAAAATATATAAACTGTGACGGGGCGCGAGGTAGCGGACGCATGTGCGGAGGTAAGCGACTTTTATTGAGAGCAAATCCAAAATCAGGGTCATAACGGTCCAGGGTCATTGAGCCAATACGGAGAGATTGTGGGTCAGACATGACATAAACCAGAAACAAGCAGCAACACAGAGATTCAAACAAACATAGACCGATACAAAGACCAGCAAAGACAAAGTGCAAACACAGGGCTTAAGTAACAAAGGGAAAACGAGGGACAGGTGAAAACAATCAGGGGCAGAGTCACGAAATGAGGGGCAGGACTACAGATACCAAAACAAACGCACATGGACAGGACTGGGAGGGGCCAATCGTGACATAAACATGTATTTCCTCATATTAAAAAACGTGCTAAATATATTTAAATATGCCATTTAAACATATAAACATATCACAGTTTCTTTACATATTTAAATTAAATATATAATTGCTGTCAAAATCTTTATAGGAGAAGGCAAGAAACAAGTGATTTTTTTGGAGCATTTCTATTGGTCTATAAACATAGTGTCTATAAAAACACATTATCACATTAACATCTATAAACTCAATGTAAAGGGCAGCTGGCAAGTTCAAATGATACAGAAAAAAATTAAAATAATGGAATCATTGAAATATTTTTTTTGGACATTGGTCTGTAATAGTGCACCCTAGACAAAATAAACCATATCAGCATTTACAATAATGTCAAAATATTTGTGAATGTATCACAAACCTTTGCAATAATATATGGAAATATATCTCATTTGCATATGGCTGAATGCATTATTCCTTCAAAAAAAAAGGAACAATAGTAATTTTACAAGGCTATATTACAAGACAGTAGGATTTCTATAGTGATGTATAATGCTTCTGTAATAATCTATAATCTATAATATTTTGCCTTTGAATTGTTTGCAGTATTGCTTTAAAGTTATCTATAATTGATAGATGTAATAAATAATTTGAATTGTCTATATTTAATATTCGATACATGTCCTGCCAGGGTCGAATGTTTTGGGGGCAGTCATGGGCTGGAGGTTAGGCAACTAGCCTTGATCCCCTGAGCTTGACAGTACATGACTGAGGTGCCCCTGAGCAAGGCGCCCAACCTACAACTGCTCCCTGGGCACTGCTGATAGGGCTACCCACCACTCCAGGGTGCGCCGGGTGGGTTAAATGTGGAAGTGAAATTGCCCCATTGTGGGACTAATAAGACTTTAAATCTTAAGATTGTTATCCTGAAGAAATTCTAATAGAATTACCATAAACCAGTTTAATAAAGACTGCTATTCTGTCCATATTGTGTGCCCAGTTTTAAATGTAGATTGATATAAAGTGGTTGGTGAGTAGATTATTCGAGGAATCCGAGCAACTGAAATGTTCTGAAAGGTATGAGAGGTTTAAGAGCAGTCTTTCTGTGCACCAAGAGGATGTAAGGGCCCTTTAGCTTTAATTTTTTTGAGATGGATGTGAGGCAGCAGGTAATGTTGAACTCTCGCTGTGATATAACATAATGTACTGATTTTAAAGGAAAATATTAAGGTTCTGTAGTTTTTCAGTACCTAAAGCATAACATGATCATACTTTTAAGCAGAAGAGTGATTGCTATATATTTATATATAAAAATTTGATTAACAATTGACTTAAAAAGTGGCTGATTAGCTATGTTGCTTCCAAGTTTGATGCTTAGGATCTCCCAACTGATGAGAGACACAGTTCTAACTCAAATAAACAAACATTACTCACCACTGCCCTCTAAATATTACAGCTCCAGTCAAAAGTTAGAAATGTTGTGGTGTTCATAAAATCCATGACGTCTCAAGAAATGCTCCTTATTTACATGCATTGTTAAAGCTAGCAACTGAGGAAAATAACTGTAATGTAGTGACTGAGACAGGCCTACTGAACGTTAGTGTAGGTTTGGATTTAGAAGTGTATGTTGTTAATGTTATCATAAATTGAAATTGGACATTATAATTGACATATTTAAACTGGTTATAGCTGCATTGTCTCTGAAGCAGTTACCATGAATTGCTGTTGTCTCTTGTTTCATTGTGTATCGAAGGTTTTGGCCTGTGACTCCTCACAGGGTCTGGTTCTGGCAGTTGGACTCTAGTTTAGGTTGTGTGGTTGCGAGTGTGGTTTGTGTGATTGGAGCAGTTATTTGACTGTAATTGAAGTGGGGTTTTAGTGGATTGTAATAGTTGTGCTGACAGGAAATGCTGATGAACGCGACTCTAATTCTCCTCCCTGCTGAGTGAAAGCCTGAGCCAGACTGTGCCAGCTTTTCTGACTCACGCTTTCTCCTTCCACATCCATCACAACATCCTGAAAACACACATGGAGGATCACCCCAGAGACACTGGAAGACTGTAAAGAGATGCATGTCTCCATAGACTCTAAAAAATAAAGGCTCCTTAATGATTCCTGGCTTGGACATAGAATTCTAGGAAAAAACTCTAATGGGTATAGAATGTCTACATTATGTGGAGGTTCTTTAAATTAAATTAAATATGGTTCTTCTTGCTCATTTCCTTTCTTTAAAGTAGTGGTTCCTTAATCTAGGCCTCAGGGACACCCAGACTGTCCACATTTTTATTCCAACCCAATTCAACATGCATGAGCAAAAATGTGGACCATCTGGAAGGACTGATTTGGGAACCACTGATTCAAAGACTGATACATTGAAAAGTTCATATTTGAAATAAAATTTGTTCATCTATGGCCTTGCTCCAAGAAACACTGCAAGGCTGTAAAGATTGGTATGTGCAGTCTTAAAATGTCTGAGATTGTTCTTGATTTGGACATGTAGTTCTGGGAAAGTAACGGGTGCAGAATCTTTACATTTTGTGGAGGTTCTTTAAAAGGTTTTTTGCTAGTTTGGACTACATTTTTAGCATATAGTCATAGTTCTGACAACTCTGAGAAGCTCCAGGCAGCTTCTGTTTTAAGGTAAAAGGCCAGAGCACTCCTTTAATGAACAGAAAAAGCACTGAAGGAAAGGGCCAAAGAACAGGGAGAGTATAGAATGGTGTTGAGGTGTGAAAGGTCTTTGTCAAAGGAAATGGCGTGTAAACATTTTCCGTTTTACAGGTCATTACATTGGAAAGAGGAGGAGCTTCCTATTCCAGACTTTAGTAATACATTCCTTACATACTGTTTTACAGAAAAATAGTAATTTAATAGCCATTATTCAGAATAGAATGCATTTGCCCTTGTGCATGGTTAGCAATTGAGACATTTATTACATTTGTGAATAATTGCTGGCTATATAGCCTGCCTTTGTTTTTGTTGTTGTTAGCGGTGTAGCCTTTAGCATCCTAACCAGCAAGCTAGCAGAGTAAAGTGATGAAGTTAAAGTCATGTATAGGAGATGAAGTAGTTTCCAACCCTGCAAATAGAATTGTCATGATTTTGAAACAGTAAGCATATTAAAGTAGTTTGTAAGCCATAGTAGCTATGGCTTATTAACAGCTTTGTCTACTATAGTGTTTGGGTGTGAAAAGGGAAATGCATCAGATTGGGTTGAGCTCTTTGTATTCATACGATTTCCCTGAGGGAAAGTAGCAAGGCCAAGTGAATGAAGGCTTCTGAAACCCAGTACTGAAACAGGCGGTAGGTGTTCCGAGTGGGCAATATGGCACAAAATATTATATTAATTGATACTTAAAGGCATTTTCACAATACACAGTATGCATGATATTTCGTTTTTGAGACTTTTAATAAGTTGGAACAGACAAAAGAGAACCTGTAGTGCCACATATAAAAGTAATATGCTATCAATAGAAAACCTAGAACTAAAGTGATGTAATTCAGTGTTTTACGAACTGTGCTGCTCTGAATGCAGTTAAAAAGGCCTAATTTGGCATTCACTTTGCAATGAAACATGTAGTTAGTGTTCAAGTTCTGACAATGTCTCCGATATTTTCAGAAGGGCATATTGTGACAATTTATCGCAATGATGTCAAAAATGCGTCATATTGCCCACTCTTAAGTGGTACACTCCAGCTCATGCAAACTGAACCCACCATGTTGTTTTGATCAGAAGGATGTAGAAGGATGTAGTTTTGCTTGAGAATGTCATTTTTGTTTGAAGTAAGCTGCCAGTTTAAGAGTGCATTTAAGAAAAAGTTAGCAAATCACTTTCACTGCTGTAAATGTGGGGCTAGTATTTAGTTACACTGTGAGAGTTTAGCTCTGGAAGACTTGACAAAAGCAGTTTTGCACTGCAAGCTGCAAGGGGCATCAGAAGTCCGGGAGAAATGACAGAAGTGCTGTCAACTACAGGGAGACAGCCTGAGATAGCGGAGTAATCCCACCACCAGTAGCATTTACAAGCCATTATGTTGTTTTTTATTAACGTTACTTTTACCTAAACAGCTGGTTCCACTGAGATTCAGAATAGTAATGAGAAAAGTATGGATGCAGGCTGGAGGGCAGCATGTTATTCATGTACAAGTCTCATTGGGGAAAGGATCAGCAGCTGCATGGTATTAATAAAGCATGTCAGAAAGTTCTACATAGTCACGAAAAGCAGGATCCCCTCACAATTACTGCAGGCTCGCTCACGGTAATCTGCTACAACTGAAAATAATATAAAAATATCCAAGTGCAGTCAAAGACTGACTTTTTAATCCAGCCTTTAGCCCCCATGAGGTGCTGTGCTCATGTGATGAGCGGAATTGCTTATCAGTCAGCACCTGTGTCCCAGAGTTAGGTTGCCAGTGGCTTTGTGAAGATGCTGGAAGGAAGGGTGAAGAAACCTGATTGCTTTGTGCCTGGAGGGCCCTGTTGGCAAGAAAAAGGAGCTACCCACTTCTGATACTACCACTGGCTTGATACTCTCTCAACTTCTCATACACAGCAGGAATTGTAACACTGATCTCAATCAGTGAGATCAGTTGACTTTAAATAGCTTCTGTTAACATATTCCCATAAAAGGTATGAAATGTATTGAAGGAACAGCAGCTGTTAACATCCATTGAAACAGTGGTCCTCAGTCTTGGTGCTGGAGTAATCCTCTTCTGGACAGTTTAGTCTTTTCCCTGCTCCAAGACATGTAAGGCTTATTAATGGACTTTTCTTTTACCTTCTTAGCTATTGATGCTAGCTAGGTGCATGTCTCAGTTTTGCCAATATACATAGACAAAATTATTTTCATCTGACCACTGCAGTGTTTGTTTAGAGTTGCTATGTAATGCTGAGTTTCGACATTTAACAATGTAAGCTTGACAAGTTAACCAGGTTGGAAATGACAATGCTAACTTTAGCTCAGTCACAGCAACTCTCAAACCATCTGAACTAGATATTATTTGAACTAGATATTATTTGAGATGAATGAAGCACTGTAGGTTCCCCTTAACCCCTTGCATTGCAACCATCTTGAGTGATCTGAGTGGATGGTCCTAAGTAGAGGTGTGGACATATCATCCCAGATCCGATATACCCAATCATTCAGACTTTTTTGGTGGTGGTCAGGGATGCATAAGACCATAAAAGACTTGAACATGAAAGCATCCCTATGCAGCAACTAAGGACCACCTAATCATCTGCATCATCAAAGCAGAGACAAAAGTAGCTGTAGAGCTTTGTTTATTCATCTTCTCTGCTGTTTGTTTACAAATTGCGTTAGCAATCCATGTGGTTTAACAGCCTGTACATGTACATGAACAAGGCCTTGCGGCACATTTTTGTCTGTCATCAAATGCACTGACAGATATAGCAATTGTGCATGGCACCTTTCCTCCAGTCACAACATCCCATCACGGGTGATCACAAAATCTCTGCATAAATAAATATGTTGAGATGTAAACATAGTCATTCAGAGTGGTTTGCTGAAATGGTTAATTGAAGAGAAGCTTACCCACTCGGATTTCTTTACAGTGGTGGAACCAGGAGTCGCAATGTGTGTGACACAAATACAGACATTTTATTTACCATCCAAAATGACTAGTGAACCTACATGTGTTTTCAGAGTTGTTTTGTATTTTATAAGGCTAAATTTTTATTTCACAACTATAGTAAAATGCTGTCTCACACATCAGGTAGTGTATTCATAACGTTTCATGTCATGTGATAACTTTTTGTGATGTAGCTTTTAAAGGCATTGAACTTTTCAGATGTCTTGTTCCTGTCACCGTTGGTGTTAACAATTCTAACTCAGCAAGTTTCTCTAGAACACAGAATTCCATACCCAACCGCTCTGAATGATTGTTTACACCTTAACCATAGAAATTGGAATATCTGATTGTTGGAAGTCCCTTTTAATACCAGGAATGAAGCGGGCTTATATGTCTTTTAAATGTAAATCTTCTCTATAGGGGAAAAGTTAGAGGATATGGCAGAATCCGCAATATGGCAGAAATATAATATGATATTTGAAGACATTTTCGTGATACATGATGTGTACCGCAATATTTAGTGTTATGTTTTTGATAAGCTTGATAAGTTGGAACAGACAAAGTGGAACCTATGAATACAATGATTTTTATTCAGTGTTTCACACTTTGCGCTACACTAAATTAAACTGTACAGGCCTAATTCTTTTGTGTTTTTAATTAAACATGCAGGTGGGACAGATGATGTTCATGCTGTGTTCAGAAAAGCATATTGAGATGTAATGTGTCATAATAATGATTAAATATTGTCACATTGCCCTCCCATATTGTAAATGCAAATAATTCCTTGGTTTTAGCACTGGTGTGCTTTCTACAGCTTGCACAATGTATGTCTGCTGAGTGTATATGCTGTGTATTCCCTTCCTCGTTGTGCTTGGTGGAAAAACTCTCATAGCAGACTTGCTTGAGCCAGGAAACACCTCTGTTCTTCTGTGCTCTGAAATGTCTGTTGCTAGGCAACATTGTCTTTTAAGGGAAAGACTCATGGTTCAGCAAAATAACATCTCAATTACTATTTTGATGACAGTCATAGCAATGGTACAGCCAGCACTGATTGGTTTATAATTGGAATGAACACAATGCAGGTGTTAAAGATAGCACTTAAGTAGCATAGTTGTGCCTTTATTATTAATATTTTTCAGAGTTGCTTTTTTGTGAAGTGAAAATCTTGAAAACCCTTTTATTTCAAGCAGATCACACATCATTTCTGGCAATTATGTTTCACACACATCTTCTAAGCCTCTTCTCCTTCTGGGTCATGGGGGGTGCTGGAGCCTATCCCGGCTGTCATTGGGAGAAAGGCAGGATACACCCTGGACAGGCCGCCAGCCCATCGCAGGGCAGAATGTTATGTTTCAGGAGATTTCAAATTTAATCCAATATAATGCTTAGAACTAAATGTTCCAGTAGTGGAAAATATCCAATTACAGTTTTTCATATGGCTTTCTATCACCACCAAGAAACATTTGCAAATTGGAAATGCTGTTTGTCCCTGTACTGTGTTGACTTTATGGAACATTGTGACATCGTGGTGCATCATGCGTTCAATGAACAGAACTAGATGGTTTAGATAAAGAACTATTTAGGGATGTGTAAATAATCTGACTCAGAACGAACCGAGACTGAATTCTGAGCTGGCCTGAGGCTTGAAAAGGGCATTGCTATTGTCAACTGTTGATGATGTTGAGGGTTGTGCATGTGTGGGCCCTGCATTGGTGCTGTTATATTAGCTGTATTAAAGAGCACAGATCAATTGTAGAGGGATTTTTTTTTCTTTCCCCACCAAATGTAGGAAACTTAAGCCCTGTTCACACTTGGCGTTGTCAGGTGTTTGGTTTGGTGGTTGGCTAAGTGCAGGTGTGAACAGAGACAATACATCCACCTTTGCAGATGGTCGGGGATGCATATGATACATAACACAGTATAAACGCTAAAGCATCCTGATGTGTCTTCAACTGGAGTGAAGAACCTCATTAATCAGTTGTGTCATCACTTCATTTTTCACCTCTTCTAAGTTGTTTACAAGCTGCATTAGTGTTTCATGTGGTCTAAACATTTGTAACAGCCCTTACATTTACATGAATACGGACATGTGGTACATTTTTGTCTGATAGCAAATGCAGCAAGAGACAAACATTGTAAGTGTGGGTCCTCCAGTCACAAAATCCAATCATTGGAGATGCATTTGAGATACCTGGAAATGCTGTGAACAGCAACACGTCTCACTATCCACTTATGTTCACATCATTTGAGATGGATGTTAATACCAAGTGTAAACAGGGCCTTAATGCCTCTGTCTAGTCTTTCCTCAACTGCTTCCTGTGTGTTAGCCTGCTGTCTTTTGCACATAAAAGAAATCAAAGCTGCTGGGTAACTTCACTTTCTCCCTGCTTAAATCAGGAGAGTGTACCCCCCACCTCCCAGGGCATGCCTCCCTGGAAAAAGCTCTTTTATGTTTTGGGGCGGTTAACTCCCTCGTCAGGTGACAAAGCACACAGGGCAGCATCCATCAGCAAAAATGCAAGCGACTTGTTGACAGTGTAATTATTCTGTAAAGGCTTTGATGAAATGCTTTGACTTGTGTGCAGTGTGCTGAATTCTGCCACATTGCCCTATGTAAGCAGTACCATAATACTGGAATTTTAACTTAAACTTTGATAACAATAATATTACAATGTGTAATAAAAAAATAAGAACACTAATATTAATATTTTAAACAAAACTGTGGTACATATGTAGTGTACATGCACATATGCCACAAGAGGGGCCCCAAACGCTCGACAGACAAACATGATTCGTCATTAGTGATGTGTCAGGTTAGTTTGGGACAGGCAAGGTCATATTTTAGAAATGTGAAGCATTCTTTAATTTACATATACCATCTTCTTCTTCTTTCGGCTGCTCCCTTTAGGGGTCGCCACACCGGATCATCTACCTCCATCTTGCCCTATCCATTGCCTCCTCTACTTTCACACCAACCATCTCCATGTCCACCTTCACTACATCCATAAACCTTCTCTAAGGTCTACCTCTTCTCCTTCTACCCGGCAGCTCCATCTCCAACATTCTTTGACCAATATATCCACTATTCCTCCTCAACACATGTCCAAACCATCTCAACCTGGCCTCTCTGGCTTTATCTCCAAACTGCTCCACCTTCACTGTCCCTCTGATCTGCTCATTTCTAATCTTGTCCATCCTTGTCACTCCCAACGAAAATCTCAGCATCTTCATCTCCGCCACCTCCAACTCAGTCTCCTGTCTTTTAGACAGAGCCACAGTCTCCAGACCATACATCATAGCAGGACGTACTACTGTCTTCCCTTTCACTCTTGCTCCTATCCTTCTGTCACACATCAGCCCTGACACCTGTCTCCACCCACTCCATCCTGCCTGCACCCTCTTCTTCACCTCTTTTCTACACTGTCCATTGCTCTGGATGCTCTACTCCTTGCCTTCTCATTCACACACATGTATTCCGTCTTGTCTCTACTGACCTTCATTCCTCTCCTCTCCAGTGCAAACCTCCACCTCTCCAGATTCTCTTCCACCTGCTCTCTACTTTCACCACAGATTACAATGTCATCTGCAAACATCATGGTCCATGGAGCCTCCTGCCTGACCTCATCTGTCAATCTGTCCATCACCATTGCAAACAAGGAGGGGCTCAAAGCTGATCCCTGATGTAACCCTACCTTCACCTTGAAACCATTTGTCATTCCAACTGCACACCTCACCACTGTCTCACTATCCTCATACATGTCCTGCACCACCCTAACATACTTTTCAGCTACACCTGACTTCCTCATACAGTACCACAGTTCCTCTCTTGGCACCCTATCATATGCCTTCTCTAGATCCACAAAGACACAATGTAGCTCCTTCTGACCTTCTCTGTACTTCTCTACCAACACTCTCAATGCAAAAATTGCATCTGTGGTACTCTTTCTGGGCATGAAACCAAACTGCTGCTCACTTATCTGAACCTCTCGCCTTAGCCTTGCTTCAACAACTCTTTCCCATACCTTCATGGTGTGGCTCATCAACTTTATACCTCTGTAGTTACTGCAGCTCTGCACATCACGCTTGTTCTTAAAAATAGGGACCAGTACACTGCTTCTCCACTCATCAGGCATCCTCTCACTCTCCAGGATTTTGTTAAACAACCTGGTTAAAAAGTCCACTGCCTTCTCTCCTAAACATCTCCATACCTCCACAGGTATGTCATCTGATCCAACTGCCTTTCCATTCTTCATCCTTTTTAAAGCTGCCCTCACTTCCACCTTACCAATTCTCTGCACTTCCTGATCCACTATCTCTCTGCCACTGCCCTCCTCTGTCTCTCATTTTCCTCATTCATTAGTTCTTCAAAGTACTCCTTCCATCTACTCAACACTCTCTGTTCACTCACTAGTACATTTCCCTCTCTATCCTTTATCAGCCTAACCTGCTGTACATCCTTTCCAGCTCTATCTCTCTGTTTAGCCAAGCGATACAAGTCCTTTACTCCTTCTTTACTGTCCAGCCTCTCATACAGCTCATCATAGGCCTGAGCCTTTGCCTTTGCCACCATTCTTTTCGCTATGCTACTAGCCTCATAGTACTCCTGCCTACTTCCTTCATCTCTCTGGTTATCCCACTTTTTCTTAGCTGCCTTCTTCTTCTGAATGCTCTCCTGGACATCCTCATTCCACCACCAACTTTCCTTGTCTTCTTTCCTCTGACCAGATGAAACACCCAACACATTTTTGCCAGTTTCTCTCACCACCTTAGCTGTAGTTTCCCAGTCCTCAGGTAGCTCCTCACTGCCCCCAAGGGCCTGTTGCAATTTTTCCCTGAACTGCCTGCAACCATCCTCGTCCTTCAGCTTCCACCATCTAATCTTTGGCTCTGTCTTCACTCTCTTCCTCTTCTTTGTTTCTAACCTCATTCTACAGACAACCACCCTAGGCTGCCTTGCTACACTTTCCCCTGGCACCACTTTACAATCTCCAATCTCCTTTAGGTGGCATCTCCTGCTAAGGATATAATCCACCTGTGTGTACCTCCCTCCACTCTTGTATGTCACCCTGTGTTCTACCCTCTTCTGTGTTCACCACAGCCATTTCCATTCTCTTTGCAAAATCTACAACCATCTGACCTTCCGCATTTCTGTCTTTCACACCATACATACCCAGCACCTCTTCATCCCCTCTGTTCCCTTCACCAACATGTCCATTGAAGTCTACACCAATCACTCTCCTCTCTAGGGACACCATCTACCACTTCATCCATCTTACTCCAAAATCTTGGAAAATCCATCCAAAATCCATCTTTTCTCCTCTAACTGACAACCAATCTGTGGTGCATATGAACTGACCACATTCAAAACTACACCATCAACCTCCAACTTCAGGCTCATGATCCTGTCTGACACTCTCTTTACATCCAGAACACTTTTCACAAGCTGTTCCTTTAGGATTATCCCTACTCCATTTCTCTTCCTCTCTACACCATGATAGAACAGTTTGAATCCACCTCCAATGTTCCTGGCCTTGCTTCCTTTCCATCTGGTCTCCTGGACACACAGAATATCTACCTTCCTTCTCTCCATCATGTCTGCAAGCTCTCTGCCTTTACCAGTCATTGTCCCTATGTTCAGAGTCCCTACTCTGACCTCCACACTCCTGCCTTTCCTTCTCTCTCGCTGCCTTCTAACCCGCCTTCCTCCTCTCCTCTTCCACTGATGGTCTTCGTCCTACAGTAGTCCAATTTCCACCGGCACCCTGCTGGTCAACAGCCCCGGAAGTGGTCGTTGTTAACCCGGGCCTCGACCGATCCGGTATGGCAATCATATTTGTGATCCACATGATAGTTTTGGCACAAGATTTATGCTGGATGCCCTTCCTGAGGCAACCCTCACCATTTATATGGCCTTGGGACCGGCACCAGAAGTAAACAAAGTACACCCCTAATGGCTGGTTTAATTCACATATACCATCAGTTTAGTAAAAACATGCACTGCCTCGGTCATGTAGCCCACAAGCTGTTTGAATTTTGTTCTTTGTAGCTGTTGA
The DNA here is from genome assembly GCF_015220715.1 of Pygocentrus nattereri. NCBI lineage: Eukaryota > Metazoa > Chordata > Actinopteri > Characiformes > Serrasalmidae > Pygocentrus > Pygocentrus nattereri. Next base: position 19,466,929 of record NC_051223.1, read on the forward strand.
GCTGTACCAAGTGGCAAAAAAATAGACCTGTTATAGAAAGCTAGGGGAAACATTGTAATGTCTGATGTTTAAATTCAGTCTCTTTTTCATCAGTAAAACTCTACAAACAGGAAATAAGTGATTACATGACTTAATCTTGGCCTGTTCTGAGGGCAAGATTAACAGTGAGATCAGGACATACAATATAACATAACATTCATTATACTGTGTTTAAAGCAAAAGAAAAATAAGTTGAACCTTATGCTGACTGTTTGTAGGAGCATAAACCCACTTATTTTACTGAAAAAAACTCTTCAACCACATGATTTAAATATGCTAATGGGTGCATGCCGGTCCATCTGATTCAAATTATCTTGTGTAATTTGATTCACCAGTAGGCAGAATATAACATGAATATAGTATTAGCCTAATTAAAAAAAAAAAAAAAAAAAAAAAAAAATATATATATATATATATATATATATATATATATAATGAAAGTTAGAGTATTGAATTACTTTTGCATTGAAAAACATTGGTTTTGCTTAACACCTATAATAAAATAATTATTATATCTTTGTTAATGATGTTAATAGTGTTCCATAAAAGTCTGTATTAAGGTCTAAGCTGATACTGTCACCAAGAAACATTGTATAAATGCTACGTTCTTAAAAAAAAATTTGGAGAAGTAATGTTTGGTTCTGTTTGAGAGCGTAGTTCTGTACAGGCTAGCACCATAAGTGCTGTTCTGGGATCAGCTAAAGTTGTGTTTTGCAGCTAAAGTTGTGGCTAGGGATGTTCGTAATGGGGTCTAAGCTCTAGTGGCTCATTTATCTGTACTGGTCTGAGCAGACTCAGCAGTGTGAAAACACAGAGTCTGGAGAAAAGAAGGGCACCGGTAAGAGACTACAACAGGCAGTGAGGTGCTAAGCCTTCAATGACTAAAGAAGCAAATACCCTGCGACAGAAAATCGTTGGCGTATGAGTACAGAATGCCCTGGACTCTAGTAGCTAGTAAAGAGCCCCCTCTGACCCAGGGTTAGTGTTCAACTGTAAGGGGGTTTCACTTTCCTCTTATTGCCTTTTTAACCAGCATGTCTCTTTGTTTCTGACTGTGACTGCACTTTTCTGCAGTTTGTTGCATGATGTGTACGTTGAACCAATGGCAGAGGTCAAGCAGCATCAATGTCATGTTGAAACAGGATCTTAGATTATTGCATTTAATACGATTTCTGCTTCATGCAATTACAATCATATAATGAAGCTTTAATGGTCAATTTGACCATGAGGGTCCATGTTCCTGTGGTGTTATATTGACATCATCGAACTTCCACCTTTTTTATTTCACATGCTTGCGCATGTGCTTTTCTTCAGCAGACTGAATTTCTAATTTTGACAGCTCAGTTGGGGAGTTGACTCACAGCTTTTAGAAGGGCCTGGGTTTTTCACACTGCTGAAGTGTATTGCTTTAGCTCTTTGCACTGGCTGAGAGGTGTTCCCTGGTGTAGAACACAGAGCAGCTCTATAAGCTCTCCTGCAGTGCAGAAAACCTCCTGACAGTGTTCCACCTCTAAACTTCTTCCTGCAGCACAGACAGTCTAGAAAGCTCTGAGATGAGGAGCTGTCAAATCTAACTGTGTGAAGAGAAAGTAGGAAACATTTTGTAACAGTTTGGCCATCCTACTTGCCAGGTGATTCACTTGTGGTTATTTAGAAGACCTGAAATGTATGTTTTGAATTGTTCAGAAAACTGCAGGTTTTGCACTGTTGCTAACTGTAAATATTTGGCTCATCTAGAGGCAGAATGAAACATCAGGGCAACAAATTCATTTTCCTCACTTTAGAATAATGTTATACATATTTAAAGACAATGAAAGTTAACAATTAAGAAAAGAGTTTTAGGAAGTCAATAAAGAGCGTGTGCTTAGTGATCTCATATTGGGCACATTTTAATGTTCTGTATCATTTTTTGTTATGAGAATTTGCAGAAATATGTGCCTAGAAGCAACATTGTTCAACAGTGGAATTGATTTAGCCAGTCACAAGCCAGGTCTCACCACTTCAGGGAACACAGCTCTATATCATTTCTTCTTATTGTCCCACAATGTTGCCTCAGAGCCACATACTTCAAAAGGACCCCTGCACACATCTTTTTATTTATTTATTTTAATGTTTTGAATGTAATAATTGGGTCCAAAAAACAAATCAAGAATCATTTTATAAAAAAAAAGAACTGAATATATATTTTTAATTGCTTTAACATGTGCAGTAGAGGGTTAAATAAAGAATTACAAGTATTGTATATTTATTGAAGCTCTATATAGCCTGAAATTACAAAAAATCTGAGTCAGATTTTGCAGCATACTTCAAGGCCGCATCATATGTCTTTGTTTTATCATCACATGCATGGGAACCAAAAGAAGGCTGATGTTGGCTTAATGTTTAGGTCTAAAATACAAAGTCCACATTATTGTTCATATCTTCATCATGTACTGATGAAGATATGAAGGCAACCAAAGATAATTCACTTAAATCAAGTTTTGACCGAGCTCTCTTTTTTATACTCTTTCAATGTGCTAACTATCCTCAGATTCATCCCCTCAGGGAAGGGATCTGAAACACAAATGATGTAACAAATATTCTTCCGAATGTTTCATGTACTAAAACACCACCAAAGATGTCTCCAGATCCCTTAAACTTACATAGTGTAGCCTTGAATGAAAACACTGACAGACATAAAATCACTATTATATTAATGTTATTTGTATTTATTCTGATATTATTGAATTTCTGAGTACTTAAAGGCTTATTCTATAAACACATACAACCAACATCCTCCATACAAACTGTACATTCCAACAAGTCATTTGTCTTGACTGTAGTGTGTGGTCCAAATCGTGCAGCAGTTAGTGTTCAATTGAGCATTGTGAATGACCTTAGTGACTTTGAATGTGCTATGGTAGTTGGCTTTAGCAGCATCTCTCAAATGGCTGATGCTCTGGGCTTTTCACGCACAACTGTGTTAAGGGTTTACTGAGAATAGTGTGAAGACCAAAATAACTCTTAAGTGATCCTGTAAATGTAAACAGCTTGTGGAGAACAGAAGGATCACAGAAGAAAGGTGAAGGTTGTCGTCCTGAACTGGTGTGGAGGATGTCAGAGATGTCAATCTACATGTGCAGGTATAGGCTGGTTAGATAGAAGTTACAGTAAGATCAGAGTGGGTCTGTTTGAGGTGTGGATGGTCTATGGGGATTATCATGATGATTCACGATCTTCTTCTGTTTTTTGTTTGTATTAAGGTGATCAAATTGTCTAGGCTTGTCGAACATACTACAGAAATAACCATGGAGAGTCACTGAGTTGTTTTTTACCCTGGGGCAGAAACTGCCTTCGAGCTTGGTAAATATTTGCTTATCTTTTCCTGTCCTCATCTGTCTTTGCTCTCCAGTGCTAAATGCAATAAATATAATCTAATCATCTTGCTCATCATTACACTCTACACTCTAATTTGCAGTAAGTCTATCCATTATGTACATTTTCTTTAGATGTTTTTCTGAAGATCCAGGCTTACAGTCAGTGAGAGTATATCCCTCTTCCTTGTTAATGCTTTTCATTGCTCCCAGCGATGTTCAACTCTGAAACTTTACAAAGTGCCGAGGGAGAAGAACTTAGTCCAACGTGTGGTATGAAAACGTGCTAATTCCACACAGACCTCCCATCCCTCCCCAAACTTCACCAATCCCACTTTTTTCCATCGTTCATTTTTTTTGCCGTTTTACCCTTTTTCTCTATGTGAGATTGACAGACAGTTGCTCTTTTAAGGAGGGAAAAGTGAGAATGTGTCAGGAAGAGAAGAGAGTGAGCCAGATATCTCATGAAATATTGACTAAAGTCAGCTCCGTCTTCTGTTTGATCCGTCTCTGCCAGCGTAGAAATGGTGGAAACGGAGGACTAAATCTTGCTAGATATATTCAGATTATTCAGATATTTACAGTTGAGTTATTTGCATTGCATTATTAAGCCAAGCAGTCATTTAAATATTGGTATGGCCCAGTTATATGAACTCTTAATGATTTTACTACTTTAAAACTTAATATTTTCCATATGTAAGGGTGCCAAACCTACTGACTGATTCTTATAAACGGTTTAAAGCATATGCATAATTTCCAGGAGGAGGATTTCCAGCTTCTCCATATACCAACCAACTGAAGCTGTTGCTTTTCTTTAGTTTGGAACTCTTGTGGAAAGATTAGATTGTTATATTTTGTTATATATTTATTTACTTCCAAAAGCTGTTGTTTTTATATATATATATATATATATATATATATATATATATATATATATATATATATATATATATATATATACATACAAAGACCTCTTTGAGCTGAATTACAGTCCAAGAGAGAGAAAAAGTAGCATTCGTTACATAGAATACTGTTGTATATGGACAAAAGGAGAATAAGGTTCTCGACTTGTGAATCAATGAATAATTGAATCAGTGTCTGTTTAGTTTGAACGGAGAGTTCTGAATCAGCTGAATCAAGTCTTCTCATCCTTAATGTTTAGCTGTTGCATGCGTTCTTGTTGCTTATATTATGGCACTTGAGTAGAACCTCACATGGGTCGTGCAGTCTGTGCCCTGTTTATGACACGTGGCATTCTGGGGGGATTTGACATGGCGAGGGTCCATCTTTCAATGAGGTCAGAAAGCATGAGGCAAAACACAGTCAGTGCCAAGAACCATCAGTTAAGGAGCAACCAGATGAAGAGGCCATCAGCCAGTTACGGCACTGAGCCACCAGAGCCCACAGGAGCCACTGAGAGTGAGGACAACACAATACACACACACTCACACTCTAAATAGTGGTAAAATGATAGCAAGACAAAACTTGAACAAAGTGAAAAGAAAACCTAAAGTTCAGAATACAGTACAAGGTTAAATGCACTGAAACCCAAGTGCATTTTTTTTCAGTGTGTCTTTCTCATTTCAAAGGAATATGAATAACATCAACAGTCCATTTGCTGTACTGTTCTGATTTTGTGGTTTACTTGTTTTGAAAAGTAAAAGGTCAGTGTACCATTCCCATTTACATTTCAATTTGTGGTCACAAGAGTCTAACCAACAAACTTTTCCACTTGTCCTGGTTACAATGACCTTATTTTACCATTAGGTCTTGTTCAGGTTGGAAGATGTTTCATATTACACTTGCCTTATTCACAATATTACAAAGAAAATATAAAAAAGATGCGTGAGAATGTACTTCAAGCTAGAACTACAGTACTATGCGAAAGTCAGAGGCCACGCTTCATTAAATTTAAGTCAAAATGGCCATGAAGTACAAGTTATTATTTCAACATCAGGAAAAAAAAGCAGAAAACAGAAGATTGTGCTGCCCTGAGAATTAAATATGCATCTCTTAGTATTTAATGTGTCCACGCTTTCTCTTTATTCCAGTTTCCACTCTTTTTGGGAGACTTGCTTTTAGTTTTATCAAAACCATCTGCAGGGATATTGCATTTTCTGCTCCTCACAATCAAAGGAATCCCAAACATATTCAGTGATGTTGATGTTAAGGTCTGGACGTTTGAGAGGTCAGTCCATTGTTCTGATGGCAGCTTCTTTGCTTGATTTGTCTAATTCTTCTTCTCAGTATGGGCTCCTACACAGCTACACATTCTTTCAGACTCAGTTGTTGAGTTTTTTCAGGTCTGAAGTAAGACTGGAGCTTCATTTTCTCCTCTCTCCCAAAGATGAAAGCTTCAAGTAATTGTGTAATGTTAAGTTTTGATGGCCTCATAAAAGACTGGTGGGCTCTTTGTACAGTTACATTTGTGTGGTACTGTTGGACACATGTTACTTTTATCATTTCAAAGCTTATCGTTAAGTCCTTGTGAAAAAATTCTGTGAATATGATCCGAAGCTACTATTAGTTCTTGCTCAGATGTGAATGGAAGTAGATGGTTTATATTACCATTGTCCTCAGTGTATTAATGATATTCCACCACAAAAAGTAAGAGGCAAGATGTATTTCTGTATAGGACTAGGTCAGATATTCCAGCTGTTCTATACAGCTTCTGTTTATGTCTTTAAATGATATTCAGTGAATGCAGTACTAAAGACCATATATAAAGCTATTTATCAGTAAACGTATATTTGTTTGACAAAGCCTTAATATCTGAATAAATACAAATAAATCAAATAACAATACATTGTAATTTGATATGTGTCAGTGTGGCAGCTTAACCATTTCCAAAGCTCTCCTTTGGGGAAAAAAAGTCCGGTATTTGCAGTTATCATCCAGTTAGCATCCTGCTTCAGCTAATCAGTTCTTCATTATATTAAATCAGGTGTGCTGCTGATGGAATTAAGAACTTGGCTGAAAACAAGACATTCTAGTTATTTTTATATTATGTTTATTTATATTTTCTCTAAGGTTATATAGTGTTTATTTGGTGGTTATATAGTTTTAAACACTTTTCATGTCAGCCTATGACTTTTGTACAGTACTGCATATTCATATTTATTCATATTCATATAGATTGAAATACATATCCATCCAATGATCTTACAGACTCGCATTTGTCTGCAGAAGCTGCCCTGTTCTGACTCCTGTCACCCTTTTCAATTACATTACCCAGCTGAGTTTCTGGTGTTATCCTGAACAATCCACCTGTAAATGGGGAGCTAGCTGGAGATAGCAGCCGAATCACAGGCACGCCAATCTTCTGACTTGTGTCTTTTCTTCACCTTGTTAGAGGAGTGAGAAAAAGAGGCTTTGGAGCATGAAGAGACCCCCATAAGGGGATTTGGCTATAGAGCGTGGGGTGTTGATGAGGTTTTGATGCTGCTGTCGTCTGAGCGAGTTTCCACCTACACTCAGTTAGTGATGGAGGAGCTATGAGGGGTGTCCACGTGAAGGAGCATACCAGTGTTTGGATGTGCTTGGAAACGTATGGAGGAGGAGAAGGGGGGAGGGAGGTGCAGTCACCCCTTTGACAGAACACATCTGTGTATGTACCCCTGCTGCCTGAGTGCATATCAGAGGATATCAATGCTCTTCAAAGAACACACAGCTCCTAGGATGTTCTCTTCCCTCTGGCTTTCACCCAGAGTGTGCTGGATGTAAAGCTCACCGTATCTTCCTTTTTAAAGTCATACTGTAAGAAATTATTCAAGCAGCCTACATTATGCCTAATTGGATGTAGAACTTTATCACTGAAGGGTTTTTTATGAGTATATATAAACCTTTTTTTTAAGCAGCTTTTGTCACATGGTAGAAATTCGTTTCGCTATATTATAATATATAATATAGCATATATATATATATATATATATATATATATATATATATATATATATATATATATATATATATATATAATTCAAATATAATTGTGTAAACCCACATAAGTTATAGCAGAAATCAACATAATTAAGGTAATCAGTTTATATGCCAAGTTCTTAACTGCAAACTCAGGAGTTTATAGAACAGGTTCAGGGTTAGTTATACACATTTTAATTGCATAGTACTTCAATTATTGAATCAATACAGAATATTTTCAGTGAATTGAATAAAAAAAGTGTGTGTATATATGTATATATATATATATATATATATATATATATATATATATATATATATATATATATATTTGTATCATTCCTTTACTTTTAAGAACTGCATTATGCTGATTAATTTACAAAACCTGACCACGATGGTCTTGTGTTCAAGATATACCTCTAAATATGCAAACCTAACTTTTAGCATGACCCATAACATTATAACCTAAAATTAAGCTTATTTAAAAGAAATGATATAAATATAAGAAAAATGAAACCTGTTAAACAGAAATCAACAAAAGTTCTAAGGTTTTAAGATACAACATAGGAAAACTCTCATGCAACTTTATTTGCTTGAGATCTACATGAAACTATATTACACTTTAACTTTGTAATGCAAAACTCAGCTGCAAGTGTCTTAGCTTAACAGAACAGGGACAGTGCATCACATGATCATGTTGAACAATATATTTACAAACCAGTGAGTTTACCGGATCAATGAACAAGAAACAAAGTTTGCATGCACCTTAACATTTCACTTTGCAAAGCCAGCCCAGAAATACTGGGAATACTGGGACCCCCCCCCATCACACCTCCACTTCTCTAAATCAAAATGCTATTAAATGAATTATTACTTGCCCCTTCTGAAATCCACAATCATCTCCTTTGTCTTCACGTTGATGCAGAGATTGTTCTCACTGCACCAACACTACAGGTGTTCCAACTCTTGAGTTAAACTTCTAAAGGTTGCTCACCCTGGCACGTCTCGTTTACAACATTTGTTATTCAAATACCCTCTATTGAGGGTCTACTTGCCTTGGGAATCACAAGTAGTTGGTCCATGGTGTCACTCCAAATAACTTTTTTTGCATGTATGCTGATTTTTTTTTATCCCTGGCAATAACAGCAACTTCTTAGTGAAAGTTCCTCCAGTCAAATTCAGATTGCTTCACTGAAGGAGCGCTGCACTCTAACATAATGTTGATCTTTCATTTAAGCCGTTTTTCAAAGGTGCTTTATCACCTGCTGAATTGCGCCCACCCAGTGGCTCTATTGGCCTCCACCAAAACTCATCGAGCTGAGGCTCCAGAACAGTGTGGAGATCAATGAGACCCATCAGCAGTTAGCAGCTTGTAATTAGTTCCTCCACTGACTGCCAGAGCGAGACACACTCTGTCTTTTTTACATTATTCATGAAGAATACATTACAGCTTCAGCTGCTCTGAGCAAGCAGGGGCTTTTCTTTTTAGGCAACTGTAACATACTGTAATCACAAAACCACAGCGTTGTCAGCTCCTCATGGAGTGACTAACATTAGCCCCAGGTAAGGCCAACTGCTAGGTGGCTCTTCCTCCATCCGTCTACGTTTGAGAGGGCTAGAGGCCTTTTCTCACTAAAAAATGCTTCTCAAGTGATGATAAAAGTGATTCTCAGGAAATTACGAGTTACATAAGTGCCTTGGAAATCCTCACCGGATTTTGCTCTGTAAACAGCAGTTCTGTTACATCCTTTTCTTATTCTGTTATGATACCAATAAGACAATATAGCCCATGGCTTTGTGGTGGACCTCTGAGACAAACAGTGCATTGGTGCTGCCAGCCAGCTCCCCTTTAGAAGTTTCCTGTTTGATGCCGTATCCTCTCATCTGTCGTCTTTGCTGTTTTAATTGTGTCCCTTTGGTGTTGTCTTTGTCAGTAATTGAGAAAAACGAGCTACTCTTTGTCTGGTGCCACAGTGTTCAGACAGCACCCTGCCTGGGGATTAACATTGCTGTATTTAATTTAGATATAAATGCATGAGCCCGACCCCTGGCTGGGCATCGGGCTGCTGTGGACTGGCAACGCTCGCCTACTCGGTGATCAATTACACAGAGCGTGTGGAGGATCGTTCATCGGCATGCAGGAAAATCAAGAGAAATAGTGACTAACTTAATGACAAAATCATTATTTCCTTTTTAACACGTTTAACTGCAGTGACCCTGCTGTAGGCTGGACAGAGCCATCTATAATGGCATTTCTGGTTGCTGTGTCAATTTGATTAAACATTGCTTTTGTTAAATGCTGTCTTTTATTATGCGGTAACGCGTTTAATCTAAACATTCATTTCTCTGAGGTGCGTATAATTACAGGTAATACTTATGGCAGACTATAATACAGTTATATAATGATATATTTTTGTTTGACACTGGTTCTTCCTCATGTTCTTACTGTTAATTTGGAGTTGCTCATGCATCATACCAGGCAATGTCATTTAACCCTGAATGCAATCTGTCTCACAGTTTGTCACATAAAAGGTGTTGACACACTTTATGCTCAAGTTCATTTAATTAATAAAGAATTTAATGCAATGAAAGTTTCATCATTTATTATGTTTGATATAGAGACTAGAGGCTAGGCCTTGGTTAGCTGAGGTAACAGACAGCTAGCATCACCAGTGCTTACACAAGCATGGTGTAATAATTTCTCACTCATAGCTGAAACAAGTTTCTTAACTAAATCAGTGCTGCATTTTTGTTTGTGAATAATACTTCTAGGAGATTCTTCCTCCATTTGTCTGTGTTCAGTCATGCTAGAAGCCTTTTCTCACCAAAACATGCTACTCAAATGGTCATAAAAGTGATTCACAGGACTTTAAAGGTTAGTAAAAATTCTATTGAAAGTGCTGATTCCAAACATTTCAATCAGTATCACATTTGCATCATAAATAGAACTGCTCAGTGATTTTCTCCCTCCAGCTGACTGTCTTTTCTTTCCAAAAAAAGGCTTTTTGAATGGTGGTGGGTGAAGGACATCTCAAGTGATTGATCATTTTGATGAAAGTACAGATTCTAACCTTTACCCATATTTGTGTTTGTTAATAGAAAGAGGGAATATTTTATTTTCATTTGAATTGGATGAAAATGACTGCTGTAAATACAGTATTTGTTCTGCAGAAGGAAAACACATTGTTTACGTTTTTCTAAAAATGCATTGATGGATTTTGTAGCTGTTTCTTTTGATGCTGTTAAATTGAAGTGTGTGTAATCTGACTGTATGCACATGTCACTTTACCGAGTTTTGTTCCTTGACTGCTCTTCCATACATGGTTTGAGCGGGCCAGTATGCTCGTGATCCTGCTGAACTGTGTGACGCTGGGCATGTTCCATCCGTGTGAGGACAGCGACTGTGACTCCGAGCGCTGCAAGATCCTGGAGGTGAGGACTAACACACACAGCTGCTGGCTAGGATTTAGTGATGTACTGTTTAAGCTGTCTCCTACAGATGAATGCTGAGAGCTGACTCACATGCCTGAATTGTTTTTTTGTTTGTTTGTTTGTTTGTTTGTTTAATCACAAGCTCACATGCAGTGCAACCCTGATCAAAATGGCTCCAGGGAAGCTTCTTATCAACTATAATATTATCAAAATATAATATATAATTTATAGTAAAGCTATAGCCTGGCAGTTTTAACATTTGTTTAACTCATAGCCAACAAGAAAAAGTGTCCATACACAGTGCACATTTCACTCTGGCCAGTGTGGATATACATGTGTTGTAACACCTCGGTTAGCCGGTTGAAAGGAGCCATCACCATCAGGAGCCAAATTCTTAGAATGGATTTTGATAGAATTACATAGTTCTATAATAAATACAGTATAACGATACTATAATAGTGTTACTTAGAAGGTAGAACAAGATTGTACTGAATATTAGATAATATATAATAGTTATTTCACTGTCCAGTAGCAAAAGCAAACATAGGTCATAGTATCGCCAACATGGTTTGATTCAGATAAACTGACAATGCTACTGAATGAAGAGCCGTTTGAAAGCAGAACGATCCCACTCCTATTGCTGAGCTGAGCCAACTGATCTGACTCACTGAGAAGAGTCAGAATTCCCTTCACTACTATAACCCACATAAGCAAAGTTAATACTAAATTCACTCTGCAAAGCAGCTGATGTTTGGACCCTAGGCCTGTAGGTCTTCTTCAGCTCATTTTTATTGGAAAAGTTGTTTTGTTATTGTTCACGCAGTAGTTTTATCTGCACGGAACACTGGGGTTCTCTAGATATCCCGAAGCATGTTATGTTGAACATGTTCCAGAAACAAATGCCCAAAACCTTATGTGGTGATCTCCAGTAATTCAAGGCAGATTACACTGCGAAAACACAGCGCTGTTTTATCTTTTCCTTGCTGAGAGCAGAGCTCAGCTTAAGGACATGGACTTTGGTTTAAATCTTCTAAATTCCTTTTGCTTTATACTACAGACAAGTGTTTTGCCTGAAGGTTAAAATCTCTCTCTCTCTTCTCTCTCTCTCTCTCTCTCTCTCTCTCTCTCTCTCTCTCACACAAATGCTAGCTTTGCTTGATTTTATATGCATTGAATGACTGTAACAGTGAATATGACTACAGAATGTTCATCACTGAGTGCTATGATAAGTGTTTAAATATAACCTTTAAAGTAGGACCTGTTAGTCTCTCAGCTTGAAAAGTACACTGTATGACCAAAAGAATGTGGACAACTGACCATCACTCCTAAATGAGCTTGTTGGACATCTCAGTCTAAAGCTAAGAGCATTAATACAGAGTTGTTCCTCCACATCAGGAAGGTACACACATCTCTCTCTCTCTCTCTCTCTCTCTCTCTCTCTTGTTGTCTGCCTGTAGGTTTACAGCTATAGCTAGGCTGTTCATTTTCTCTTCTTCTTCAACATTAAAATGATACAAATATGTAAATGTGGACTAAATAGTTCGCAGTAGTTGTAGATTTTATAGTAGCAGTTTGTAGACAATTTTATATAACTAGAATGATGTCAAATATGAAACATGCTAGCTGCTAATTTGCTAATTAGTGAAATAATCAAATGTGTTACTTGTGACATCATTATTTCTAATTGCTTCATGAACCTGTTAAGTTCGATGGAAATGAATTGGTTTCCCAACCAGCAGTGGTCCACCATGTAAAGCCAGCTTTAGAGTGGGATAAATGGTGACTCAGGCATAGTCGTGTGTGTGAGTGTGTATGGACGTGTGGGTTAACACCGATTACCCTCCCCAACAGTGCAATCAAATCACTCTCCCCCCTTACCATATGGGAATAAGACATCCTTACTGAAAACAAGACGATAAAGCCAGCTGCCAGGTAATTCACAAAGACAGCCAATCAGCTCCCATCTCTGTCAGGCAGATATGCGGAGTCTCCAGGGCCGGCGTGACTCGGGTTAACCTCGGCATGAGCTGGAAGAAAGAGTGCCTTTGGTGCAATAATAGAAACCAATGAGATATAATAAAGCCAGTGAGTCTGCTGGATCTCTCTCTCTCTCTCTCTCTCTCTCTCTCTCTCTCTCTCTCTCTCTCTCACACACTGTCTCCCTCTTTTTTTCCCCTTCTGCCTCCGCGTCTCTGCCCACACAACAACACATCCTCATTTATTCCTCTGCTGCTTCTCTCTCTCTCTCTCTCTCTCTCTCTCTCTTCTATATTTTCTCACCTCCCTCCCTCTCTCTTTCTGTCTCTTCTCTTTTGCTCTCTTGCTTTATTCCACTCTCGTCCTTCTCCCTCTCCTTCTCTCTTTCCTCTCTCCTCTCCCCCTGTCTTCACTCTCTCTCTACATCTCTCTGTCCTTTGCTCTCACTCTCTCTCTCTTCTCTTCTGCTCTGTCTGTCTTACTTTCTCACACTCTCTCTTTCTTGTGCTCTCTCTCACTGTCTCTCCTTACTTTCCTCTCTAAACCTTATTTTCCTTTCTCTCTCTCACTTGCTCTCTCTCAATCTCATACTTTCTTCTGTCCCTCCTCCCTCTCTCTCTCCCTCTTTCTCTCTCTCTCTCTCACACACACACACACACACACACTGTCCAGTCTAAACACAGAACTGATGCTGCTGATGAGAATATGAGAAATAGGAATCAGTCTGAGTTTTCCTTGTTCAGTATATTGAATGAATGCTAACACTGTACAGATTGTCATGAGCATGTGTGGATGTGTTTAAGTAGGATTTGGCTGCTGGGTCAGAAAAAGAAGAGAGGCCTACGAACATGAAATATAATTGTATATCCTAGCTGTCATAACAAAACCTCATCCTTCTTTTTTCAATATCACTTTAAAACTTAAAAAAAAAAAACTTAAAAAGATTGTGAATACAAGCGGCGGAAATGAGCTTTCATTGTAAGGGTGGTGGGCTACACTCTATTTGATAGAGTAAGGAGCTCGGTCATCCGGGAGGAGCTCAGAGTAGAGCCGTTACTCCTCTGCATTGAGAGGAGCCAGCTGAGGTGGTTCGGGCATCTGATCCGGATGCCCCCTGGACGCCTCCCGGTTGGGGTGTGCTAGGCACGATCTACTGGGACAAGATCCCGGGGTCATCCTAGGACCCGCTGGAGGGATTATATCTCCAAGTTGGCCTGGGAGTGGCTTGGGGTCCCTGGGAATGAGCTAGAGGAAGTTGCAGGGGACAGGGTTGTCTGGGATTCTCTGCTCTCTCAACTGCTACTGCAACCCTATCTGGACTGAGCAGTTAACAACAATGAGGATGAAATTCCCTTCACATTGTGTGAACGGTTCATGCTGAATGGACCAATACAAAAAGTCCAAGATGACTTGCAATAAAAAGTCATCATGTTAGTGTATAGACCTCAGTTCTGAAAAAAAAGCTGGCAAAATATGTGAAATGTTAATGAAAGAGAAAGCAATGATTAGTCAATTCTGTTTGAGCTACATATTTATTTATTTACTTATTTACTTACTTACATAATTACTTATTTATTTACCTACTTCTTACTCATTCCAAATTTTATGCCTTTAACATGTTCCAGGATTCCTGTGTTATATCACTCTTTATTTTAACAGCACTTAATAATCAATTGAGAACAGACGGCACCAGTTGATTCAGTTCAAAAAGCAGATTTCTTTTCTGTTCGTCCATTATACAAGTCTTCAGCCATGCAACCATACAGGGTCTTGTTTGTTATAATTTGCATGTCATAATGCTCCACATAGTCATGTTAAAGGCATTTTTAAATAAGCATGGATATCCCTGAAAAGGACCTCACCTAGAAGGCAGCAATGTGTTGCTCCTAAATTTGTATATATCTTTTAGCATTAATAATGCCTTCACAAGTTACCAATGCCAGGGAGCTAATGTGCCACTGAACCATGACAGTCCTTGGCTTTTGAACTTTATGCTGGTAACAATTTGGATGGTCCTTTAACAGTCTATAAGGTTGACCCATCAGGCTGATATGTTTTCACTGTGCATCATTCCATTTCAAGTCAGTAGGTGGCGTATATGGACATTGTTGACATGTTCTGCTGTACTTAGTAGACTCTTAATTTGAAATTGTGGATGCAGCAACAAACAGTGTTCATTGACATCATTTTACCAATGTATTCCTGACATATATAAAAAATAGTTTTGTCTGTGATAATGGGCCTCATTCACCAACATCTTCCTTAGTGTAGTGTGTAGATTTTGTTCTTACCTACGACAAATCCCAAATAAGAAAACACGAAGAATGTCAGAATCTTTGTGAAAACTGCATAAGTGTGTTTTAAGAAGAAATTTATTCTTAAATGAATGGTTGGTGAATAAGGCCCAATGCTCTTAAATATAAATGCATTTTATTGTAAGTAGAAATTGCACCGATTCAATGCCAGGTGTTTGTATTGGGTCAATATCAATAAAAATAGAATCGTAGTAGAGTGTTTTCCTAGTTTTCTCCCTATTCACACAATACTACTAGGCGCCGGGAGGGTGAAGGCTAACACATGCTTCCTCAAGTTATGTCAAGCGGCACCACATCTTTTTGAACTGCTGCTAATGCAGTGTCATTGGATAGAGCACTAACTGCCAGTTCTGTTATGTCAACAGTGTGATGGGGAGGGGGGAGGCCATCCTACCCACCCAGAGAGAGTAAGGCCAATTGTGCTCTCTTGGACTCCCGACTACAGATTAAATGCTTATCTTATCATGTTTCAATTAAAATGTGCCATTTTTGAGCACAGCAACTTTCATAGAAATAATGATGGATCTGTATCTGTAGTGGCCGATGTTCCGTATATATACGGAAGAGAGAGGAAGAGAGAGAGGAAGAGAGAGAGGCTATTAATCTCACTGACTGCATCTCACATGAGGTGTGATCATTCATCATTATAGCTCACTGTCACCAGAAGATAGACACACAACTCCCAATGTGTGTATTAACATATCTGATTGAATTAACTGGTGATCTTCCCTCCATCCCTCTGTCTCACTGTCTCTTGCTCTCTCTCTCTCTCTCTCTCTCTCTCTCTCTCTCTCTCTCTATCTCTCTCTCTCTCTCTCTCTCCCTGTCTCTCCTCCTGTACACCCTGCTCTTAGTGAGAGAATGAGCAGATATCTCTGAATGAGTCGTGTATGCATGGGTTGTGGTGGAAATGTGCCCTACAGTTTGATCTTTCCTGCAGCGTAAGGGCAGTGGAGCCGAAACCGAGTTTTTCTTATCTTTTTCCCCAGGTGGAATAAGCACGTGGCTGTCTTTTGTTCTATTTTTTGTTCGCGGGAATCCCATTCTTCCTTTGTAATTTAAGATGCTGATTGCGAAGTTATGTTTGTTCTCTTGCCAACTGCATATGAATAATACTCCATAATATATGTAGTGCGATCTCAACGTTTTTCAAAAGCTGAAAAGAGAAGTAAAAGGATGTTGACAGTAATCAGGATGCATTCAGTTTTATTTATTTATTTATTTTATTTTTTTACGGCAAGCTGTGTCCAAGCACAGAGTGCTCGGCCATTTCTTTTAAGGCTTTTTCTTCTTGTCATAGATTCAGATTCAGATTCCTTTATTGATCCCAGGGGGAAATTGCAGTTGTTACAGTTGCAGCCATTTATGTAAAAATAAACACTTTACTAATAATTTAAGACAATATAGAGACATTTACAGTATGTACACAACTATATATACTATGTATACTTTTGTCTGCTGATATGCGGAGGGCAGCAGAGACCATAAAGCACAGAAATACCCTATAATAAAGCAAATAAGCCCAATTTTGGTACATTTTGGTCCTGAAATGTGAGCCATTCAGTAAGACTCTTTGTTCACTAGAGTCCTTGGATTATTAGACCTGAAAAAGCCTCTTCACAGGAATATTCACATTTGGATTTTGAGCTAATTTGCATTATATGTAAAACCTACTTTTGGTAACTAGTCCTATCTACATCAAAGTAGGCTCAAATAAATCAGAGTTGATTCTACAGTTTAATAGAGAGATATTTAGATTTGCAGTATGGCCAGCCTTCTGATCAGATACTCTGGGGTGGAGGTCATTAATCTTAAACAGCTGTAAAGCAGGAGCTTTTGGTCCAGTCCTCACCAAACTGCATGTAGTTATGCATGGAAGTGGTGGAAATTCACAAGAGCCTTACAAAAATGAAATTACAAAAAAAGTATGGCTTATATTTTTCTACTAAGTAGAAGTATCTAACTCAGTATAGGTATACAATTTCATGCTCATAGATGTGCTTAAAGAAGAAAAGCAAAAGTGTTTATGAAATATTTTTTAAACAGGTGTTCTTTATTGAGCGTTAACCAGATGCATGCAATCATATCATTAAGCATAAATGATAAGTATGCTAGACCAGCTTGCATCATCTACAAAGTAATACAAATGACAGATGTGGAAGCAGCCTATCACAGTTGACCACTATAGAAATGTAGAAATGTGTGTATATATTTCTCAATTCATTGCTAATCCATTAGCTAACAATATGGAACTTGATGAAATGCCTGAATAGAACAAAATAGGTAAATAAAAATGTAGAGTAACAAGCGTGGTTTGAAAATGTGGTGAAAGTACAGATTTTTCTTTTGAGGAAAAGTGAAACATATTAAGTGACAGAAATGCTGAAGTAAAGTACAGATACTTAACAATCCTACTTAAGGACAGTATCGAAGTGATTATGCAAAACAAAACAAAAAAAAGGCTGCTATTAACCAGTAAGATGGTGGCAGCATTTTGACAGATTTAACTTCTAATCATGGTGAAATGTGGTAGACATTGGTTCCTCTCCACCGCAATGCCACAGAGAATGTTATTCGTTCTCAGGAAATTGGCATTTTTCAGTTGCCTTTTCTGCTTGTCCAATAAAAGAGCAGAATTGCAGGGAAGGTTGCTTCCAACCATATAACTTCTCTCTATGGTAACCACACAACCCACACTAACTAAACCCACACCCCAACGCAATAAAACAGCAGACACAGCACAATAAAATCAGCACATACACTGACATAGAACATCATTCACAACAAAAACAACAACAGACGTCTATTTTAAGAAGAGGGGGCGGATCACGCGGCTCAGTTTTGCATACCACGCCTTTAATACAATGCAAGTGGTAGCTGCCGCAGTATGTGCAGTATGAGAGAGACAAGCAGTATGCATAATTTTAAGGTGGCCTTTTTTCTCGAAGTCTATAACCCAAGAATCATAAGGAATGGAGATTTAAATGTTTTTTTTATTTCACATTCCTTGTCCTCAGCCTGAAAAACTTCACTGGAGATTTAATGGATAGGGAGGCTTTACTGCTGGGGTCTGAGGACATAGTCCCAAATGGCCCCAAAATATCTGTTTGTTATGATTTTTTAACAAAGCAATAGGCATAAAACTCATAATGAATATGAATATTTTTGGATCAGTTGCTTCGTCTCTTCATAGTTCGTAGTCTTCATAGGCACAGATCTAGCTATGGTAGTCATACACAGTCTATACATTGGTTTCTGATCAGTTTGGCTTCTTCAGTCCTGTCTACCTGCCAACCCTGTAGCCTGTCACAATTTTCTTTATCTCATGTTAACCTAAAGTTAACCATTTAACTAATGAGGGAAAAAAATGCTAAAAAACCTTGATAGCTAACTAATTTAATTTGCCTTAAATTCATGCTGTAGATATATGATTTTTACTCTATTTGTTTTATTTTGTAAACAATGTATTTTAAATAAAGCCTATTGTTTGCCAATTGACATCCCATTCTGACATTTCACTGAGGTAGCACTTGTATTAAAAGCCCTGCTAAGACAAACAAAATCATTAGTCTCTCTATTTCAATTTGAATGTAATTTGCATAATTTACATTTGTGGACTATTCCTAGGTTTTTCCCAAACATAATGTATGAACATATTGTTAAATTAATCAGCAGATATCTAAATCATAATATATAAATTAGAATATAAACGTTATATATATATAATATAAAATGAAGACTAACAGTAATTGCAGTAATGATAAATTGGGAAATCCCTGCAAACAGTGCTTGGACCCCTGTAGTTGTTCCTTTTTTCTGCTTCTCTATGATTTTATGCGTGCTGGATTCTATTATTTACTCACTTGTGCACTGTAAATTCTGTAAGTTCACCTCCCTTACACACAATGACACCTTCCTCTGCTTAGCAACTGCTCTATATACATGTGATGAAATGCATTGCCAATAGACAGGTATACAACAGAGGAGAGAGAGTGGTGACCATATGTTTCTCCACACTGTCTGAATTAGGCATGATCCTGCTTATGGATGTGTGTATATGCAGCAGAGACGCCATCAGTCGCACCAGAATAACCTTCTCTGCCAGCAAAGGCGAAATCCTATCAAACTCATTGCGCAGGCAATAAACGACTAAGCTGCTCGGACAACAAAGGGGACACCATGAGAAGATTTATTCAGTGCCGAAAAGATCACAGCACGCCGATGAACTCTCTCGCCTTCAGTCACACCACATGTGACTCTCTCCACCGACTCTGGCTATTTTTAAACCCTCGGCTGAAGATATGAAAGAGAGGGATGACGAGTCTTTAATAGAAATGGGTGGATGAGATGGTGGAGAAAAAAAAGAGGAGGGAGGAATTCTGAAAGAGATAGCGGAGACAATGTGGGCTAAGAAAGGAGGGAAATGAGAGAGGAAGAGATGCAAGGAGTGAAAGAGAGCAATAGAGAGAAATGCATATGAGAATACTGAATCATTAAGGCACGCTGGCAGGCTGTGTGCTGTGTTGAGGGCTTCCCCCAGTCTGTTCTGTTTTTCTTTAGAGAACTGCTGAACCATGGAGGGTCCACAGAGACATACATGCGCTCATGTACAGACAGCTAAGCAGACTAGACACCATACAGGACTGTGAGGTTGTTCTTAAAGAGCATGCCTTTGAAGAATTCATTTGACAATCTTTGTTCTTTTTTTTCTTGTAAACAATCCGTGATTAGGTTAGAATGAATGTCCTTCATGTCCTCTTAGATTACAGTTTCTTGTCTTACATGTCCTGTATTATACGTAGGGCTTGACTGATGTAAAATTTTGAGATTGGGACAGACTTTAAGGAGTTAACTGATAAGTGCTAACTGATAATATTGGCAAATACAACTTTATATGGTATATAATTAAACTGATTGGTCAAATATGACTGTCATTCTCACATGTCATGTTTACATTCAGATAAACCAATGAAATGTTTGAACTCCTAAAATTCTGGCTTATTACATTCTTACTATTAAGTAACTACATAGAATGCCGTTTCTCAAGGTATGGGAGTACGTCATAAATATTTGACTGGTCATGGCTATTTAAAGGGTTAAATAATGTGAAAAGATTAGTTTCCCAGAATTTGTAGAGGTTTTATTGGTTTCTTTTCATTAACTCTCATTGGACCTCATTCACCAATATCGTCCTACGTTTCTTCTCAAATTAGTTCTTGGGAAAGGTTCTAAGATAAAGTTTATGTCAGATTTATGACTTGTTCTTAAAGTACAAAATTATTTGCACCTTTGTGTTCTTGAGTGTGTGTAGATTCTGCTCTGCTTCTGCTCTGATCTAAGAACAAATCCCAAACAAGAAAACATTGCTGAAGGTCAGAATCTTCATGAAAACGGCATAAGTGGGCTTTAAGAAGAAATCTCTTCTTAAGAACAGTTAGTGAATGAGGCCCACTGTTCTTAATAATCATGGTATTTATTTATTTATTTTTGTTTTTGTAAACATGCTATGCTAAAGGTTAGGTTTGAAATCAAAGTAAGATTCAATTTTTGGTTATTTTAACCATGATGACGTTTCATGTTTACTAGTGTGGCCTGTATTGCTGTAAGAAAGGTGGACTATTGGTTATTTCCAATTAAGTACTCTCTGTAGCAGTCATTCTCATTAAGATGCCGTATTAGGGAAGATCTTAAGCTAGTTGAGCACTTGGAGCAGGCAGAAGTCACACTGTGATCGAAGATAATGGGAAAACTTCATCTTTTAAACTGTCATGATAAATCATGCCTACTGTGACCAGGGACACAATAACAAATGCCTTCCTTTTCTACAGTGGTTGGTGCATAGGTGTAGCCTGTTTCATACTTCATTATGCTCTGACAAGCCAAGTGGGTGGCCATGTGACCAGCAGTGGTGTTCCCAAGCCAAACATGAAAACATTGCTTAAAATTTATAGCCTTTTCAGTTGCTTCAGAAGCATTGTGGTCTCAAAGCATTCATGTTTAATGACCTGTCACCACACTGTGCCAGAATCTACCCCTTGACAATGTTCCCTATTGAAAAAAAACATTAACTCCAAATGACAAAAGCTCCATAGAGTGGCCAACACTTTAGAGCTAGCATTGAAATGATGTGGAGCTTGACGGTGTGCTTATCCACAGCAACTTAATTATCATTCCCTGCATTGCGAAAGCCTCTTGGCTAGAGGGATTCCCTTGCTTAGGAGTCATCACTAATGCTCCAGCTGACTCAGAAAGCCCAGGTGCATTTCCCATGTGATGACAATTACCCTTGAGGAAATGGGAGGGGTCACTGAGGCCAGACCAGCCCCAGTGCCTTTATCCATTTCTCATGCACCAGCTGGAAGACTAGAAGACTCTTTCATTTCTGAAGTACATTTGTCCAGAGTGTATTCATTATTAAAACTGGATAATTAACTAAACGAAGAATTCTGTGTTGATCGTCATGCTGTAGAATACAGGCATTTCAGCTCAGTGGCATAACCCATGTCTGATGTAGGGAAAATGAAGAAAAGCCTTTCTCAAATGGGTTTATTTACCCATTTATTGATTCCAAATGGAAAACAACCCATTGTTCTGTGCTAATTTGATGCATGCATACCATTTACGATGAATTTCTCCCTTATTTTTCTGTTTGAAAAACCAAACAGTCCTATTTTCATCCATTTCCAGGAAAACTCTCCAATTTAGTTAGCATTTCCACGGCTATTGTCCAGCATTGTTCAACTGCTTCTCACATCATTACAAACAAGTGTTTTATGAATAATAATGTGATGCTTTTTTTTTCTCCACACTGTGTCAAAATTATGCCCTGACTTCATCTTTCATCTTCATATGGAATACAAAATAAAGGTAGGGAAAACAAATTGGCACCGCGAGCAAATATGCCTGCGGAGAGTGCAAAGTAAACTTAATAATTCCTGCTACGAACTCACTTTTTCACTTAATTGGTTGGCTTTGCATTAATTAATCATTTGCCTGGTGCCTACATGCAGATCTGTTTCACTGTGTTCCTTGAAAACTTGTGTTTATCATTAATAAATAAATAAGGTATTTCCTCTAGAGAACATTTTGAACCCTTATTCAGGGCATCATAGAAGGGCCTGGTTCAGGATTTGCAGAGGAAAAAAAAAAAAAACATGAGTCGGCTGTTTCGGGCCACTCAGTCAGCTTATAGATCCACTCGTGCACACACACATAAACAAACGCCATGCTGTGAATGTTAATGTTAAAGCAGAGAATATAGCTCCGGTCTCTATATGGCACTATGAGGTTATCTGTTTTTTATGAGGTCACATATTTGTGAAATTGCACATTTAGCGTGAATCAGAGGCTCTGTCTCCTGCACTTCGAGCTGAACAAGAACAGTTTTGTTAATCCTGCAGAAGAAGGATTTAATGCTAACACTTTGAATGCTTTTCCCCTTTTAGGACTTTGATGACTTCATCTTTGCTTTTTTCGCTGTGGAGATGGTGATCAAGATGGTGGCGCTGGGCATCTTTGGCAAGAAGTGTTACCTTGGAGATACCTGGAACCGGCTAGACTTCTTCATTGTGTTGGCTGGGTGAGTGAGGCCAGACTGAACTTACTGAAACAATCCAAAAACCTCATTACCGTGCTAAAGTTTTATTATTTTGGGTGTCAGGTGATTGTTTAGGTGGCATTACCACAGATTAAGTATTAATCTAAGTCTGATTTGATTTCATGGTTGTTGTTTTTTTGGTGATGGATTCTCTAATAATGATTATATGAAGTGCACATTAATTCTGATCTTTTATTGCTTTCATCTCTTTCCTTTAAATATAAAGACAGATTAAAGTAGATGTGCTGGTGTATCTATCATCCTACAGATACAGAGTAATGACAGCTATTATGAGTGGATTTGATTTCATGGTTGTTGTTTTTTTTTTTGGTGATGGATTCTCTAATAATGCTGAATAGTTCGAAAACTAGAATATTAGCATACTTAGAAACTCCAAGTAGTTTGTGATAGAATCTCTAATAATGCTGAATAGTTAGAAAACTAGCATATTAGCATAGAAACTCTAAATAGCTTGGAGAAAACATCAAATAATGCTGAAAAGTTAGAGAACTAGCATATTAACATACCAAGTAGTTTGCGATATAAACTCTAATAATGCTTAATTGTTACTCTACCTTTGTCTAAATTTGTTTGTAATAGAAACTTATACAATGCTGATTAGTTAGAGAACAAGTTAGCACAGTTAAAAACTCTAACTCAAAGTAGCTAAGTAGTTAATATTTAATAGAAACTCCAACTATGCTATTTTATTGAGAGCTAATGATGTACTTGCACTGAAAAAGTTTTATATATATATATATATATATATATATATATATATATATATATAATTAATCTGATTCGAATAAGTACTACATGGAATCAGTACACATTTGTCTTTTAGTATGTAATTTGGCACTAATTCTGCTGATGTGTGATATTTATTCATTTGGAAATGATATTAAGCCTACTTATTAGAACTGAGTAAATTCAGTCTGATACAGTATTTATTTTCTGTGTGTGTGTTTACATCTAAACAGTCCTTATTTTAGCTTGTCAATGTATATTTATTTGTGTGTCTAATCATTACACCTCAAAGCTTTATGGAAGGGTGTGTTCTGAGCTTGGTCAACTGTATGAACAATTGATCAGTTCTCAACTGCTCTAATGAAAAAAAAATGAGTGTAAAATAGAAGTTGACATTGAACGGAAGATCAGGCAGGATTCTTCAGCTTGTTGAGCAAAAAACAATCATTCTTCTGGGTCCTTTTACCCATTTAGCTGTTAATCAGTGGCTAGTTAGCCAAAGCCTGATTATATGAAGTGCACATTAATTCTGATCTTTTATTGCTTTCATCTCTTTCCTTTAAATATAAAGACAGATTAAAGTAGATGTGCTGATGTATCTATCATCCTACAGATACAGAGTAATGACAGCTATTATGAGTGGATGATATGATATTAAAGCAATAGAACACAAGAGGGGGTGTGATATTGTGAAATAACATCATGGCTGTGATTTTGTCACCGTAGATCATCACAGCTGTGATGTTAGTGATAACACACGACCTCGGGTATTCTATTGCTTTTCTATAACAGTTAAATAAGTTAAGTAAGAAATGAATAAACTGGGCCGTGTCTGTGTCATTTAGTATTTTATTGTTTGCAGTTCCTTTTGCCAAATTATGGTTCCTAAACAAGCAGCTTTTTGCTACGTCAGAGTAACGAGATCCGCTCACTCGCTGCACAGCTGCCAGATTGTTCTCCAGCTCCTTATACTAAAGTAGTCTCATCTTTGGCTGTCGGTCAAATGTGATCTTAAAAGTATCCTTTTTCTGTTTATGGGCAAAGAGTTCAAAACTCTAAAAAATAAGGTGATAAGGTCAAAAAATAAGGCTTGAGCATCCTAGCAAAGTTGTTGCTTAGCAGCGGCATCTTAGCGGAGTGATACAGTGTGTGTAAAAAACCCGTGATGTTATGGAGAAATATCAGCGCGGTTAGGACGCTTCTCAACCTTCTCATCTTGCGAAGCCAGAACTAGCTGTTGTATAATTCATAGGTACTACGATAAATTATGTCACCATGCACATTTATAAGTATATACGTGGGATCATCATTGGTTCAGTGGTGTATTTTAGGTTTTTCTACTTGCTTCCTAGTTCATTTTTACAGACACTGAATTAAAAAATGTTTATTATTTACAAAAAAAGTCACATATATTGAGCCTATAAACAACAAAACTAACTTAAAACATGTCTAAAATATATAGTAACAGATAGTTATTTGAATTTTAGCCCTTTATGCCTTGATGACTTTTAAATTGTTGTCCATAACTTCGATGTTTTCAATGATTGTTCCATGTTGTCCATAACCAGCATCTAAAAACTGCAATACTCTTCACACATGCACAGAACCATGGAGATTAATACAACAGTTAGAACCTTTGAGTAATACATACAGCTGAACCAACATGAGCACATTTACTCATTTCATTCCCGGAGCTTCATCCGTCCTAACCTAGAGACCCTGGGCTCTTTGCTGCCAATCTTTGCTGGCACAGAGCTAACCTCATGTGCATTGCTGAGAGATGCATAGGATTATGTGTTGAGATGGAAATTACCCCAGCATATGGAGCATGTGGAAGGATATCCAGGAGCCATCAGCCAAAGTGTGTACACAAGAGGAGCATGCAGAAATGACAGGCTGCTGGCATGTTCTGCTGGCATGTTGGCAAAACCAGTTTCTCTACGGCTGTTTTGATAACACTTCAGATGACACACTCACCATCCGCACAGCTTTGGGTGAGCAATGATCGGTTGTATTGTATTATGCTTAGTCAGATTTCTTCACCAATAGCATAAGTAGGGGTATCAAGATAGACGCTATTTGATTTTCCTGTGAAACCTAAAGCTGGACAATCAGAATTATCTTTGAATTGACATGTTGATTCTTTCAGAAACGAAAAAGTAGTGGATATGATGTGAAGTAAATAAATGTTTATACATAGAAAGGTCTTATTATTTCAAATAAATCTGAAGTGTTTGTAGGGATGGAGCATGTGCTGAACTGTATTGAGTGGTGCTTTGTGGCTGAGCTGTTGTTGCTCCATTTCCCAGTAAGAGCACTTATGGATGACCAGGACAGATCTAGTAGGAAAGAAATTTCATAAACTGACTGACATGCAAAGATGGCACCCAGTGACAGTGTCACGTTTAAAATCACTGAGCTCTTCAGTACAATCCATTCTATTATCAGTGTTTGTCTTTGGAGATTGCATGGCTATGTGCTTGACTTGACACACCTGTTAGCAATGGATGTGGCTGAATGACCTGAATTAATTAATTAAGAGGTATGTTTACATACTTTTGGCTATATAATGTAGTCTTGCAGGGTCACATTTAGGGACAACTTTGCATACTACCATAATAGATATTAGAATAAACAGAAAAAAAATAGACAGTAGATAAATAATTGCTGATGTCAAAGGAGCTAAAAGCGATGAGTATGTTAATATATAAATGTTTGCAGAATCACTATTATTTGCAGTAAATGACAGGATGATATCAGCTTTGGTAAAAATTTGCTGGATTTGTTGACCCTGAATCTAAATGGAATAGGTGATGTCTAGGATCAGAAGTATCAGAGGAGTCCCTCAATTGTGGATGTGCTGGGTAGATTACATTTGATCTTCTCCTCTGTTCTGATTTTGTGTTCGGGCTTCTTGTTGTGAGGTGGAGGAACCAAACCAGATGGTTATGGATGATGTGAGGATGAACTTGATTGACTAGGATTGACTAACTAATTTACTGGGGGGGGTGCAGTAATGCTGTCTTTGACTCCTGGCCTCGGATGGCTATGGCATCACCAGGCATTGAACTCATGACCTGCTGATAGGGCTAGTGACTAGATGGTTATGCTCTAAATGTGACCATATTTTTATGTAAAATTCTGAAACTTTTATTAAGATAAAAAAAAGGCACTTGTAATTGCCCTCAATGACTGTAAGACGGCTTGAAAGATTGAACGTTAATTGCTTAAAGTTCTTACATAAAAGTAATTACAGATGTAACAGACAGGGTTCAGTCTTTGCTGTCAATTGCCTAGATGGGTGTTAAGTAGCTGTACTTGATGCCTGTGTGAGGAGAACTCCTCTATTTTACACCATTTAGCTCAATCTCATCTATCGCAGCTCTCTTCTCTCCTGGGCCAGGCTGCTGATAGAGTGCTGAACGTTTGGCATGCATGCACAGTATCTTATGTCTGTGTGTGGTTCAGTTGGAGAGACGTTTAGGCTAGCACAAGCTCCTCTTAATCTTTAAAAATCCTTCGAGGATCCAGCGCTAACCAGCAAAGGTATCAGCCTCAGACACCCCCAGCTGCTTGGCAACGAGTGCAGACTCATTTCAGCTTCCAGCCAAGCTGATTTGCCCTTTCGCTCCTCCACAATGCCTTTATTCACACTTAGGAGCTCCAGTTGATTTCCCTGAGTTCAGAAAGTCACGGGCGTTCTTCATGAGCGGAAACTTCAGCAGTGGCAACGCTTCAAGTTCATTTGAAGTCGAGCAAACTATAAAGCAAAAGGATGGAGCACAATTATGCCTCCTTGCTCATCATAGCAATAAATACTGCTTGCCATTTTGAGTGCAGTGTTGTGAGATGCCTTTGTAATTGTTCATTGCACACATTGTTCTCACCTTGGGAGAGGTAAGACTGTTTAGGGATGGAAAATAAAAAGACTTTGCATAATGCACTGCCAACTAAATTAACTTTGACTTTAGAGACAGTATGTTCATATTTCAGACTGTTTTGCTTGCTGTACCTTTTTACTCAAGGCTTGTACAAATATGCCGTGTCCTTGAAGCACGTTAACATTCTTCTGGAAAATAGACGAGTTTTACGTATGACTGATGTTTCTTCACACTGTCAAGACAATGATACTCGTTATATTTCATCCACTTTCTAAACGCAACCTTTAACTTGAATATGATATACTGAGATTGACAGCTAGAGACACAAGGCCAGACCCAATTCACTTACTTCTACTCTCTCTCTCTCTCTCTCTCTCTCTCTCTCTCTCTCTCTCCCTCTCCCTCTCTCTATCTCTCTCCCTCTCTCTCTATCTCTCTCTCTCTCTTTCTTGCTCTTTCTCACTCTGTCTGGCTGCTTCTTTTGCTGTTTATCTTTCCTGTCCCCCGTTCTCTCTCTGCTTCTCTCATCATCCCCTCTTCTGCTTTTTCTCTCTCTCTCTCTCTCTCTCTCTCTCTCTCTCTCTCTCTCTCCCTCTCTCTTTCTCTGGTCACTCCTTCTGTTTCTCTCTCTCTCTTGCTTTTTCTCTGTATGTCTTTCTCTTACTCTCTTTCTCTTTCTTGCTCCATTATTTGCTCCGTTTCCCCATCTCTTTGTCCTTCCCTTTCTCTGTCATGTTATCTCCCTCTTTTCTTTTCCCTCTCCTTCTCTCTCCCCCACCCTGTCTTCTCTGTTTCTCTCTTTGTGCCTCTCTTGCTGTTCCTCTTTTTCTCTCTCTTACTTTTAAACTCTCCCTATCTCTTCCTTACTCCTTCATCCCCCTCTTTCTGTCTCCTATCCTCTTTCTTGTTCTCTCTTTATGTTACTGTAACCATCTATTCCTCTCTTCTTTCTCTGTCTTTTCTTATCTCTCTGACAATTTATTCTCCCTTACTTCACTCCTCTCTCCCTTTCTCTCTCTCTCCCTCCCTCACTCTCCCCCTCTTCCTTAATCTCTT
This sequence comes from Pygocentrus nattereri, assembly GCF_015220715.1. Taxonomy (NCBI): domain Eukaryota; kingdom Metazoa; phylum Chordata; class Actinopteri; order Characiformes; family Serrasalmidae; genus Pygocentrus; species Pygocentrus nattereri. The sequence goes on from NC_051223.1 coordinate 19,495,244, forward strand.
TCTCTCTCTCCCTCCCACATTTACCCTCTCTCATTTCTATCTCCTTTCCTCTGTCCATCTCTTTTCTCCTCTCTCTTTCTCTTTTTCTTTCTCTTTCTCTCTCTTTTCCTTCCTTCCTTCCATCCTTCCTTCCTTCCTTCCTTCCTTCCTTATCTCTCCCCTCATCTTTCTGTCTATCTCTGTTTCTGTCTCTCTCTCTCTCTCTCTCTCTCTCTCTCTCCTGCTCTTCCTCTCTCTGACTCTCTTTCAAACTATCCCTCTATCTTCCTTTCTCTCTCATCCCCTCTCCCATTCCTGTCCCCTCTCTCTCTCTCTCTTTTTGTTTCTCTCACCATTGCCCTTTTTCTGTCTCTGTCTTCTTTCTTTCTTTGATTCTTCCTTCTTCCTTACATAACTTCTCTTTCTCTCTCTCTATCTCTCTCTTTCACACTTTCCTTCTCTCAATACCTTCCTCTCCCCTCTCTTTGTGTCCTTTCTTTTTCTCTTCATTTGCTCATATTTTTGTCTTCCTCACTTCTTCCTTCTCTCTCTCTCAATCCATCATCATCATCGTTAACCGCTTAGTCCACATAGGGTTGTGGTAGCAGTTGGGAGAGCAAAGAATCCCTCTCCCCCGCAACCTTCTCCAGCACATTCCTGGGGACCCCAAGCTGCTCTGAGGCCAACTTGGACATATAATCCCTCCAGCAGGTCCTAGGATGACCCCAGGAGTTTGTCCCAGTAGGCCGTGCCTGGCATACCCCCACTGGGAGGCGTCCAGGGGGCATGCGGATCAGATGCCCGAACCCCCTCAACTGGCTCCTTTCAATGCAGAGGAGTAGTGGGTCTACTCCGAGCTCCTCCCGGATGATCAAGCTTCTCACCCGATCAAGTAGTGTGTAGCCCACCACACTGCAAAGAAAGCTCATTTCTGCTGTTTGTATTCGCAATCTTGTTCTTTTGTCCAAATCTCATAACCATAAGTGAGGGTTGGGATGTAGACCGGTACACAGAGAGCTTCGCCTTATGGCTCAGCCCCCTCTTCACCACTACAGTCTGATACAGAGACCGCATTACTGCTGCTGCCTGTCCCAGCCTGCGGCTGATCTCTGATCCCATCACTCGTGAACAAGACCCAGAGATACTTCAACTCCACCTGGGGCAAGTCCTTTCCCCTTACCTGGAGTGGGCATGCCATCCTTTTCCAGGCTAAGACCATGGACTCTGACTTGGAGGTGCTGATCCGCATACCAAAGGCTTCACACTAATCTGCAAACTGCTCCAGTGAGTGCTGGAGGCATCCATGTGATCCAGCCAAAAGAACAACATCATCTGCAAACAGCAGAGACACCACCCTCCAGCCTCCACACATAATGCCCTCCGGACCACGGCTACGTCTTGACACCCTGTCCATGAATTTCACCAACAAAAGTGGAGACAGGGCACAATGCTAAACCTGAAAGAGCCCGACTTAATGTCGAGTACACGAACACAGCTCTCACTCTGCGAGTAGAGAGATTGACTGGCCCAGAGTAGTAGCCCTGGCACCCCATACTCCTGGAGGATCTCCAACAAGATATCTTGGGGAACACAGTCATAAGCCTTCTCCAAGTCTACAAAACACATGTAGACTGGCTTGGCAAACTCCCATGCCCTCTCAACAATCCGTAAGAGGGTGAAAAGCTGGTCCATTGTTCCACAGCCAGAACAGAATCCTCATTGTTCCTCCTCAATCTGAGATTTAACTATCAGTCCAAGTCTCTTTTCCAGCACATTGGCATAATTGGCATAAACTTTCCCAGGGAGGCTGAGCAGTGTGATACCCCAATAGTTGGCACACACCCTCCAGTCCCCTTTCTTAAAAATAAGGACCACCACTCCAGTCTTCCAGTCTAAGAGTACTGTTCCCGAGGTCCATGCAATATTGTAAAGGTGTGTCAGTCGTGACAGCCCCACAATATTCAGAGCCTTAAGCATCTCCACATGAATCTCATCCATCCCTGGTGCCTTGTCACTGAAGAGCTTACCAACTACCTCAGTGACCTCCACCAGGGAAATGGAGCTTGACATGCCAGAAGCCTCTGGCCCTGACTCCTGTAAAGGAGGCATGTCTCCCGGATTAAGGAGTTCCTCAAAGTGCTCCAACCACTGACTGACAATATCCTCATTTGAAGTCAGAGTTTCTCATTCCGAACAGGGGCCTCTGACAGTTGCTCCCAGCACACCCTCACTGTTCGCTTGGGTTCCCGGGTCTGACCTGCAGTCTTCCCTGACATCTGATCCAACTCACCACCAGATGGTGATCAGTTGACAGCTCAGCACCTCTCTTCACCTAAGTGTCCAGAACATATGGTCCCAAGTCATATGAAATGAGTCGATCATTGACCTTTGACCCAAGGAGCTCTGAAACCATGTACATTTATGAACATCCTTGCGTTCAAACTTGGCGTTTGTTATGGACAATCCATGCCTGGCACAGAAGTCCAATAACAATTCACCATTCAGGTTTAGATCGGGCATGCCATTTTCCCCAATCACGCCTCTCCAGGTCTCCCAGTCATTGCCAACATGCATAAGCACCCACAACAGTCAGAGTTTTCCTCTCTGTGATTTTAATTTGCATTGAAGTGACCCTCTCATCCACCGGGACAAACTCCAACTGCACGGCTGCCAGTTGGGGACTTATGAGTATCCCCACACCCACTGGGTGCCTCTCACCCTGTGCAACCCCTGAGTAGGAGAGGGACCACCCCTATCCAGGAGTTTGGTTCTAGAGCTGACACTGCGGGTGGAGGTTAGCCCAACTATATCTAGTTGGTACCTCTCAACCATCCACACAAACTCCGGCTCCTTCCCCCCCAGTGAGGTTACATTCCACGTACCAAAAGTCAGTTTCTGCCACAGAGGCCTAGGACACCAAGGGCCCCCCACTGTCTCCCACTGCCTATATGACACTGCACTGCTCCCCCATGCTGAACGTTGTGGGTGGTGGGCCTACATGGTCTCCCCTCGTTGCCTCTTTGGGCAGAGCCCAGCCAGGTTACGTGGGCTGCCCAACCACCAGGTGCTCGCCGAGTGATGCTGCCCCAGGCCTGGCTCCAGGAGTAGGTCCTGGTGAACCTCTCCCAGGCAGGGTACACAATCGTCTGTGTCCGTTTTTCATAGAGGTTTTTTTTTTATTGAATTAATCTCTCAGTTCAATTCAATACAATTCAGTACAATTCAATTCACTATGGTTTATTGGCATGACGATATTCAGTAACAGTGTTGCCAAAGCATCATCAAAACATTAACATTTAAAATGGAGTATAAGAACTCTTAATTTCTTTATTCTCTCTCCCTCACTCTTCCTCTCTTCCTCCTTCATTTACCCTCCCGCTTTGTTTGCTCCTTCTGTCCTTCTTTCTCTTGCTCTCTTTCTCTATTTCTCTCTGTCTCTCTCTCTCTCTCTCTCTCTCTCTCTGTCTCTCTGTCTCTCTCTCTCTCTGCTTGTATGTGTCTTGTATTAGTAGGCTGACAGAAGCGAGTGAAGGCTGTGACAGGTTGTCTCTGAGCATGGTGTGTTCTCTCTCTCTCTCTCTCTCTCTCTCTCTCTCTCTCTCTCTCTCTCTCTCTCAGACAGACCCTCATCTCTGCTTGCTCTCCTCTGGCACACATACTCACTATTCATTATGGACTTAAGCCCACCAAGCCCAACCTGAGGCCCTGTATTAGCTTTCATAACACTCTGTTTCAGGAGTGCTTTAGTGAGCCTCTATGGATTTAGTCTGTTTTTCTAAATCACATTCTCCTTCTCTCTCACATGCACACTTATCTTACAGTACAGTTTGTGTAGTAGCTCTTTATTGTGAGAGATTGATCATTTGTTTAATGCTCTCCCCCGAGATCGCTGCAGCAGTCTCTCTCTCTGACAGTGCTGGAGGCAGACAGGCGACAGTTGAAGGGCAGCCATTTTCTGGTGGTCATGGTAATAACAATGACTGCAGCACATACTGTCAGGTTAATGGCCATCACTTGTGTCAAAAAGTGGACAATTACCAGTGCCTACTGTGTAGAATATGACTCATAATAATAATAATAATAATAATAATAATAATAATAATAATAATACTAAAGCCTGAGCTGTAAACTTCCCTTGTGACAAAACTTCATATAATTTTTTTACACTAGATTTTATTTTTTACACTATTCATTTGTGCGCTGTACAGTCTGTGTAGCAGAAGTGAAGCATGACTATTAGTGACCATCAGCTCAAGCCACAAATGTCAAAACTCTGTCAAATAATGAGAAAAACCAGTCTTACAATAATGCTCAATTCTGCTAGCACCCCAAAGGCATTTTTAATTTTAATTGTTAGCACTAAGCTAAAGCTGGTGCATGTAACATGTCTTCAAAACAGGAACTTTAACACAACTTTTAACACAAAAACATGTTAACTTTAATTGTAAGTTGATGTAAAGAGGTCTTTTCCCAAGTGATTTTCAAGCATTTCTATTGGTCCATTCACCATAACAATTTTACAAATGACAGCTGCTGTGTTCAAATTACGTGGGGGAAATAATTTAATATTGTTTGATTGTTCTAGATATTTGAAGCAACAGATATTAACATATTCCACCATACCCTGGCATAGCCTGTTTAGACTATGGCTCATGTTTACCATCAGTGACATATCGAAGACTCACAGAAAGGCCTACAGTGACAAAACACAGATGGTCTAAGATGTAATGCATTCTGTGCTGCTCCTAAAAGCCTAAGTAGTGGGATCACTCACTTAGCTGTATTAACCTAAATACTGCATTTAAAGGAATAAACAAAACTTAATAATGAAATATGAATATTATAGTAAAGTACTTCTGAGTTGCTACATAGTTTACATACAACAAATGTGATGATTCTATTAAATAAAAATGAACTAAATTAACAAAAAATTACATTATATTTTATTTACCAGAAGTCATTAGGCCTTCCTTCATACTGGTGTGTAACATTTGTGGTAAATGATCCAAAATTACTTTGAATAAAAACAAATCTTGTTATATTAAAATAAAGTGAAGAATGTGTTTTCTTCTCCTATAAAATATCAGATATTTTGTTACAACAGTGAGAATAAATGAAATAATAAAGAGAACTAGGCTAGAATTCTTAGGCTCACTAGCCCATATAACTACAGCTAAAAGGTTAAGCTCGTAGCAGCCCTGTCAGCAGAACGTACCTGGTGTAATTTACAATGTTCATTTTGTTTTCAGTATTATGGCTGGTAAATGAAGCAGGTAGGCATATTTAGTGTAGTCTCTGCTGGCTAGCTCTGGTAGTTGGATGCTAGTTTTGTGTTCTTGCCTCATGATTTCTCACATTTCATTCACTAGTCTACACTCTTAAAGATGGTTCTTCAAGGATTTTTCAGTAAAGAGAATGATTCTATTACATTATGCTTTAGGCTTAAATGGATGTTTGCATGGTGAAATCATTCTTCAGATTGATGGAGAATGTGTTGTGAATGGTCCTGTATAGCAGTAAAAAGTGTTCTATGCAGAACCATATAAAGCACATTCTTCAGCAATCTGAAGAACCATTTCCAGAGGTGGACAAAGTACACAAATCATGTACTTGGGTTAAAGTAGAGATACCCAAGGTAAATTATTGCTCCAGTAAAAGTAGAAGTCCTTACTCTAGACCTCAACTTGAGTAAAAGTACTAAAGTATTTGCCTTCAAATGTACTTAAGTATCGAAAGTAAAAGTACTAAAAGAGTAATTCTGGCTCTGATGTCCTGTTATCATTTTTATAACAAGACTGGCTTCGTGAACTCAGTTTAGGTGAAAATCCTCCAGTGTCTCTCTTGGTAAACCAGTCTTTTAATAGAACGTCATTAATTAGTGACGCTGACGTCTATTAAAATGATCATAAGCACAAAACACTGAAGGCCAGCAGTTTCCATCAGGGAGAACCGAGTGGCTCTGAAATCACTTTTACACACAAGCAAAATTTCATTTTAAGATTACTTTGTAAATTAGTTACAAGTTGAATAAAAACTGGCTTTAAACTCAGGATCACAAATGTTTTTCTTTAATAAATTGATCTGTAGGTCCTGTTCATAAATATAAACTAACCAAAACTAATTTACTATAAAATGAAAGTGTTTGCATGAATTCAGAAAAAAGAAACCTGCCAGTCACGACTGCATACGTGGACATATTTCTATATGTAGTCTATTTAGAGGTTAGGATAGTTCCATCATCTGTGTTCTTGCTTTGCGCTTCTTTTGTTTTGACATGCTACGTTTTTATACACACAAAAACCAAAAGGAATGTCAGATTTCTCAAAATGTAGTGGAGTAAAAAGTCAGATATTTGACTTTGAAATGTAATGGAGTGAAAGTATAAAGTCGCCCAAAATGGAAATCTTCAGTAAAGTACAGATACATGAAAAAACTGCTTAAGTACAGTAACGAATTACATTTACTTAGATACTGTCCACCACTGACTATTTCATCACGTAAGGAGCTTTGTAAGCATGAAATGGCTCTAAATAGAACTATTCCCTTTACTAAAGAACCCTTGAAGAACTATCTTTTTTAAGAGTGTACAGTAAGTGTCATTATCCATTATGACTGTCGGTTTAATCTAAATGGGTTTTCAGAAGATACCAAATTGCCAAAAGGGCTGTGATTTGTTTTTCTTGTTATTGGTCATCTCTTTCTGCAGTGTACATGGTTCTATTGCAGATGCAGAAGTGAAGTATCTTAGGCTTTATGCCAGAGTCAGGAGCTCCTTGAGGCCCTGGTTAAATTCTAGTGAAAGTCATCTACAGTAATAAGTACTGATCCTCACATCCAATGGAAGCCAAATAAGTGATCTTAGGTCTCCCTTCCCCCGGCCAGACTGAGGAGCTCTTGGTAAGGTAATAGAGGCTTCAGGAATGCCGTTTGGCCAGAGGTACTGATGATACTGGACTACGTCCAGCACTTTCATCTGAGAGCTCCTTCATCTCATATTTGTATTTGGAGGCGCCTAGAATCGATAACAACCATTCAGAGGTACTTACAGATGGCTAAGAATGTCCCCACATTGATCAGGCTGCTGTTGTTTTGGTGTCTCTGCATGAGAGCCATTCACTGGCTTAGTGGAAGATAGGGCAGTTACGTCTGCTGCGTTTATCGACCACAATGTTTTTGTACACGCTTAAATCTCAGGTGTGGTTAATACGTTTATGAACTGAGAGGAAAACATTGAAAGCATATTTCTTACTGGTTTCTGGGTCATCACAACTGTTTTTAGGTTTTTATAAAAGGGTAATATCCCACATTTTTCTTGCATTGGGATTTTTCCCTTAATGTTCATGTTTGTGTTGAGATTTGTGTGTTTATACACCAAAACACGGTCATGTTTTCATCACTTTCCAACCTCTGTTCATCCCTTAGAATTAAACAGACTGTTTTTGTTACTGTACATTTAAGCCTGATATATGTAAATGAAGCCTGTTCTGATTAGCTATGCCTTATTCAAATAGCAATGTGAGCTGGAACACTCTTTAAAACTTGAAGATTAAATGTGCCAATTTTACACTCATCAGCCACTTTATTAGGTACAATTAGGTACCACTTTATTAGGTTCAATTGCTTGTTAACACAGATAGCTAATCAGCCAATCACATGGCTGCAACTCAATGCATTTAGGCATGTAGAGGTGGTCAAGTCAGCCTGCTGTAGTGCAGACCGAGCATCAGAATGGGGAAAAAAGGTCATTTAAGGGACTTTGAATGTGGTGTGGTTGTTGGTGCCAGACGGGCTGGTCTGAGTATTTCAGAAACTGCTGATCTGCTGGGATTTTCACGCACAACCATCTCTAGGGTTTAGAGAGAACGGTCTGAAAAAGAGAAAACAGCCAGTGAGCGGCAGTTGTGTGGACGAAAATGCCTTGTTGATGTGAGAGGTCAGAGGAGAATGGGCAGACTGGTTCCAGATGATAGAAAGGCAACAGTAACTCAAATAACCAACCAAAATCTCTGAGGAATGTTTCCAACACCTTGTTGAAAGTATGCCATGAAGAATTAAGGCAGTTCTGAAGGCAAAAGGGAGGTCCAACCTTTTACTAGCAAGGTGTACCTAATAAAGTGGCCGGTGAGTGTATATGTGAATGCTTTGGTCTCCATGACACAATAACTCAGATTTGTATACAGTGGTAGAGATATGCACTTCTGGCCAACACAGCAACCGCTCTGTTCCTGTCTCTCTCCTCTCTTGCTAGATAAATGTTATGCAAATGAACTGAGAGTCAATAAATCAGATTGTTATACCTGTGAAAAACCATTGGGAGATTATTGCAGTGATCAAAAAACATGGCTAAATACCATGAACATATATAAAAATCAAAAATAAAACAAAAATAAAATACACCTTCTTATAAAAAGCACACATGGGAGTTTTCAGTTGCAGTTAAACAAACTTAAAACCTGGGGCTGCTGCAGCCCCCTCAGTACCCAACTTACAGCATACCAGAATGCGAACAATTTAATTTTGCAGATATTTTGGAATTCCCCCTTTAAGAAATTTCTTTCAGAGCTTTTTTTTTTTTTTAATTTCAGCGAAATTCATTTGTAGCTGATAATATAAAATATAAGTGATAGATGTATCAGCCATACAGCAACAAAGGCAACTTCAAGACGACTAATCTGTGAGACCGGGCATGAATGTTACTGCACTACTGAGTGTTCCACAACCTCATAACTTTTCATGCTTTCAGCTCATTCATAACAGCACTGTTAAAAATGTATAGTAATGTAATTTCCTGGCAGCAGCATTTATTTACAATAAATCATTGTAGAGCATACATACAGTATAGTGTAGTAAAATATTTACAGTACTAAGCTCTACTGGTAGTACATTACTGTAAATTGCAGTGTCTGGTGTGTAACTGTAAGCTAATGCATGCTTTAATTGCCCAATATTTTATAGTATGATCCTGTAAAATAACAAACCAGCATTTTACTGTAAAATAAATACTATAAATCTACACAGTGTAGTTCTGAACTGAAGAACGCAAAGGACATAACTGAAGTCAGCACCCAGATGCTCTTACTTCTCTCTAATTTATGGATGCTCCTCGGACTGTATCCAAACCTGCTGCTGACACAAGTTATGTGCAGAAAAAAAGGCTGTTCAGGGGACAAGAAAAGGGCAAAGTCATCATGAAAAAAAGGCTGTCAAATATTTTCTCAAGAAAAAAGGCATCTAAAAGGTCTTTCTTGTTTATTTATTTTCTTATCTCTGGTCAAGCGCTGTTTGACCACACGGAACAAAGCTGCTGTCCCCCTTACCATTGACCGTATTGTGGTGCATTAGTTTCCATCAGCATTATTATGCTCTGCAGCAGGTGTTTCCTGTATAATTGGATCAGGGCTCTTACCTGTCTGCAGATAGAGATGAAGGGGTAGTAAGAGAAGAGAGAGCATCATTGTAAAAGTGTGACACGTGTTGCTGCTTTATTGTGCCCCCTCTCTGCTTTATTGTGCCCCCTCTCTTTTGATGTCGCTTTTTTTGTGTGGGCTTTGCTTTATATCTCAGTGTTTTCAGGTTAGATATCACACTGATGTTGCAAATGAAGAGAAAGAGGGGCTTTTCATCTCCCTTTGTTGAATGCTCAGCTAGGAGTCTAATTTTGTCTGTAATCAGTCAATCGATCATATTCCATTATGAACAGTAGCCCCTGGCTACAATCTCGATGGAGAGATAGTTAAGAGCGGATAGAAAAACATATCTGATGGAAATGCAGTATAAAATGGTTAAAGCACCACATGTTAATGTGTTGATTGGATCTAGGTATCAAAGGTATATTGTGTACAGGGTGTAGCTGTACCATTTCTGCATGAAATGCTGCAGGTCAGTCGAAAATTTAAGCTGTTCACATTTGAGCTGTACAAAATCCGGGATTCCCAGCTAATGATGCACAATGTGTTTAGAGCCAATATAACATTCTCTATATATCTGGGTTGGGTAGTAATGGAATACATCTCACATTATAACATAATTAAGAGACAAAAAGTGAACTGTATTACATTCCAGTTACAGAAAAACGACAAAAAAGACATTATAACAAGGACATGTGGTGTCATTGATGTGTAGCACAAATCTTATGGAGCACCAATAGTTACTGGGGTTTTAATAGTGCCCCCTTGTGGAGAATCTTCAGCCTCTCAAACATGAGTGTGGGAGTGAGTTGAAACCAGGTTCAAGAGATGCTTTGCAGAAATTAAAGAGGACACATAAAATAATAATTTTTAACATGATTTTTCTAACTTTGGTAGGTGACACAAACGCAACTAATCATTACTGTCCCGGTGGTTGACAGAGCAAAACTCTACCATTTATTTATGAAGTTGTTTGTTTGTTTCTTTCTTTCTTTGCCATCACCACAGCAAAATTCATCCACTCCAAAAAACATCATTCAGTGCGCAGAGCTTTAGAGTGATGCTTAGCAAAAATAAATAAATCAATCAAATCAAATAAATAAAAGCCCCAGTTCTACAGTCTGCACATGCCTTATTTGAGTACTCAATTTGAATTCACTAACATATTTCATGACATTTTTCAGCGAGGGTCTACATAGCACACATAAAGTGCTGACAGTTATTTTTCTCCAGTGTGATTTTGTTTTATAAACAGTTTTCCTGTTTGACTTATGTTAAAGACATCTTGTTTAAATTCATTTTTAGCTTGTGTTAATCTTAATTATATACATTATTTTAAAAGATGCACAATTCACAAGATTAGAATATTTAGACTTTAAATTCAGTTGTTTAATAAGTAATTAGTACATTTTTTAAGAAACCTCTTTCCATCCTGTCACTGAGAAGTGAGGAAATATAATTAATATATTTAATTATATGATATTGGGGCTGATTATCGCAACTGATAACTGTTTGTGCTTGTGTACGCATGTCATCACAAGTGGGTTCTTTTCCAACCCAGGCAGGAGCATTACTGCAATACCAGTGAGTCTTTGGGCATCACTTAGAATGTTGCATTCATCTACCATTTAATACTGTAGATAGGAGAGGCTGCTGTGTAAATGTTTACAGTTATTATAATGTCTGATGTCATGATTTTATTCATTTATTTATTTATTTTTATTGCCACGCATCATCAATTGTATCCAATTGTAATTGTAATTGTATGGATGGTCCCCTATACATGCCCTATAGCTGCTTAAATCATTAACAAACTTTCTGGTGACCCTCAGTTGATTATCAACAACATTATGGTTAGGGTTAGGAGTAGATGTAGGTTTTGCCTTGAGGTTAAGGTTAGGGTTAGGTTTATGGTTAGGAATAGATTTAATAAACTCTTTCACACTGAACTTCAAGTGCAGTTGAATTTAATGGGGATTTAGTTGAATGTTATCGAAGGCAGACTGAGCATTTGCAATGCATCTGTAGCGAACCATCTAAGTAACATTCAACTTAAAGTTCAGTGGTATTTAATGACCATTCAGTTGAATGTTACTTAAATATATACTAAACATTTAAAAAGAATCTACAGTGGACCATCCAAATAAAGTGTTACCTTATAAGGCCTCCCGGCAGGAAATAGTTGGAAGAAGAGGTACGCTGGATGAGAGGAATCTGTAATGATTGTCTTTTCTCATTTAAGAGTATAAGAGTATTCAGTATAAACTAAATCAAATGAAGGAAGAGGTATTCCGTTTGACTTTGAAGCTTTACTGGCAATATCTTGCATCTGTATTTCGATACCAGTCTTTATTAAATGACGTGAGAACTCTCGATAATAGATGAATGAAAAGTAACCAATACTTCTCTTCTTACTTTGTTTTTTTTTTTTTATTGTATCAAAAGGAACAAACTTTGTTGACATTGTTTGATGATGAGAATTAATGCTCCACTTCAAATAATCACAAAAATTCCATATCGGCGCATCCCTTACTAACGAACTCACAGATAAAGACATATTGTATAATCTGAATAATGACACCATGAAGCAGTCAGGAAAGGTGCAGACAGGGAGGATGAGAGAATGAATGATGCACGGGCAAAGGCTAAGAGGCAATGTGAGGACAGAGAGACAGAGAGACAGAGAGAGAGAGAGAGAGAGAGAGAGAGAGAGAGAGAGAGAGAGAGAGAGAGAGAGAGAGAGAGAGAGAGAGAGAGAGTGTTTTATCTCCCCCTCCATCTGAATGTGGCTGTAGGGAAGTGAACCTCTCTGAAGCTCGCTTCATTAACCTGCCAGGTGGTGGAAGACACCAGACCCTGATTGAACTGCAGCCAGAGCTGCTGCTTTGAAGAGACCGAGGGACAGAGATAGAGAGCGGAAGACATTCAGTCAAACTTATTCTGCCTCTCCATGTCAGTTAAACAGTCGTGGCATGATTATGGGATCGTTTCTAGAACAGTGCAGCAGGCGTTTGCGTGCTTTCTCTCATTCGTTCCTCCAGTTCCTTCCCTGCTGTACTTGATGTTCAAATAGGGCTGGGAAGAACATAGACTCTGCTCCATGTCCTCACTTGGGGATTGAATTGAGCTGATTTCTTACGGATGCTGAAGGTCAGACTTGTTTTTAATCGTGGTCCCTGGACTCTCTCATACTTTTCCTATTATAGTGCCCTCCCTGCTGGCAGCATGCTCGCGCAGAGCCATTGTTGACTGTGTGGCCATTGTTGTCAGGACACAGAGGGATTCTGGCAAAGTGTGCCATCCTTCGCTAGAGCTCTGTAATATACAAATGGATAAGAGATGAGCAGAATTAGGTGTTTAACGGCCTTCAGCCCTGACCAGTGGCTACCCAGGCCGTTTATGTTTACCTGTGTGTATATGTGTGTCTGTTTTAGTGCTTTTTAAGGACAAAATGCCCTGATTAACTAGAATATATATATATATATATATATATATTAGATATGTATGTATTTTTTTGTATTTATATTCTATAAAGGGGCTACACTCCTAAGATTTTCACTCACTTTCCACCTGTCTAAATGTGATGTGACAATAAACATGATTTGTTTTGATACATGGATAAAAAGAGCCTCTTCTTGTTTCTTTTTCTCAGTAAGGGCATCTTGACAGCTGTATATCCTTTCAGATTCATAGTATTGAATTGTCTTCTCACAATGAAAGGATGGACAGAAACAATTGTGGATGTTTTTAGATCTGAAGCAAAAATGAAGCTTTTTTTTCTCCTCTCTCTCAAAGAGAAAAGCTTTAAATGCTGTTTATCTGTTGCTGACAAATTTGACAAAATTCTACCAGCTCTTGCATGGTTGTTAGGATGTTAGGAGTCCCTTTTCCTCTGTATCTTCTAATCATTTTTGCACCCCGTTTTTGGAGCATCCTGTTTTTTTTTTTTTCTTTTTCTTTTTTTTTAATTTGACGTCACATGGATTATTTCAAATCTAATCTCCTCAGAAATATTGCCTGACGTTATTGTTTGGCTAAGTTCATTAACCTAAGCATCGTTACTGAGCTGTGACAATTCTTTTACTACACATGTGTCCAGCCCCCTGCATGAAATGAAGATTGTAATTGGTTCTGGTGATTTTTAATTGAACCTCCGTATCTTTGTACTTATAGATCATAGGTTTGAGTGGTTAGTGAGTGTGGAGTTTCAAAATAAGAGGCCTGAATGGTGAGACATTGCCCTAGTAGTATGGGTCAAATGCCCACTTACCCTCCTTCTGGCAGCCATGTGTTAGGTTAAAGATTAGCTGCACAGAAGTAGGTACATATATTTACTCTCCAAAAGTTTGTGGACACCTGCTTATCCATCATTTCTTCTGCAATCAAGCATATTAAAAGGGAGTCCTTTGCTACAATAACAGACTCTTCTCTTTTGTAAAGGCTTTGCAGTAGATGTTGAAACTTTACTGTAAGGATTTAGTTGCGTTCTGTCACAGGAGCATTGGTGAGGTCAGGTACTGATGTTGCATGAAATGCCTCTCCAATTCGTCCCAAAGATGTGGAACTCCATCACTCCAGAGAATACAGTTCCACTCTTCCACAACCCAGTGTGAGGGGGTTTTATACCCCTCCAGGTGAAGCTTGGCATTGGGAATGGTGATCTTAGTGATCTTGTTGGACATGGTTTTCTATGGGGATTATACAAGCTGTTTGTGTGCAGTTGAATTCCTGGGTCAACAATGAATTCACCTTAAATTAACTGAATTCACCTTGAAGTAGCTGTGTAATTATATAAAATACGTAATACATGTGGGACATATGTGCAGCCCCAAATCCTGACAAGGTATAAAAATAGACCTGCGTGTAGGCAGAAGGAATGTATGTGTTTTAGTTTTGCATCTGTGTATCATTATTCATGACTGTAGTGTTTATTTGCGCTCCTATGGTGTGTGCGTGTGTGTGTGTGTGTGTGTGTAAGGGTGGTTGTAAGAGTTTGTTGACTATGCGAGCGTTTATATGGTCACATGTTCATTGTGTTCAGCTCTGTCTGTCCCAGGCTGCTTCAGGAATACGTTGAGGAGTTTTGTGAAGTGTCCTCACGCAAGTCCTGTCTCACCAACCCAAACACATTCTCTCCTCTCTGTCCCTTTACGTCCCTCCCACTGTCCTCTAACTCAACCTCTCTCTTACTATCTCTCTCACCCTTTTTCGCAGTCACTCTATCTCTCCCTCACTCTCTCTTTTTCTCAATTTTTTTCTTTCTTTTTGTCTCTCCTCTCCCTTTCCCTATTCCCAAATCTTTCTCTGTTTTTCCTCTGTCTCTCTTCTCCTTTTCTTTCTTTCTTTCTTTCTTTCTTTCTCTCTCTCTCTCTCTCTCTCTCTCTGCCTCTCCCTCTCTCTATCTCTCTCCCTCTCTCTCTATCTCTCTCTCTCTCTTTCTCTCTCTCTCTCTCTCTCTCCCCCCTGTATCTGTCTATTCCTCATTTTTTATTTTTCTCTCTTTCCTCTCTTATTCTCCTTTTTTACCTCTCTCTCTCTTTTATTGTCTTTCTTTCCCATTCTCTATTATTCTCTTATTCTTCCTCTACTGCGTTCTCTCTTTTTCTATTTCTTGCTCTACTTATCTCTTTTCTAGTTCAGTTCATCCTCTCACCAGTCTCTCTGGAACTGCGTTTGACTCTTTTCTTTTGATATTTTTTCTTGTTTTGTCGTTCCCCATCCCACTGTTTTTAGCCTTAGTCACCATTATTATTTTTCTTGTCCTGCCACCAGCTGGTTTCCATCAGGCCCAATCAGCGCGCTCAAAAAGCTGCTCCACAGATTTCAGAAGCAACAAAAGTGGAACACATTTCTTCCAAGCGCTGCTTGCTTAATGAGGCTCGTAGTGTTTGCACATCACTGAACACTGAATCCATGTATGATCTTTTGAGGGCATTGGAAATATCTTCAGTCTGATGCCATTTCTGTGTGCTACGCAGTTCCAATCAATGTACGTCACTTTCCTCCTCAAATCTATACTGAGGAGTTCACGTCCATTTATTTTCAAATAGAATCAATAGAGCGTGGATTTATGCAGCTGTCATGTAGCACGACAGTCCTGTCAGAGACATGGCTTTGACCGTAATCTGTAATTAAGTAGTTGCCAGCACACAAACACGCAGAGGGATACACAAAACTCGCTTGCCGGCTTACAAAAACACAGAATTCTTTCATGTGCCTCCCTCCAAAGTTCACATGTGTGAAACAGCTGTGTGTGTGTGGGTGTGCTTACGTGGGTATGTGTGTGTTCGCTGGCATGTGTGTGTTGTAGGAGATCTCATTACGTTGACCTCCACTGGATACCCCTCTTTGACCTGACTGAAACTGATCCAATTGAATTCATAGCTCCTGGGGCTCTTTATTGATCTACTATGCACTCAGGCCGCTACAGAGCCCTCAACACTGTTAGCTTTTATCTGATGTTGATAGCACTTGAGTGAAACCTCAAATTTAGAACCTGAATGTAAACAGAATGCACCAGTCAATGAAATTTGATCAAATATTTGTCACCATTCACCATTTCCTCACCTTACCTCCTCCTGACATTTATGTTGCTGGGTGAAAAAGACCTCACAAGATTTCACTGGTTCACTGAAATGCTACTGCAGTCTTAATGTCTGTTTTCAAAACTCCTAAAGAGTGTCTAAGTTTAGTTTAGGAAACAGATCTTGTTCTGAAATCTGATTGGCTGAGCCACATTTTAAGCCATTATGTTATACTTGAAATAAACACACTTCTGCACTTCCTCCTTGTATCTTTAAAATGATAGCTTTCAAGAGAAGGAAGAGAAAACGTTCTTTTATCTTTGTTAACATAACATTTCATGTACATTCCTGTTATTGTTTTTATACAATATAAAGAGCAGCTGTCATTTCAAGTGATGTAAAAAAATTGAAAAGCAGAAAAACATTGACTTGCAAGGTTTAAAATGATTAAACGTATTATTGTTGTTGGAAAATAAACCAATATTTCTTAGAATTATTCATTTCTGGTAGACATTTATTTACCTTCATGTGCATTTGTATTGACATGCAATACAGTGTGATGCTTGTGCTAGCATTTAAAAATCATCTTTGTGCTAAAATGCTTTTGGGAAATCCAGCCCCTTTCATTAAACAGGTTAATCGTAATTAAATGATAGAGAATTCCATAAAGATTCACTGAATTTTTGCATCATAATCTCTTCATTTTATGTGTGTGTTTGTGTTTATAGGATGCTGGAATACTCTCTCAACCTGCAGAATGTCAGTTTCTCTGCTGTTCGTACTGTCCGAGTGCTGAGGCCTCTCCGAGCTATCAACCGAGTACCCAGTGAGTATTAATACCATTTGCATCTCTTTACTAGTGCAATTACTGCAGTTTTATTGGTAATAGAAACACATATATAGTAGTAAAAAGTAATATGCCATTCTTTGATTGTTAATTAAAGGGTCCATATGATGGAAAACCAAATTTCCCTCATCTGTTTGGACTAAAGGATTTTGGAGTAATATGTCAACTTTATTAAAGGTTCAAAATACATCATTTACTGTCCAGTCCATTTAATCCATGTGTGGAAACTTAGGAGAAAGAACAACCCATTTTTAAGGCATTGTTATTGTGACAATGTGCAGTTTAGCTCCGCCCACTCACATTGAAGAGTGTTTCAGTTCTGAGAGCTTGTTGAATGAGGCACAATACAGACTAGCCAATCAGAACAGAGCTCATTTATCTTATATCAGTGTTATAGGTGCAATAACAAAGACAGCTTGGGATAAAGAAAGGAGAATGAAAAGTTGGGAACATAAAACCACAAGGATGTTGCAAATGGACCAAATGGGAAACAAAAATACAAATTCAAGAAAATGCAGGATATGGGCTTTTTAAGTAAACCTAACTGTATACAAATAGTAAAAATGAATTTAAGTGAACAATAACAAACCACGCATTCACTGCTGATTCACTCTGATGATGATGATTATATACTCTCATGCATGACACGCTGCCCACCATGTGGCAGGGGTTAGGTTCCTTCCCTGGGCAAGACACCTAACATTACATTCACCTGCCTCTTTTATGTGGTAAAACTGTATGTTGCTATGGATAAAAGCACCTTTTAAATGTACACTATGTTTTTAAATGTGTGTAAATATCATATGATGACTAATCATAACTATTAGTTACCATGCTTCCCTTGTTTGATGTGCACTGACGTGGCCCATGCCATTTTTGAATTTTCATCAGTATTCTTTACAGAAAAAGTGGTGATTCTTAATTTCACAACCCGATAACACTCCAAAGTGTAGCAGCTGCTGGGTTTAGACGGCATGAATTACAGTGAAACCCATCATGTGGTGTGATTGCAAAATTTGTGTGATGAGTGAAGATGATCTAATTGACATTTAGTGCTGAAATGTAGCTGCTCAGTGGCGTGCAGTAGCAGTTGCACGCCTGTCAGGCAGCTGAAGGCATGTCCAGCCAGCCAGCAACTCCGTCTCTCCCTTAGCCAGAGCTGCAGCAGCTGCCTCTGTTTACCACTTGTCTTGTGCCATTCAGAGTTTAGGGACTGTAGATTTATAGATTATTTTCCTCTCCGGTGCGTTTTACAACTCGCTGAGACACACAGACACACACATGGTTCCTGGCCGGAAAGAATAATAATGAAAAGTGTCTCTCTCGCACGCAGACAAAGTCTAAGGTGGGGCAAGGACATTTCATATGCCCCCTCACCGTTTACTGAATGTTTTAATCATTCTCTGCAACAAAGAGAAGCCCACTTCACTTGTCATTAATTTTCTGTGGAGCCTCGTATGGCTAATTCTTCCTGAGGGGGCTAAGTAGGATGTTGTAACATATAAATTAACCCTATTAGCCTGGCCACCCCTTCAGGGAACAAAACTCCATGTGGGTTTTAGAGCATCATTTCTTCCGAAGTATTTTTTTTTTTTTCACAAATATAACTACAGATACTGGACTATACTATACTAATACTATAACTACAGATACCATCATCCAACTACAATATATGTTTTTAGAACAACATATAGTTTGTTCAACTGCCTGCCTGTATAGCTCGCTCTGTTGTTTTATATAGATCAGTTTATGTTTTTATATAGATCTGTCCAACTCCATATTTTACCAGTGAAATTTGTCCTTGTTGGTAGCATACTCAATGCTAATTTAGACATATTTTAAATATTTTATATCTGTTTTTGGTCATGGACTAATATATACATAATACTTTATTATTCCTCAAGTTTAAATCTGGGATCCAGTATGCAAGGACACGGATATGAGAATACTGGGCCGATACTAATACCCTGTATTTTTCGTGTGCATATTTGTTGTTGTTGATGCTGATGCAGATACAGTAGAAATTTGAATGAAATTCAGATTAGGATTACAGAGAAATGGAACATGTATGCAATCACAACCTGAACATATTTCTGAGTTGACTCAAATGCATCATGAGAAATAATCTGCACAAATAAAACTAAAGTGAAGCAGGATATCATATGAGGGGAAAAAAGTGTCCTGAGAGTCAAAATGAGAATGCTATCTCTCTAATAACATTCCAGCTGCTGAATGAGGTGGTGACACTCTCTGTGCTTATTTCACTTTCCCTAAATGGAAAGTAGTCCAGCCAATGCCACTGTTTACCCATTTTGCGAGGAGCAAATATATTATGGTCATTCGAAGATTTTGTCAAGCCACGAATAACATAGCAATTTTTTTTAATGAATCCAACGTGCATAGCTTTGACGTGAAAAAGAAAGTGACTTTTCATGATGTTTATTCATGAAAAACAGATTTGAGTGTGACAATATTTTATGGGGAACCTGCATTAAGCTTGATTCATATCCCAGCATTACATAGCCGTTTACCTCCAAAACTACAACAAAATGAGGCTTCATACAGGTAAATCGTATGGACTGATACATGTTAACTAAAGTAGGTAACTGGCAAACACTTGCAGTAGAACACACTGCAGCTTTTATGTTTAAGAAATAGCTGCCATATCATTCTGAAACAAAGTAAGAGGAAAATATGACCCAGGACCTGTTTAGCTAGGCTTACTTACCCAGTCAGCTAACAGCTGGCTCCTCTAGATGGTGGTTGATTTGTGAAAAGTGGAGATCAGCTTTTAGAGGCAGATTTGGCAGTGGATAATGTCACTTTCTTTAGTTCATTGGCAATTGAATGAAGATGACCGTTTGGACAAAGTATGTTCATCACGTGAGCTGGTAATGTTCTCCTGTTTCTTTCTCGATGAAACTCAATGTGTGTAAATTCATCAGGACAGAAGTGTGTGTATTTCGATTGACTTATTTCAATTGACTTTCTGAGCTGAATATCTTAAATGTAACTCGACTCTCTCCTAATTGGTTTATGAGCTGAAGTGTGTATTTATTTTTACTATTTAATGCGATTAAAATTAAAGTAGCAAAGT
This sequence comes from Pygocentrus nattereri, assembly GCF_015220715.1. Lineage (NCBI taxonomy): Eukaryota > Metazoa > Chordata > Actinopteri > Characiformes > Serrasalmidae > Pygocentrus > Pygocentrus nattereri. The sequence goes on from NC_051223.1 coordinate 19,515,098, forward strand.
TAAAATACTAGAATGCTGCTACTGCTATTATAGTGTGTAGGAGTGTTTATTGAGTGACGTTTTATAGGCTGAGGTGGTGTTGAATCAGGATATAGCTATAACATTTCATGTTGCTGTCAAAATCATAGTCATAGGCAATTGAAATATAATAAATAGGCAATAGAAACATTTTAAAACACTTCAGTTATGAGACCTATGTGAGAACGTCTGAGGTGTGGTTCTAATATCTGATGATCATGCATGATTGACATCCCTCTGTCCAACACTTCTAGCCTGCTATGACACTGATGAAAAACTAAAGGACATAGCATGAGTGGAGAGAAAATAGGCTCTATGCAGGTGCTGTCATAGACCTTGCAGTGTTCATGGCTTAAGAATAATTTTAGAGCTAAAGTTTTTATATGGTGGTGTTTTAAAGAAGAGAAGGTTCTTATTATTTTGCTGGATGTGCTTCCAGGGAATGTGCAGATATACATACATACATGCATACTGACAGTTGACTGTGGAATATTTAGTAGTAAGGAAATTTCACACAGGTGGCATCCTATCACAGTATCACGCTGGAATTCACTGAGCTCCTGAGAGCGACCCATTCTTTCCCAAATGTTTGTAGAAGCAGTCTGCATGCCTAGGTGCTCGGTTTTATACACTCGGTTTTTATACTCGGTTTTATTGGAAGACGTGAATACAATGATTTGGATTGGTGAGTGAATACTTTTGGCAATATAGTGTAGAATGCTGGGTTGGCCCAGTAGAACAGTAGGCGGTAAGACAGATGACCTAGCTTGACAGTTCAGTTATGCTTCCTAGGTTAGCTTTCGCTTGGTTGTTAGCTTTGATGCATTTCTGTGATTCGGACAAAGAAAGACTGTGGACAATGAGTAGCTTTGTTAAAGCTAAGTGATTAGTGTGGGTAAGATGTTCCCTGGGCATTTAATGTTGGTCTGAAAGTGGTAAAGATCCAGCTGGGTTCTTGATGAGGGTAACTGATGTGACCTTACATTTGTCCACCATTTGTTCTGTTCTCATCTTTTCTCCACAATTCCATCCTCGCAGACTGGCTCACTGGATACTGCTCAATGTTTTCATTAGTGCTCCTTCACACACCATAGACTGAACTTCTTATAAAACTTAGTGACTATTCCTGGCCTTCTATCTGTGTGTGACCCAGCACAGTGTGAGACAGTTACCACCCTTCTCAAGCAAAGACACAGTCGCTGTCACTTTAGCCCCAAAGGCCCTGAGGTGACAGTCAGGCATGACAGGTGAGGAGTTTAGGAAACGTTAGGAGGAAAGAGCAGTACATCCATTTCTCTCAACATTACTACATAATTAATATCTGTGCCAATCAAAAGTACAGAGCCAGCCAGGTGGGAGCAGGCAGCCTTATTTGTTATTCAAGAGTCACTTGGGCTTATTAGCAGCCTAATGGTGGAATTAATTTGGAAATAATTCTATCTGTACCTCACCTGCTGTGGGAGGGTAATTTGAAAAATGGGAGTTGTACAGATTTTTTTGTCAGGCACCCATTTGTCATTTTTTCAGCTTATTTCAACAGCTGTAATCAAAACATGTGGCGATGTAATAAGAGGCAAACTCACACCATCCATCATTTGGCTGTCCAACTTAAAACACAGTCAGCACTCAAAGAACTTTATTTATAACTCAGCCTTGGTGCATCCAGACTCCAAAACAAACATACTGAAAAATACTGACATGATTTTATCCCTAAAATGTACACTTCATAAGATCATAACAACTCGTGAGTCACCCCTTGTCTGTCTTGATCTCTTTCACTTCACCTTCTCGTCTACAGTTCCTCTCTGTCCTTTATTTGGCTTTTCCCTCTGTCTTAATGAACTGCATGTCCTGTTGTTCTACAGTCCTGTGGCTTGATTGATGAAGGAGTGTGGCACACCTGTCAGGAGATGAGAAAGCATCCCTCACAAATCAAAATATAAGCCACAACACAGAACTCTCCTTCCTTGTTTGGGGATGTTTAAGAGCACTGGAAATATCTGTATGTCTGAGAGGATATCCTATTGTTTAAAGGGCACATATGGTGTATATTCTTTATTTTATTGAGGTCCATGTACAATGTCTGTGAGTTTATGCACCAAAAACCTTTATTTCATTTTTATAGGCCATTTCCATACCACGTTTTACCCCTTGGAATTGAATAGACCTTTTTGTGACTTTCCATGTAAGAAAAAATGAATTCAAAATAGGCTGCACTGAAAATAGGCATGTATGAGTTTTTCCCCATGTATGGACTATATGACCTAAGGACTGAAAGATGGCCCTGAAAGGGCCTGGCTTTTGATCAACACTCCAGTTCATCCTAAAGGTGCTCTGTGGGGTTGAGGTTAGGCCTCTGTGCAGGCCACTACAGTTTCTTCACACCAAACTTGTCAAACCATGTCTTTATGGACCTTCACTTGCAGCAGACATTTTATGAACTGACTCTTGACAAAGGTGGCAAAGTCACTGAGCTCTTCAGTACAACCCATTCTACTGCACGTTTGTCTATGGAGATTGCATGGCTATCTGCTTGATTTTATACACCTGTTAGCAATGACTCTGGCTGAAACACCTGAAATTAATCAATAGGAGCAGTGTCTATCTAGCATCTATAATTTAATTTCTATAATAAAGGCCCGTTAATTTACATAAAATGAGGATTAGCCTCTAAGATTACCTGATTTAATACATGGGCTGGATTTTGAGGATTTTACATGCAGAGGGCAGATCATGGGTCACCATCTAGAGGTATTATTTGGAACTCAGACAAATGCTATAGTCAGCATGTGCTGTGGGTGACAGAATGGTCATGAGTTTGGAGTGGTGAACATGCAGATTAGTGCCAGAAAAGAGAGTGAGAGGAGAGCAGCTGACAAATGTTCTTGAGACATGAGGTGATTAGGCTGTAGGATTATGGAGATGAGGGTATAGCAGTGAGAAAAGGCGGGCTGAAGCTCAGGAGAATGCAGGCAGTGATACAGATACAATGTCTTTGCCCAGCCATGCTTTAAACTGTGGATGAAAGAGTTTGTATTAGATTTCGCACCACCTACAAGGCGGGAAGGGGCGTTGCATGATTTGATTACAAAAGAGCGATTAGAAGCCACTGACAGTTTGGGCAGCACTTGGGCGTTTGTCTGACGTAATCAAAACAGTCACTGACTCACAGATTAGAAGAAGTCTTGACGCTAGAACACAGAAATAGCAAATAACTGCACCAAACTGCATCAGTGGGTGGCAAGCAGGGATTGGCTCTATACATTCATTTTAGCAAGATTAGATTAGATTTTAGCAAGAAATCTGAGACAATATGTATGTTTAAAAGTTTCACTTATTACCAGCCATGACAAAAGCATAATGTAATTCAATATTAAATATTTCTCAATCATAGCTCATTTAAACACGCAGAGAAATTATGTTGAAAGTCAAATTGTAAACTTTCAATTGATACCACATTTGTTTTTGTTAATAAAACATTTACTAAATTTGTTTGTTAGTAAAAGAGGAGATATTTTATTATGATTTGAATTTGATGAAAAGTTATTGTAGAGTGTGTCTTATTTGGGGGAAAGTAAACTAATCCATTTATCCATGTTTTTGTCATTTGCTGACATCAAAACAAACAGAAGAATTGTTGAATGTTTGGATTCAAACCTGCCAATAAAAGACATAAACTGAATGTAAGTGTAATTCATTGTGTAACTCACTATGTAATTAAGCATGTAATAGCATAAGTATACCAGTATGACTGTAATAACCTTGGACTTCTAGGTTAAGATCAAACCTATCAGGCACATACTGACATGTGAACTGCTCCATAAACAAGAGAGAAAATGAAAGAATACTCACAAGAAGTGCCATATTGGTGAGTTGATGCTGCTGCAAACAAGGCTCACTAACCCAAGCAAAGGAGGATTGATAGAAGTCTGGTAATGTGAGTATAAGAATCAGTAAGTGATTATTGGTGCTATACAGTATGTGAACCATAAGAGCATCCATTATTGAGAGAAAATTGAGTCAAAGGGGGCACGCTTTTTCAAGCCATATTGAATTAGTGTTGGGAAGACTGAGCTTTTTAATATTGGAAGTTGTGCTGGGTGTGCTGCCAAATATGGATGCCCTTGTACACTAAGGGCGGTACATCCATTGAACAGTGGATAGTTGGCCACGTTTTTAGTCCTCAAAAGTAAAGTTCATTAAGCAGTGAAGTGTCTCCTGTCTAATCCGTGGGCTGGCAAGAGATAAACACAGTGAGTGATTATAACGGCCCAGGCCTTAGATCCCAAAAAATGGCTTATGGTTCCTCATTCCCTGGTGCTTTTGATATTAGGCGTGTTTGGCATATATGAAGGACTCAAAAGGGCAGGCTATCCCAAGGGTCTCTTTTGACCGCAGCACTGGGACCAACAGTCCTGGTTCATATACGTCACCCCTGGGGGATGGCTTTTTAAGGGAATGGATAAGCTAGGAGAGGGTATTTAAAGGTCCTCTTCAGGGGATGTTTTCTCCACAAGATATTTTTCATAAATGGTATTCATGAAAATACTTTAACCACCTGTTGAAAGCTATAGTGGCTCTTTTAGTTTCTCTAGGATTGCAGTGAAGTATTAAAGACAGAGTTTCCTCACTGGTGGTCTCAGCTTCAGATGCTCTGTCTTCAGAGGCATACAGCCTGTCTGATCTGCTGTACTTTAAGATGGCTGCAACTGTTGCTGTGTATGAACCTTGTGTATCAAGCTAGATGTTAGCTAGTCACTATTAGCAAGCAGTGACCTGCTTTGCACACCTTGACAACAACAAGCCATTTAGACACACACACAGTTTGTGAAGTGGCATCTTGTCTTTAAAAATCAGGAGTTTAATTTGATGCAGTTAGCAGCAATTTAACAAGTTATGTTATGGGGCATTTTTGTTGTAGCATTTTGAAATTCACTAAAATGGTGGTCTGTGGTTGGCCAGCGTTGGATGTCATGAATCTTTCAGTCAACAGTTTGATCAATTCTCAAGGCTTGGCGTAATAGTTTATGCTATAGATGAAAGATATCCATTGTATGGCCTACTAACTTTTTTTGTTCTGTTTTTTAACCCAGTGAATGCATTTCATGTATTTGAAATGATAATTAAATTGGTTAAGAGCAGACTGGAAATGAATTCATTATAGATCACTTATATCTCTGAAATGAAAACTAGACCCCCCCCCCTTCATGAGCAGTCCATTTTAAAGATGGAAAACATTGGCTGGTATTTCATTGCTCTTGCCTCATAGGTGTAAGCATTCAGAGAAAGGATTCTCTGCAGAGCAGCATCCTGTTCAAGGGGAATTATTGCTCAGTTAGTCACGGACAGTGATGTGTGCCACTGTCAATGATTCGCTGCTTGTTAGGCCCTGGTTTGCCAGACTCTGTGAGCCTCTGTGGTCAGGTGAAGCCCTCAGTTATTTGGTGGTCACTAATGAGCAGAGGGCCAAAAGTGCATAAATGCTGAATCTAAATGTGGGGATTAACAGAGAGAGAATACTGTGGTTTTATGGCAGGTCATTTTCTTGTGTTTTTACAATTGTGCTGCTGCATTTATTAATTACAAGTTAACTAATGGAAGTATACTCCAAAAAAAAAGTACAAATGCTAGAAAAACAAGAGTTCTTACTGTCATTTTGCCATTAAATACTATTTACCTCGCTAGTTACATAATACATTTTCTTTCTTTATTGACAGGAAGTCTGCACTATTGACTACTCTATTCTTTAGGTTGTTTTGAAGTTAACAGATGACGAACACGTGGCAAAAATGTTCTGAATGTTTTCTTATTTTCTTTCTGCAAAACAACACTGCATATCCAACAGTTACTTCAAATCAAATTCAAATCATAATGAAATGTCTTCTCTTCATTTACAAAAACAAATGTGGAATCAATTGAGGGTTCAGAAGTTTTCTAGCACTGTCAACATCAATATCTCTACTTGTTGCAGTGAGTAAAAGATAGGGTGTAACAGTATACTTGGTATTTGAACGATATTTTGAACTCAAATGAAGACATTTTGTTACTCTATTCCTGCGTTTTGCATGGTAGTTTGTAAACCTCCATATGCAAACAATGCAATTGCTTTCATATTTGGTATCAGAGAACTCTTGAACTGCTAGTAATGTTACATGGGGTCAAATCAGATGCTTAGCCTTTCTACGTGTATCTTAAGGGTTTTAGATTCACTGCCTTTCTTTTTGTAAATGTTAAGCCCTGCAGACTTTCAGCTTAGATTCAAAGGTATTAACATCCAAATCAGGTGAACTGTGCAGGGATTTTAAAAAGTTTTCATAGTTTTTTAGGGGATAAAATGTAATTCAACAACCTAACAAACAACATTAAATTGTCATTTTTAATACTGGGTTGCCTGAAGTCTGGAATACATAGACATTACTAGACACTTGGTTTCTTCCCTTGTGATGCTCTGCCAGGCTTTGACTTAAGCTGTCTTCAGTTGCTGCTTGCTCTCTGTTTTAACTTAAGTTTTGGACCGAGGTCAGAAGATTGGCTTGGTCATTATAGAACATTTTACTTTTTTGCCTTAAAGTTGGATTGAAGTGTTTAATCACCATACGCCTCAGGTCACTGTCCATCACCACTGTTAAGTCCAGTTCAACGTTTTTGAAGTTTTTTTCCTGAATCTCAGCAGAAAATATATCCCTATGCCCTTCAGAATTTATGTTGCTCAGTGTTTACATGATTGATAAGTACAAGGGACCCAGTTACATTGATAGCCAAACATGCCCACACCATGACACTACCTCCATCATGCTTTAGAGTACATGCTTTAAATCATGAGCAAATTCCAAATTTAAGTGCCACACTTAAAATCTACCCTAGCCCTTTTATCTGCTTACTTCTAAGCAAAATAATGAGGGACGAACTCACAGCTGGCCATGAAAAAGCTGAGCAGCCAGTTGTCCAGTACTAAAATGGGGTCCTATGCATGAAAATGGTTGTATTTCCTACACCGTTCATCTGATTTGGTTGTAAATACCATGAAATTAAAGCTGAAAGTGTGCAGTTAAAGCTCATGTTTAATTTCAACTCCCAATATGCTGTGGTAGACAGTTAAAATAACAACTGTGTCAACATACAAACATATATGGACCTGACTGCCTGTCACCTACCACCAATTTCTGTGCTCTTGTTTTGGGTTTAATTTAATGCACTAAGAGCACAATGCTGGGTGGCAATGTTGGGTTCGCTGAGCACGTTGACTCCGAATGTCAGTGTGCACCTTTATTAAAAACAGTGGTTTCAAATTGTTGGAGGCTGTAAAACTTTCCATATTCACTATGCAGTGGCCTTTAGAAGCTAATATACAAGTCCTGAATATAATGTTTTTTCTTGATAAACTGCATAAACTAGATTGCATTTCCTTAATAAACTAAATGCGAAGTATATTTTTTGTCTATATACACAACAGCTAGATTGCTTTCCTCCAAGAAATACAGTATTGAGTATTTCAGTAGTTTTGTTTTCTTCCATCAGGATGTTCTTTTACAGGCTGGTGGATTTTGTGGAACTAAACCTGTCTGTAAAATGATGAGTTTGAGAAACAGCACAGCAGCACAGTAATGAGTGCTGTAAGCCCACACCGTAGACGGGCATTTTATCTTGTGAGACAGATCCTTCATTGTCATTCATTTATTTTGGCTGCCGATAATGCCTTGCTGCTTATCACCGCTCGCTCTCCTTCCAAATGTGCAAATTACAGCTGGCTGCAGCGATTCCCGTCACCACGCAGAGGCTGCCAGCAGCGCGGGCAGGATTACCCCGCTTTAGCACTTACTCCCACAGCCCTCTGTAGGAAATGATTGTCATCATTTATACTCTACTCACCTGGTTTGGTGAAGTGATCCAGGGCAGGTCTGCTGCAGACACAGGGCCACCAGAAGACAAAACAGACTCAGCTCAGTGGATATCTTTCTTCTGCTTAGAATTTTATGGCCCTGTATAAACATTTATGAGAATGCAGAGAACTGAGAATGCAGTTATTGAGCTATAACAGAGGATGCCTTCGTGTAAAGCCATGTTGTTTTATTGGTCTCCACCATGTGTGTGAACGTGATGACATGCTGTTGTGATTGACTTTTCGTATTTCTGTCATGCAGGTATGCGGATCTTGGTCACTCTCCTGCTGGACACTCTCCCCATGCTGGGCAATGTGTTGCTGCTCTGCTTCTTTGTCTTTTTCATCTTTGGGATTGTGGGCGTCCAGCTGTGGGCAGGACTTCTCCGAAACCGCTGCTTCCTGCCTGAGAACTTCTCCCTGTAAGTGTTCAGCACCTGCATCTAAAATTCTGAAGTTATTCTGTGTTGTCAAAGTTAACTTGTTAATAATGCGTTGTAGCCCTCTCATTCAAATACGACTGTTAAATAGCCTTTGAAGCGATATCTGACTTGACGATACTGGGCAGAGTTTGCAGGAGACCTATGAATAAATAAACAAGCAGCAAACTAACCAAAGCAAAGCAAAGTGGAAAGCTCCAGTTCCCATGGGGAGTCTCCACTCTAACACGAATATATGAGCTGAACGAACGAGAGCAAGAGGCTAGAATTGCAGAGCAATTGGACCAATTCTCTGTAAATATAATGTATTTGATATTTATATGATAAACGGTTAGTTCTAGCAGCGCAATCTGATTGGTTGAGAGGGGTTCTAGCCATGTTGTAATTTGTGATAACAGTGCTTTTTTCACAACAACTATATCAGAGCACTGGTTGCCAAGTAACAGTCGCTTTGCAGCTGACCTTTAGTACATCTCTACCACATACAACAGAAAACGAACATTTCATTCAACATAATGGTTTGGAAACTCAGATGATTGATGCATTAGTCAATAAGAGACCATCTAAAAAGTGCATAATGTGGGTGTCTTTATGTTTTTTAGGAAGTTTTATTTCCCAATGCGTTTATTTCTGTTTAACCAAAAGTTAAACTAAAAATATTGCATTTATTTCTATCTAACTAAAAGTTATAGTTTGCTATCTGTTTTTCAGGAGTGAGAAATATGTATGTGTTTGATCATTTTTGGGTGTTTATTTCATGAGAAATTAAGAAGTAAAAGTCATAAATCCATTGAAAGTACAATATTAAAACGATTTTCATTCAAAGGAACAATTATTCAAAAGGATGCTACATTTCTGGTGGAAGGAATTGCTTATATTAAAGTATATTTGATATAATATTTGAAGATTTTTGCTGTAAATTTTTACTTATTTTGCAGAACTGCTGTAGAAAACAAAATAGAAAATTTGAGGTTGCGTGTATATGATGTTATTTATGATAACGCTGTCTTGTGTTCTGTTGCATAAGTGCATTTACACAATGAAACATGTTATAGAATTATTTAAAGTAATAAATACATTCTGATTAAGCATATTTTGGCCATAACTATAGCTTCACCAAAATGCACTGCTTGGATGTGATTAATTGCAATTAAAATAGAATTAATTATTTGAGTTGTTTGACAGCCCTGTATTATGGTCAAGAATTGAAAGACATGTATGGGCTCTTTATCATTTTAATGAATTAATTTGCAATATTTTTTTCTGTTACTATTTACTATGTACAAAAAAAACAAAGAACCCATTTCAGAGTGCCACACCCTACTTTTCTTACCCCATTCCTTTTCCAATGCATAGGATCTGAGTAATCAAAAGTAAAACAAATTCAAATGTAAATGGGTTATTATACATGATAAAATATCACACCCTATAATATATAATATCAAGAAAAGATTGTGCCTAGTTTGTGAGGTGGGAGCCCGTGCTGAAAGAATGTTTTAGCAGTAACCACAGTCTGCAGTCATCTTTTATAATAGATCATTTATCTACAGATAAGTATACATTTATAGAGAGCTTATAACTTATACATCAGAGTCTCAGGACCTGCAGACACTTTTTTTGAGCACAGCACGAGAATCCTACTTAATTGACGTTTCTACCCCCCAAATATAAAACACTCACGTGTTGTTTTTGCTAGCTTCAGTGAGATATCTTGTGTTATCGCTTGACCACAAAACCAAGTCACAGAGAATTAAGGAACAGAAAATCAGAATTGTGGCTCAGCTGGAATGATTCCTTTTGCAGCACAGAGACTGGCTGGCAGCGGTGATTATGTAACATTAAGCCTATCCTAAAATGTTAAATTGCTGTTAAGAAATAAATATTTCATTGGGGCCTGGAGCCGAGGAAGGCCCTGATTTGTCCCTTCGGGTAATTGAAGCTACTTGTGCAGCTAATTTGCCATGTCACTTTCGTTCTGAGGTGAATTTGTGTTGACAGACGGCCCAATTATCCTCTGTCTGAAAGAGGCACCATTAGAGCTAGGCCTCGCTCGGCACCCTTGTCCTCTGGAGGTAGTTAGCGTTGATCCCTCTGCAGCCTGACTGGTGCTTAAATGACTGTTTGGCCAGCATACTGTAAGAGATACTGAGGCTAAGGTAAAGGGTTGCAGGATGCTCCAAGCTTTGGGATGACTCTGTAGGGTGTATACAGCAGCACGAAGCTTCCATTTACTGAATTGTTCACCACTCATGATTGTATTTACATCAGCCTTTTTCCCTCAGCCCCTTTTCTTCTTCTCATCAGACTTCATATTTTGGCTTATATGTGTCTGCTGGTGGCAGAGCACGTTCAGCCTTATAATCAGGCCTGGCACCATGGCGGGGGTCATTCAGAAGGAGTATTGTGCTCTCTCAGCTTTGTGTTTTTTATTTTCTCCTAGGAGATGTAGCTTACCCTTCAAAATGCATTTAAGTCAAGTCTTCTTTTTTTCTTTCTTATACATATCTGAAATCAAATTCTGCATGACCATTCAAATAAAACGTAATCAAAAAGAGGAAAAGAAATTCAGGTCACAGGAAGGCTACAGTAGTGCCACAATATGGAGAAGAATGAAAACATAACCATGGAAATAGAGCTGCACAATATCCAAAAGCTATTTATTAGGGAATCTAAAAGGCCTAGAGGTGGCACGGGGATAAACCATGTAGCAATATATCAATAATGATATTTACAGGAATGACATTAATTTCCTAGCCAAATTTGTTTAGTTGTGTCAGCAGGTATTGCCTTATAGGAGTCTGATATCATAGTCTTGCTGTGTGCTACATTTTTCAGTTTGGTTCACTTTTTCTTTATGTAGCAAAAGCTTAACTTTCCTGATCTTTTAATTGAACTGACTAAGATAATCATACTGAGACTGAAGTAATGTTACTTATTTAACGTAAATTCAATCAATGGGCACATTTAAAATCAGCTGGCATTGCCCAGTGTGCAATCAAATAATAAGGACAGTATCACAGTAACCATGTGACTGGTTGTACCTCCTTGTGACAATTTTGTGTAAACTGAGCTGAAATTAACAGAGTGTATTTTATTGTTTTACTTGCTTGCGTTTTAGTAAATGTGGATATTTGTTTAATGATACAGTTTAGCTTAAACAAATAAATAAATAAATAAATATATCTGTCATAAACATACGTACCCATCTCTTACAGCAGAGCTGCAATGGTCTGTAAAGTAAAACTACCTGGTTTATAAACTATATTTGAATACCAATCACTCATTTCCTATCTCTCTTCAGTCCCCAAAGCCTAGAGCTGCACAACTACTACCACACTGAGAACGACGACGAGAACCCGTTCATCTGCTCTCAGCCGCGAGAAACTGGCATGCGCCAGTGCAGCTCCATCCCCACGCTGCACGAGGAGGGGCTGCAGTGTGGCCTGGACATGGGAGCCTACAACAGCACAGACAACACCACCTGTGTGAACTGGAACCAGTACTACACCAACTGTTCTGCTGGAGATGTCAACCCCTTCAAGGGAGCAATCAACTTTGATAACATTGGCTATGCCTGGATCGCCATCTTTCAGGTGAGTGGTATTTATGGATGTTGATTGGTGTTAGTGACTTTGAGCTGGACTAGTTTTACATGGGGAACTACTTTAATTTGAGAGACCCCCAACAAGATTATTCTGTGTTTTTAATCCAGCATGGATTAAAATGTCTGAAGTCACAACCCCATAACTCATTTAAATTAGACGATACATATCTAAAAGAGTAGTACATTGTCATAGGAGAGCGGGGCACAACTTAACGTGGGGTAAAATGTATTTTATGTAGATAAACAGGTTCAAATAGTATGTGCTTTTAGCCATCTTCTTGTGTTCCCATAGCAACCTCACCTGCAAATCCTGACAGCAATCTGATGGATATTTCTCAAGATTCTCCCTGAATACTGGCTTTAAACCATTAAATAGTACATTTTTCATCTGGCATATTTTTTAATTCCTGAGTGCCTGTAAGTCACAGAATTCACACCTGTGTTATTTTAATCACCTTCTGCATAGCTGTAAAATAGCACTGTTTTGAAGGATGTAAATCATAGTCAGACCTAGCCTGGCAAAAGTACAGCCTCCAAACAGTGGAGTTAGCTGTATCACAGTGTTACAATTAAGCCATCCAAAGAATACATGAGGGAAGTCAATATCCCCCTAATATAAATTCAAAAGAGCTAACTGGAATGAATTCATTTTCAAATATTTACATTTTTTTTTAGATTTTTGCTCTTCTACTCAGTGGGCAAAAACAAACATGCCACATTTGACACAGCCTCTTTGGGATAATCATATTGAGTTCAGTGCATATATTTTAATGTTTTTAGGTTAGAAAGCTTGTCTGGTTTAAACAATGCAGAATTTTAATGAATTTGTGTTTGCATTGACTTACCAGACTGTTCTAGTTAGTGACTGTTATAACTAACCCCTCTGTTTATTTCAATAAACCCCAACTATGAGATTGATCTATGAGGCCAGCTTGGCTGAGCAAGATGCTAACAAGGCTCCTGCATAAATTGACATAAGCCAGAGCCCACCCACCTGTCAAGACAATCCTACCCTCAGTAATAGTCTCATTAGAATTTACCTTAATGGACTGCAGTAACAAAACTGTGTTGTTATTGTTATTAAGTTTTGTCGGAAAGTACATTATAAAGACCGTTTCTCCATCCCGTATGAATCAGCCAGTCCCTTACATATTATATAATAGAACCTCTACTGGTTAAACTGATCTAGCTGTAATAATGCTTAACTTGCAGAAGTACTAATAGACACAATGGCCAAAAGAGGCAGGCACAGTTTCCCATGACTGTGAATTCAGCAAGGGGTTGAAACTTTACACACTTTTCACAGCCCTGTCATTGTGCTCACCGACAACCAACTTTCAGTGTTCTCCTGTTCTGACACTTAATTCTGTATTCAAACAGTGAGTGTCTTGGGATTTTGGCGGCTGAAGATGATGACGGAATTCAGCTGTCCCTGTTAACTTTGTATAGCCTTTTATCTCAGAGCAACGATAAAGTTTTAATTTTTCAGCATATTACGGTATGCTCCCCTGATCTTAATCTTAAATTCAAGTCACACAAAGTGCAATACAAGTCTCGGTGGGGATGTTCGTCACATTTTAGGAATGAATCAAAATAGAAATCTATTAAATATTTAGAAAGCTGCCATGTCCTGAAGATGGGCAGGGATTGAAGGCTTAATCTTCCGTTTGCAAGTCACCAATACCGTGGCCTGGGTGCTAGACACCTAATTTACTGGCTCTAAAATGAATTAGCTGTCCGACAGCTCCTAGTCCTGCTAGTGCGCTCGATAGAAACCTGAAATTGCAGAGGTGTTGCTCTTCAGCTGTGTGAGGAGTGACAAATGGGACAGAGGGAGCAGAGGATGATTTGGCACCAGGATGTTCCATTGAGCCTGCAGGTCTTTCAGGTCCTGCTTTGAAATCTCCCGTCTTCTTAATGTTGACTGTTTGGATCAGAAACCACAGCTGCACTGGGCAATTAATCTCGCAACTTAGCGTTTTGCTTATAAAACACTATATCAGGATTGTGTCCTATTGTAACAAGAATTTCTTATTTTCAAAAACAGAGGTGCTCTGTGTGGTTTATAGCTCATTTGATTCCAGATGTCTCCTAGATACCTCCAGTCAATGCATGGATTTGTTAAATTCTGCCAGAAGCACACTTTACATAATATGATGAAACACTTATATGATGAACACCAAACTAGATATTGGATGATAAATTATACTGCACTGCCACAAGGAGAGTTTTGGAAATGGTTAAAAGAACACAATCACCCATTCAATTAGTCAGTCAGTCAGTCAGTCAATCAGTCAATCAGTCAGCCAATCAATCAATCAATCAATCAATGCACCAGTATTTAAAGTCCTTGTATAGTCATTATATGTATATATTACTAAGTATATTGAGGGTGGCCCTAATTTGCAGTGTGGCCAGTGATCAGGATGAGAACAAGGGATCAAAAAGAGCAATAAGCACTGAATTAAAAAGATAAAACATAAGATAATAAAAAGATAATAACATTTCAAAGGGTAAATAAATAAGTACATACCTTAATAAATAAGGAATAGATGGTTTATTTTTTAAGAGCCGACGTATCTCTCCATTCCTTTCATTTTTCTCTTCTTTCCCCTGCAGGTCATCACTCTGGAGGGTTGGGTGGACATCATGTACTTTGTGATGGATGCGCACTCGTTTTACAACTTTATCTACTTCATCCTCCTGATCATAGTAAGAGGCTCTTGGCTCTTACATGTCTTGACCTGAGCAGATCACATGTAAAGATAGGGCTGTTCTCCTGTTATCCAGCGCTCTGCCCTATTAGACAGGATGTAGCGCCGCGCTGCCCAGCCGCTGTGATTCAGAGGCTTAGCCACACTCCAACCTAGTTACAGGAGAATGATCTTTTCTGGCTTACACTTGTAAATGGCAAACAATTATTTCAGATTAAATAAAGTTGTACAGGGAGTATGTGGTCAGGGTACTGATGGTTTTATGTGTCCAAGGCAGTTAGCTGTAATGTAATAGATGCTGCAATGCTGAGTGCTTAGTCTCATCCCAAACTATTTAACTCTTCCATTCTGAGGCCACTAAGAGATGCAGTCAAGTATAAGTAGTGACAATCATGTTACGCAGCTTTAGCATTATGAGCTTTTGATTGCTTCGTAATAAGTATTAACTATGTAATATTGTGTTCATGTCACAAGGCCTTATTTAAAAACCTAAGCAAATCAGTTCCTATGATTTTCAACTCTTTTGCTGTGTTGTATTGAAACTACTAATAAAATCACAAGTTCCACTTTGCAGTTTAGTGATCACCTAAACTGTAGGCTTATTGTTAGGCCATTAAACATATTGTTTAATAGCTACTATAAATTAGTCTATAAATTAGACTTATTTGATTTATGAATTCATGTCATTCAGTTATATATTATTAGACTGAGAAAACCTATCCATGCTCTGCATAGTTCTTTCTTAGCAACTGTTGCTGGGTTGGACAAACTTTTCAGATGATTTATAATATCCTATTTAACCTAATGAGACATTTTTTCATTGGGATCTAAAGATTTGTGGTGTTTGTCTACATTGCTGCTTGCAGCTTGCTTTTGAGCAATATATTGTTGCACTTTCTGTTTTTACCAAAATGTCAAGATATACATTATGATTCTGACAAGGAAAATATTGTCAGCATATCCCACATAGTGCAGCCATGTGACAGTAACTAGTTGTGTAGACTATGATCTTAACTCCTAAGATGGCTAGCTCACATGTGTATGAAATATTTCTAGCAGAAACAATATGCTAATACTCCATAACATGATCATTCTGAGCATGCATTTTATGCAGAGAGGCATGGTGGCACAGCAGGTAGACCAGGGTCCTTTCTGTGTGGAGTTTGCATGTTATCCCTGGGTCTGTCTGGTTTCTTTCTACTGTACCACGATGTGTAGTCAAGCCAATTGGACATGCTAAATTGCCCCTAGGGGTGTGTGTGTGTGTGTGTGTGTGTGTGTGTGTGTGTGTGTGTGTGTGTGTGTGTGTGTGTGTGTGTGACCTGACCTGCAATGGACCTGTCTTCTGCCCAGTGACCACTGGCTCGAGTTCCCCCATGACCCAGAAGTGTGTTAGAAAATGTATGTGTGCATTCAATGCATTAAGTATAATAACATATAATGTAATAGACTGACAAATCACTCAGTGATGCTTAGTGTATGCTTATATGATGATAAATACTATATGATGATAAATACAGATTTTCTTCTTTTCAGGGAACAAATATGATTCCAAGCGCATATTGAGACCCATATTGCATTGATTCCCGATCCCTTAAAACATTCAACTTTCAAAAAGCATTCATGACAAACGAAAGCAGTGCCAATAGAAGAAAATTCACATTCCTGTACATTCATAAAATACTCACTAATATTTCATGAGGCGATAATCCTGTAGCTGTGACCATGTAATTTTACTGTAATATTACAGCACAATTTAGAAATACTTCAGGAACTTAGACTGTGTATCAGTCATGAATGTTTTGTAGCTGTACATAATTTTAATACTAAGTACAACATTTAACAGTTGAGTAGGCTTATCCCATACTTTCATTTAATTTTTATTACTTGAATAGATTTTAATGTATGATTATTATGAAGTATACACTAAGCATTATTGAGGTTTTAATTCAGTACATGAGATGTGTGCTACTCCTCAGTGAATGTGTTTAATGAATATTGGATATTCATTCATATTGGAGCGTTACTGTTTGTGAATATATATAAAGCATTACCTAAAAAACATTATTGTGTGACAGAAAAACAACACTGAATGCTTGCATTGTGGCCAAAAAAGAGTTTTGCCTCTAGAATTTCTTATTAGGTGAATAGAATTTTTGTCAACATTCTATGAAGCTTGTCCAACCTCCCAGTGGAAACTGGAAGTGGGAGGAGCATGTATAGGTTGGCTGAAGTATGGGCCCGTGCAACAGCTGTTGAATTCTATGGAGCTAAATAAAGGCATCCTTTCTTTCTCTAGGTGGGCTCCTTCTTCATGATCAACCTATGTCTGGTTGTCATAGCTACTCAGTTCTCAGAGACGAAGCAGCGCGAGAGTCAGCTGATGAAGGAGCAGAGGGTGCGCTTCATGTCCAATGCCAGCACACTGGCCAGCTTCTCTGAGCCGGGCAGCTGTTATGATGAACTCTTGAAATATTTGGTCTACATTGTACGGAAGGCAGCCAGGCAGCTGGGTCACCTTACTCGGGTGGCTGCACGCCGGGCGGGGCTAAGAGTACTCGCCTCCCCTGCCTTGGAGCCTCCGCACACCAAGAGACGGAGGCAGAAGCAACGTCAGGGGTCCATCCACCATTTGGTGCACCACCACCACCATCACCACCACCACCACTACCACCTTGGCAATGGAAGTGTCCGTAATGAGAGGACCAGAGAAATAGAAACGGGTAATGGTGCAGGTGCTGGCTCGGGACGCCTCACTCTTCCCTCCATCATCCCTCTGCAGGACCCCTCCTCTACATCCTGTTCTGCAGTGCTGGGTCCTGGCAGTGCAGAGTCCGTACACAGTGTCTATCACACAGCCTGCCATTTGGAGCCTCTGCGCTGCACCCCCTCACCTGGACCCTCAGCCCTGCAGGCTTACAAAAGGAACTCAGTGCCATTTGCAGCACCGGCACACAAAAACTATCCAACGCTACAGCCCTGCCTACCTCTGGAGCACCTCAGGCAGAGGAGCCTGGAGCCAGGAGGGGTCAGCTGCACTGCCAGTGTCCTGACTAACCTCAATATCCCCCCCAATCCCACCAACACCCCTCAGTGTCTGCTGGACACACAAGGACCTGCAGGTAAATGAGTTAAAGCATTCTTATTTTTATAAAGAGTTAAGGCTGATTTACACTTCTGCTAAGAACATAAATGTATTTGCATACAGAATGCTAAAGTACAGCTGCACTAAGGCCCAAACCCATTTCACTCCTTGCCCCTACCATGTGGCCCTTAGCTGTCCGTTTTGTGCCTTCCTGCCTAGGGGTAGGGTGTCCCGATTGTTGTTGAGATGGAGGGGTGGGGTGGAGTGTTAGCGCTACATAGCCCTCCAAGCAGAGGTTTTTGGGAGGCACACTCCAAATGGAGTGTTATGAGAAAAAAAGGAATTATAATAGTTCAATGTCAGTTAAAGTATTATGTCATTTTCTTCATAACGAGCATTGAAAATCACAAATAGTATGCTAATGCCTTGGTAGCTAGCTAAATTTCCCGTTCCACCTTAAAATAGTCCAGAGGTACTGATGCCTGAAATGCCAGAATGTAACTTCTGCTCCGTCTAAAGTGGAACAGGAAAATTTGAACAAGAAGCTGGAGAATAGCTGACTTCACCTTCACATTACCAAAGAATTAGGGGTGGGTGATAATATCAGCTGTGAAGTTGCGGAACATTACCCTCCTCTGCTATCGCTGCAGACTGACAGGGTCGTCTATAGAGCACATTTAATAGAGAGATTTCAACCACTACCCATGGTAACTCAGTTCCAAGGTGCAAGGTGACACTTGAAAATAAGGGGTAGGGTTAAAAATAAGAAATGGGATTGGGCCTAATACTGCTATCCATTCTGTACTCCAATGCAAGTTTTGGGCCTAATACTGCTATCAATCTCTACTACAATGCAAGTTTTGGCTTTCTTCCAAAGCTGTACTTTGTCAGACCTTTTTTATTAAAGCTTGAAAGAAGTAGCATTATTAAGTTAGAAGAAAAAGCCCTAACTTTAACCTATCTCTCACATAAACTCTTACATGTGGTATCTGTGATTCACTCTGTAAAGGCTGAAATAGAAGTTCAGAATCAGGCATCATGTTGAATTTCATGGGAGTTTTTCGGTTAATGTCACATGCACAGCCTCAAAAAGAAGGTCCGGTTCAATATTTAGCTCTTGGATGCAATTATACATTAAACATTGTACTGAGAAGACATAATGACAACAGTAGATAATTCACTTATATCCTTGGAAGACAAGCTGCTCACCAAGTATTGACTGAGCTCTTCTTGAATACTAACTTAATGCCCTCTCAATCATCAGATCCATCTTTACGTGAAGGGGGTCCAAAGCACGACCAGTGTTACAAATTCTTTTTCCACATGTTGCAAGCAATAAGACCAGACCTATAGCCCCCCAAAACTTACATAGTGCAGCTTTAAAAATAAAATACTGCTATGTGTTTCGTCTTCATTTTGTAGGTTTTGATTTCTGCTGCAGGCGTTAAAAACAATACGCTGCTATACAAAAAGTTCGTCTGTGTGTTCATGTTGTACTAGAATGAAAGATGTCATTTTTAAGTTTCTTCTTCATTTTCAGTAGATTCTGCTTTTGTAAAATGTGATGCTGCCCCTACTGAACACATTAACAGTGTGTTCTGATTTACCCTGAGGTTTGAAACAAACAGTTATGTTTCTTCTTTGTGTTCTGTGTATTCTGGATTGGTTAATACTATAATAATATTGGTGACCGCCCTCCTTTACACACTTTAATGTTAAACGCATGTATGTTGGCAGATGCCTTTGCCCAAGCAGTCCCTGTACATGTGTGCAGGTTTAAAGCAGAAGTAGATGTATAGCTTAAAATGTGACCTACTTAATTACTGTGTTCCTATCCAAAAGACCTAATCTTCTCCCAAATGAATTTCAGGGAAGATCCCCCGCAAGTTCTCCACTGCCAACTGCAGTGGCACAAACCTGGATGCTACTTTGGCTTTTGACCCTGAGACCTGCCCTTATTGTACTAAAGCAGCAGGTAATGACTCAGAGGGGACAGAAGCGAATGAGACTGCAGACTCAGACAGTGAGGGTGTGTATGAGTTCACCCAGGATGCCCACTATCGGGATAACAGAGACCCAAAAAGGAAGAAGAAGTTTAAGCTAGGGGCTCGAGCAGCGAAGGTGGTGCACTTTTGGAGACTGGTGTGTGACACATTTCGTAAGATCGTGGACAGCAAGTACTTTGGACGAGGAATCATGATCGCCATCCTCATCAACACTCTCAGCATGGGCATCGAGTACCATGAACAGGTCAGTGCCCATCCTATCAAAGATTGTAGAGAAATATGTGCCATAATTACATGCTTTTTGGAAAATTAAGTCAACACATTTTCTACAGAGGGACACACTTAAATGTGACATTTTTCTACAAAATTTAATGTTAACATTTAACATATTGGAAAACGTAAAACATATACGTAAAATGTGTCATAACTATTGCACAGGCCACATTTTGTGATTTTTTCCTCAAATATGTTTAATTAAACACATAAACAGTAATTGCGTATTAAAATGTGCAGAAGTGTGTTCCCTGAAGAGGAAAAAATCATCAAAACGGGGCTCCCCAAACTTTTTCTGTGTGTATCAGATTCCACTTACTGTCTGCTCTATTAAGCACACTTACCTTGCTGGTCCACCTTGTAGATGTAAAGTCAGAGACTCATCTGCTGCTGCAGTTTGTGCTGGTCATCCTCTAGTCCTTCATCAGATGTCATAGGACGCTCCCACAGGACACTGTTGGCTGGATATTTTTGGTTGGTGGGCTAGTCTAAGTCCAGCAGTGACACTGAGGTGTTTAAAAACTACAGCAGCTTTGCGGCTTCTGATTCACTTATACCAGCACAACACACTAACATGTCACCACCATGTCATTGCAGTGCTGACAATGATCTACCACTAAATAATACCTGCTGTGTGGTGGTCCTGTGGGCCTCCAGACCATTGAAGAACAGGGTAAAAGGGTGCAAACAATGTAAAGTGGACAAAAAACATAGGTCAAAGGAGGTTTATGTAATTATTATGAGGTATGGCATACATACATCTGACTTCATATAGTATCTAGGGGTCAAATAAAACTTCATAACTTCACACCACTCAAGCATTACACTTTTTCCTCTGCTCTCTGATGGATGACATAAAGGGAAAAGTGAAAAAAGTGATTGTCCGTGTTCCATGGTGTCCTGCTTATGTGATTTGTGATTGTAATTTGGTGTTTATGTGAGATAGATAGCAGCAGGTAGTTCATCTCTCACCTGCTTAATGGCCTGTGGGCTGACACACTGCCATGAGTTGAAAGGTCCCTCTTTGTTACATGGGAAGTGAGGGACACGTGTGTATGTCCTTTATGTGTATTAATCCTTTCACGGTGGAATAACAGTAACAGTGGCTGTAATGTACGACCTATATTTAAAAGTTCCGACAACACAATGGCTCACCCTCTCAAAGTTCCTCTCAGGAACATGATTCACAGCCCAGCTGTCTGTGGCAGCAGCTCAATAACTCTTTCTCCTAGACTAGAGCGAAGCAATGCTCTGATTACTTCCTACCCACTCTGCAAGGGTGTGAAACTTCAAGACTGTAATAGTCTGCACTGTGTCGGCACTGTGATCTCTAAGCATATACACTAGTGTGTGAAAGTCAGAGACCACCCTTTATTTATTTCATCTCTGGTCAAAAATTGCCAAAAAAAGCAGAAAACATTCTGCAAATATTCAACGAATAAAATTGCCCAGAAGCCCCCAGAACTAAATGTAATATCAATTTTTGCATTTTTTTAAAGCTCCCGCTCTTTTCAGGAGACTTGCTTTCAGTTTTTCAAAGAAATCTGCAGGGATCATTTTCATCAACCTCAAAGTTCAGTTTTAGAACTTGGTTGCATTTTCTTCCCCTCACAATGCAAGTAATCATAAACTTTATGGGGGACTCTGGGGTATCTGATCCACAGCTACTTTGATTCGCAAATGCCCTTTTCTTCTTTTCTCTGTGGATGTGACCGCTACACATCCATTCAGGCTCATAGTGTTGAGTTCTCTTCTCCCAGTGGAAGGATAGAACAGTGGATTCTTTAGATCTAACGCAAATGTGGAGCTTGATTTTCTTCTCTTTAGGTGCTGTTTGTCTGATGGTGACATTTTTGGTCTGCCAGGCCTCGCAAGGCTGTTCAAAAGGTCTCTAATTGTCTCTGTATCTTTTGGTCATTTTTGAAAGCCTTGCAAATGCAAGTGCATTATCTTAATTGTAATCATCTCAGAAATATTCAATCAATAAAACGCATTTGTACTTAAAGACCATTTCGACTGACATTGAAATAAATAAATGGTAATCTCTGTGTTTTACATAGCTGCAGCACAAAATATTTACATGTCCATTCTCGTCATTTTTTTTACATATTTTGAAAATATGTAAAAATATGTTTTGGTACACGATTAGGTTCCAGCAACATGCATTTATCATTATTAGAGCTGTAACAATCACTCAGTTAGTGTGATTAAATAAATAATGCATTAAAATTCACTTACCTGATAAATCAGCAGTGCTGCCAGTTTGCATAGGTCATGCTGGTGATCCTCTCTCTCTCTCTATTCTCTCTCTCTCTCTCTCTCTCTCTCTCTCTCTCTCTCTCTCTCTCTCTCTCTCTCTCCCTCTCTCTCTCTCTCTCTCTCTCTCTCTCTCTCTCTCTTTCTCTGAGTTCAGATGTTTCAAGCACATAGTTATGCAATCTCCACAATCACTGGCAGTAGAATGGGTCATCCTGAAGAACTTAGTGACTTTAAATGCAGCACTCTCATAGGATGCTACCTTCGCCATAAGAAATTTGTGACATTTCTGCCCTGGTTCTTCTGCTCCAGTCAACTGTTGGGTGCTATTATTGTGAAATGGAAGCATCTAGCAGCAAGAACAGCACAGCCACAAAACCATAGACCACACAAACTGACAGGAGAGGTGCAGAGTGCTGAAGCACACAGCACATAAAAATCACCCATTTAGTTGCGACAGAGTTTCAAACTGCCTCTGGAAACAACATCATGAAAAGGGTTTCCATGGCTGAGCAGCTGCCCGCAGGCCTAAGATCACTATGCGCAATGCTAAGCGTCAGCTGGAGGGGCGTAAAGCTGTGGAAACATGTTCTAACTACTAGTTTGAGGAAGAACCTTTCATGTTCCTGCATGACTTCCTTCATCATTTGAGCACAACAGCTGTTCTTTACGTTTTGTGAACATTTTATGCTTAATGAATCAATAGAAATTTATCGGAAAACTACTTCTAATTTTTGGAAATTAATGATAATTTTCAGATATCAAAAATAAATAAATAAATAAGTGAAATCTTCCAGTGAAGTATTTTGTGAAGTAAGAGAGACTACACTGGTTTTCTGTTATACAGTTGAGTCTGTTTTCTTTGCTTGGCCTCTTTTAAGACTTTACTTGCTTGATTAATTACCCAAAAATCATCATATTATTTGATTACTAATGTAACTGATAATGACAGCCCTAATTGTGCTACATATGCTGTTGGATAGTTGATTGTTAATGCGATTTCAGTTTTGCACGAAATTCTCTTGTATCTGCACGCTATCGGCAGTTTCCTTCTCCTTGCCCTTTGTATAACTTTTCCGGAAGGTTGCGGAATTCCAGGCTTTTCACGCATCTTGTGCTCATGTTGTTTACTGTAGAGGGAGTAATTTGGGCCGTGCTGGCGGAGGAGCACAAGTGTGAAGGCTGAATTGATGAGAGGGCAGCCGACACACATCTGAAAGTGATCGCGCCGTGTTTACACAGCGTGCTCGCATGCCTCGCAGTCTTCCAGATCCTTCGGGGGGCACGCACCATGCTCCACGGTGCCCACTCGCTCCTGCTTGAAGTTGCTGCCCAGTGTTTGGACACAAACAGAGAGGAAAATTATCTGCCTTTTGCAGGATATTGCTGCTGCGATGAATGATGAGTTCCATAGTTTTTCCCTACTGTTATGAGCATGGGTGTTTTTCCTCTTGAGCCTGTGAGTTGTTCAGTTTCGGGCAAGAAAACATTAATCGTAGTCCTGTCTTCTTCAAATAGATGATTCATATTTAACAGGCACTGCTTGTATAAATCCCAGAAGTCCCCTCATCCAGCACGTGAACTTTTGAACCTTGCCCCACTGTCTACAGGTTTCTTAAGTGGACTGGCGCGTGTTTGTGAGCAAGGGCGTCTTGTTGTTGTGTGAGTGTGCTGGAGCTGAAAGAAAGGCAATGTGAGCTCATGCTCTTCACTGGCATTGCCGAGCTGCCATGGCGCTGGCAGTAGCTTGAGGGAATGCTGTGCACATGCACACATGCATGGTGTTCCCCTCCTGCTCAGGATTCGTCCTGCAGACTCCTGGGGAATTCTGGCAGTGCAAGCAGTCTTTATCGAGTGTACCATCTGGAGAACGGGAGATGGGGCTGGAGGAGGAATTTTGGATTTACAAGGTTACTCGGGTTCTTTGACCCAGTCCCTGAGCAAATAAAACTAGACGCCAACCTGCCTAATTGCATCTGTTCTCTTTTACTGTCCTGGAGCTTTTTATCTCTCTCTCTCTCTCTCTCTCTCTCTCTCTCGCTCTCTCTCTCTCTCTCTCTCTCTTTTTTTTTCTGCCCCAGCTCTTTCTCTCATCGTGGCACTTTTTTTTGCAATTTGATTGTTTTCTTTGTTTTATTTTCCCCTCGTTGGCTTGCTTTGGGATTTGGCACCATGTGTTCTCCTGCTTGAAGCAGACAGCTGATCTCCAGTAACTCATTCCTGTCTGAGCTTTGCTTTTCCAGCCATTGATTTGAGAGATGATCCCGTTTCATCTCTCAAAGCTCGTTCCAGAGTGGGGAAGCGCTTTTGATAGTGATGGGCATGATGATGATATGTCATTGTTAATGTGATAAATTTTATGCCACTAAATGATTCTCTGAATATATCCTGGCCTGACTGTCATCAGTACTTGTAGAACACTGGACAGCTGCATGTTTTTCTGCATGTGCATGACTGCAGATTTATCACGGGAAGGGTGGTGTTTGTCCTAAAACACATAAAACATACTAAAACAGCATCAAGTGGCTTTTTGCTTTTCTAAAACGGCGGCTGACATAAAATATGATAAAATGCAATATTTTTTCAGAAGAAAAAAAATTATTAATTATAATAATTGACAAACTCAATTATTTGACATCAAATAATTGACATAAAGTATTCCATCAAGAAATATAGTTCCTTAGGGTATGGTGTCATTGCCAAACAGCCATGGACCGTTGAATGGGAAGAATGTTTGGTCACCCATCGCTGTATATTGTGGTACTTTCATGATTTTGTTAACTTTTTGTCATATAACAATAAACATTTTTCTTTCTCTTTATAAGTACTTTTTGGCCACCACATTCCCACCCCGATTCTTTAGCAACAATCCAGCAGCACTCCTCTACTCATGCTGGGGCTGAATCTCAAACACCTCCCTTATCCCAACATAGCGCACTACATAAGAATTTTAATGCTGGATTTTGCACCCGAACGGTGCAAAATATAGTTTGGAAATAGCCATTTAGGTCTCAGCCACATCCATACTCAATATATGATTGCCTATTTGGCTGTAGAGGCTAGAATTTCTAAACTTACATAGCTAGCACACTATTTAGGGAATACAGAATTGGGATTCAGCCTGGTTTTGAAGATAATGATGGAGTTGTTTAGACTGTTGGCTATCATTTAGCTTGGTAGCTAGCTCTCCATTCTAGTTCTAGTTAAGAACATAAGTTGTCCGGCCCTCAGTTTAAACAAAAAATGGGATCTTACTTCATCAGTACAGTTGGTGGTCCATGCAAGCAGCTTGAGAGTCAAAGATTATTCCATTAACAGCACAAGGGTTTTTCTTCATGCCATTCCCTAGTAATATATAACTCAGCTGTTGAAAGATGACCATAGGTGTATGTATATCATGGATGTTACATATATAAAAAATCAGACAAGTAAACACCTATAAATCCAACAAGCAGTGGTGGATGAAGTACACAAATCATGTACTTGGGTTAAAGTAGAGATACCCAAGGTAAAATATTACTCCAGTAAAAGTAGAAGTTCCTTCTTTTAGACCTCCACTTGAGTAAAAGTACAAAAGTATTTACCTTCAAATGTACTCAAGTATCGAAAGTAAAACTACTAAAAGATTAATTATGACTCTAATGATCTGTTATCATTTTATAACAAGACTCTTGCTTCATTAACTCATTTTAGGTGAAAATAAACCAGTCTTTTAATAGAATGTCATTAAATCGTCTGACACTGATGTGTATTTATATTATCATAAGCACAAAAAACTTACAAGTTTATATTACATCTGTACTTCTCTCTTCATAAACATAAACTAACAAAAACAAATTTACTGTAAAATGAAAGTTTTATGAATTCAGAAAAAAGACACATCAGTCATGACTGCATATTTATAAATATTTCTATATTGTGGTCTATTTACACAAAGTTAGGTTAGTTCCATCATTTATGTTGGAATAGACTCTCATAAAACTTTATGCTGGTGCATAAAGTTGAACCATGTGCTTGCACTGGGTCGGTATGACCAACAGGTCAAAACAAGCTCAATACAAAATGCTGCTGTGCCCTGATTGGTGTTCTTACTTTGCGCTTCTTTCATTTTGACATGTTAGGACTTTATACACTTAAGCCAAAAGGAACGACAGATTTCTCATAATGTAGTGGAGTAAAAAGTCAGATATTTGACTTTGAAATGTAGTGGAATGACAGTTAAAAGTCTCCCAAAATAGGAAGACTTCAGTAACTAATTACATTTACTTAGTTACTGCCCCACACTACCAACAAGCAAATGCCACTCATTCCAGCTTGGTATGTTTGGTGTGTGACATAAATAGGTCTTTTACCAAAATAAAATATTTAAGTGTAACTGTTTAAATATCAGGACTTACTTATAAGCTTGTTAGATTAACAGAGTCACAGTTAGTATCAGTATTTGGCATGTCTTAGACTTAAGGATCAGGTCATTTTAACTGAGGCAGTACTGGTTCTGTATTGTTTGTTCCTTTACAACATTTAGAGAATTTTCATGTTGTTTGGATGTCAAGGCAAAGTTAAATTCAAGCAGAGCTAAACGTTCCGAATTGAGACATAGGGAGGAAAAGCAGAAGACGGCATTACGGAGAGAACAAAGTGAAACGGTTGGGGTTATATGAGCTGCGCAAGGCGGACTGGGCTGCTTCCTCTCAGACACCAAAATGTGTTCTTTGGAATGGACATGTACAGACTGCTCCGTCCTGCAGGTGAAAGCCATTCAAACCTGACCACATGGTGACTATTTCAAATGTGTTACTGAGCAGTGAAGTATGGTTTTGATTTTAGTGGTCAAATGTTACCCCTTCTGCACATCTGTCTTCCACGACCAGTCTGAATGCACTGTGTCCTTTCATATCTCAGTCCAGTCATCCCAACCACATTAAATTCTTTCCTCTAACACTTTTAGATCCTGTCAGCATCATTTGTCCTCTATATTAGTCACTGTACGAACCCTCAGGGATTGGAGTCATTGCTGACACTGCTGATAACAATGCTGCAGTTAGATTTGCTTTATCACATTTGCTTAAAGTAATTTTGGACCATTTCTATTGTTCCATTCATCATTACATGTTAACAAAATACAAAGTATAACTGGGGTTTTCAAAGAAAGAGACCACCACAAACATAGACCACCAATGGAGATACAATGTTGTTGCGTGACAGAGACAATATATTCTGTCCCATGGATTTTATATAAATTGTAATTAGGTAACATTTATATCTACCTTGCCACAGAATGCACTTCGTTTATAAGCAAGTTTAATATTTCTTGTAACTGAATACATCTCGTCTTTTTTAGAGCTCTTATTTGTGTATTTCAATGATAAAAGCAGTAAATATGTTGTTACTGGATTTTGACTGCTTATGCTTAGGCACAGGTCCTAATGTGAACGCAAACAAGATTTGAGAAAGTCCTTCAAACGCAATGCTGTAGCAACTGGTTCATATCAGGGTTGTTGTTATTGAACGTAGGGTTGTTCTGCATGTATCTGGAGAATACTCTGGGACTAAATTGCACAGTAGCAGCCTTGCAGAAACATCTCACAGTTTTATAAAGAGAATAATGTGTTAGATCAGTCTAGTCTCATGTGGTAAAGTTTTGATAATACGCTTTAGAAGAGCACAATAAGATGCCTGCATGTTTGCTTTGTCACACTTTTAAAAACCAGACATGAAGCTTAGATTAGAAAAATTGAAAGCTTTTCCAAGTAAAAGCAATGCTCTTGTCTTCAGTAAAGTCTTTAGTTAATATAATAATAATTGCCTTGTTGGTTTAATAAACTTTCATCATCATTAATCCCTTAGATTTTCAGGACCTTCCTGCCTTTCATAACTTTCAGAACTTAAGAATAACTCTGCTGGTTTGGATTGTATTGCATGTAGTTACTGTGTAATATGCCTTAGGATGTAATAAGCCTGGGATTTCATGGGGTTAACATTAAATCTAATCTAAGAACACACTGAGACCAGCATCTGTGGCACAGTGCCAAAGAAGAATCTACCTGCCTGAGTGCAGCTATTAACCCAAAGCCAAAACTACATCACAGCATATACTGAGGCATGTAATGCGATCAGAGCCACATGTACCTCCTGACTCGCCGCATTATTAGATAAGTAAAGAACAGAGAACACTGATCTGCTGTACAGTGCGAGTAATGACATGGATGGATAGGGATAAGCATTCACTCTCACTGACTGTGTTCAGATCGTCTCCCCACAGGCTTCCATAACCCTCACAGCTGCAGGGGACAATGGAGCTCTTACATAATGGCTAATTATAAGCATGCTTCTCCAAATCAGATCTATCCAGGCTGTTTGCAATCATGAGCAGTTTTAGATTAATAGGCATAATAATTTGATTACAGTTTCTCAAAAATTAATTTCAATCTTAGAAAAAAAGTGAAAATGGAAAGCACTTCAAAAATAGACATCTGTTCACTTTCCACATGCTTTATACTGTCCACATGCTTTTAATTGTGATAATAACCATCATCATCACAATCATCATCATTATAAAGGTTACTGAAATAATTTATTGTCTATTGTTTATGTATTACTAGCTGGGTGTAGTTTATCTAGAGGTATAGTTGTGTCTTGGTACTACTGATGCATTTTGAATACTACTCAGTGGTTTTCTCAATGCACCTTATAATTATTCCTGATGCATTGAGAGTAAAAGTAATAAAAAATAATATGAAGTCATTTGGACTGGTCAGATATAATGTTTGGGTTTTAAAATTGATTTTTGTCCAGTGCAGACAGTTGAATAATATTATTATATAATCAAATTATATACTACTATATACTACTACTACTACTACTACTAATAATAATAATAATAATAATAATAATAATAATAATAATAATAATAAGCTTACTAAAATAATGATGTAATAATAATGCTGAGTGCAGTTTATCTAGATAATGGGCATAGTTCCTGAGATGAGATTTCCTGTCGTCTGTCCTCTTCATGTGACAGCTTTTTACTTTTATGGTCTCCTGATGGAATTTTTGTCATAGTGCCAGAAATGTGGCACATGATTTCAGGCAAATGCTTGATTTTCAGTTTCAACTTTGCCTTGACTGTCATTGAAGAAGCTGTCTACAGCAGCTGAGTCCATAAGCCCCACCATCTCTGTTCTCCATCAGCCCCCTCACCGTTTCTCTCTCTGCCCCCTTACTGCTCTTCTGGATGGAGCTGTGGTGTGTATTGTTGTTGTTCTAACTGAGCAGCCTGGTAGCAGCGTCTGGTTTTTCTCACGTCTGCTGGCAGTGAGAAGGTGACAGTGTTCATGCAGGAGTACTGGGAGGTTGATTATTACTGTACCCAAAAGCACCACCCTCTAATCTGCAGATCAGGTGCTGGAACGGTGATAAGAATGGTCAGCCATACAGAGAATGCAGTCTTTGGCTGGAGCTTTCCTGGTGGACAAGTTTTAAAGTGCTTTGTTACGGTCCCTCTTAGTAGTAATAGGCAATGAGGTAAAGATATAATGATGTAATCATTAATGATATAATCATACTGGAATACAGATTCTTGATGCATGATACTTCACTTTTCTAAGGTTTGTTAAGTTGGAATAGATACAAAACTGTGGCGCAATCATCCATGTTTTGGCCCTGTTGTCATGAGATTGAGAGTTAAATCCTGAACAATGCCACATACATCTGTTACTGAGTATAATATTGGTCTCGCTCTCTCTGGCTGAGTAGGATGGCCCTGCGCAATGAGCTGTAGAGAAAGCCTTATATTTCTGGGAACTAAATAATACATGTATGTAATGTTAGGACTTCAAGAGCTGAAGCAAAAAGCCTAACACATTAGATTCATTATTTTCATGAAGAAACAGAAAAATCAACCAATCAAGTTATGGTTTACAATAAGCAGGTCCAATTTTGTGAGAAAAAAAAAACATCACTCTAGGCCTGGAAGTCCTAGATATGTCACTAAAAAATAGCAGCAGCTCTACATCAATGCTCTGTACTATAAGAGTCACTACAAAATTACCACAGCTAATACCACATGTGCTACTATATCTGTCACAAGCTTCAAGGTAAACATGGGATGTATTTTAGAGGCGTCTGTGTTAAATCTAGAATTTTCATGTGAAACAGTTAGTTTAGCACTAATAAACTACTAGAGTTGTTTTTTCATCATGTTTTGACATAGTCTTGTCATCTATGGCTCGAATTGAAGGCATGGCTCTGGTAGTAGTTATATGTCCTGGAGGACAATATCAGGAGACCTGGTCAGCAGATAGGAATTGGCAATTATGAAATTCAGGAGAAAAATAAACAAATAAATAAGAAGATGATGAAAATGATGAAAATAAGTATTCTATGTTTCACATACTGTAATGGGCTGTGTTCAATTAAACAGGCCCAGTTATGCTCTTGGATTTCTGACATCTGACTTGATAGGCATTTAAACTCACAATTCTCCTACATTAGAGCAAAACATTTTAGGAGCTTCGGCTAAACCTTTTTTTTAATGAAACTTGCAGTTAGCCAATGTTTTTGAAGCTCTGTTGACACTCCGTCTCAGTCAGCTGTGCAGCTGTGGTTGAGAGCATGTGTAATCAAATGAGCTCATTTGTTTGCAAATCTATTCATGTACATCTCTAACCTCAAGACCACAGTCAGGTTCATTGCCAAATGAGTATTTTTTAGAGTAGATGTTTGTCTTTCCTTTAAACAATATGTATTCTAATTAAAACATGCTCATTATCTGTTTGTTTGTCAGTAACATGTCTATGTTCTTGCTCATGGATCCCCAAGTCTCCCAGTGAGAATCTTCCTTTGAATGCACTATTCTGATTTTTGAGTGCACTGAAGGCGTAAAAACCTTAGCACTTCTCAAATATATATTCACACTTATGCAACCCAGCGCTGTGTACTACCTTAAAAATACAAGACACAATGGCCAGCCACGAAGCCTCACATTCAGGAAAGTGTACTTAGAATATAGTGTGTAGAAAAGCAACCTTGCGTCAAAGCAGCCTGTGATAGCGCAGTGTCTGTGTAGTTAGGCTGGGCTACCTGATTAGGGACATGATGGAATGAGTTTGGCTGTATGCTGCAGGAGTGGCAGATAATAGCTGGTGAGATAGCTTTTAAGAGCAGTTCAGCTAAAGAGTGGTCTGGGGCTTCAGTCATGAGAGCTGTGTGTATCTGGATGCTCTTCAAAAGCACCTGCTGTGTCCCAGACAATTGCAGAGTGTGGTGCTGGACGTGAGCATAAACAGATCATAAAGGAGTTAGGGTTGATATTAATTGATTAAGCATTGATTTATAACTGTCAATTAAAATGTACCTCCTCAGTGAATCAGTAGGGGATCGCTGACAGTAAATGCATACATTAGAAGTTTATGATTTAATTAAAAAAATACAAATGCAAAAAATAATGAGAAATGCTGCATACATAAGTGCTCGTCCCCTTCGGACTAGTACATGATAGAACTACCTTTAGCTATAATAACAGACAACAAGTCTGTTGGGGTAAGTTTCTACCAGCATTGCATGCTATTTAGGAATGATCAAGCTTTAGTTTTTCAGCAGGCTGAAGCATGCTGCTTGTAGTACCTCCCTGTATTTTGCATCATCCATATGTCCTTCAATTTTAACAAGCTGGCCAGTCTCTAGTGAGAAAATGTGTCCCTATAACATGAAGCTCCCACCCCCATACTTCACTGATGTTGTTTGTTGAGGAATGGACAGCATTAGATTTCTGCCCCAACCAGCATTTTGAATTTTGGCCAAAATATTTGTCTCATCTGACCACAAAACCTTATGCTACATTTTAGCTGCGTCACTCTGAGTATTTCCAACAAACTCTAGATGGTTTGTTGCAGTTTCCATTTTCAGCAACACTCACTTGGATATCCAAGCACTTTCATATTTGTAGTCTTTTCTCTCTTTTGCATGTATTACAACATAAGGCAACTTATGTACTTTGTCTAATGTTGTGCGATTTGGTCTTAATTTTTTACAGTTTTACAGTTTTCCCTCAGATTCCTCAGACCAGTGCTCTTTGAATGAAGGGGCTTCTAAAAAATAACTGATTATTGAATCACAATTAGAGGCCATCATCATTCTTATTAGTACAAAATCTTTCATTTGTGTTAACTAGGAGCATCAGCAGCACAAACGTTGAATGCTTATGCAAACACCATTTTTCAGCTAGTAATATTTGTCACACGCACACACGCACGCACACACACACACACACACACACATACACACACACACACACACGTCCATTTTGATTGTTTGGCCTTTATTAAAAACTTTTTTTACTTGATTAATCATCAGAGTAACTCGTAAATTACTTGATTAATGATATAATCAATAGTGACAGTCCTAAACTGAGTAGATACAGTCTTAATTGAAACAGAAGCTTGTTTTACATTTAAGAATATGAAAGAAATCTGTGAAAGAAAGGACAACAATGTCCGTGCCGAGTTCAGGGCAGTGTTTGTACTCGGCCTTCCTCTTCCTGGAAGAGGCTTCCCTGCAGGTTTGAGTGTTTTATGTGCTGTTTTCTTCTCACAAGTGGTCTTGATTTGAAGTGAAGGGCTTCGTCCTGCACAGAGGCCCAGCTCAGCCTCCTGCTGGGCCAACAGCGCCCAGCACAGCACTGCTCACTTCCGATGTGCTGGCGCTTTCTCCTGCCCTGTCAAACGACACAGCAACGGCGGATACAGTGCAGTCCGCAAGTAACTGGACAGCAACACTGCAATAGTTGTTTTGGCTCTGCAGTCTGTCACAGTGAATGTGTAATGAAACAATGAGTGCGATGTTGAAGTGCAGGAAATCAGCATTAGTTTAAGGGTACATACATCTATATGGGAGCCATGTAGAAACAATAGTGGTTTAGTCATAGATTCAGCATTTCAGGGGACCATAAGGCGATAATAATCTTAAAATTTTGCACTTAGCTGCAAATCCTTTGCACTGATTGAACACTCAACTCAACCACACCACTACTGGAGAGTGCTTGATGTGCTTAATGTAAAATATGGTTTTAATTACATAATAAAGAAAATACTAAACATTAGTAATTAGCCTATTTATGTACATCATTTCTAGTCAGGTACTTAGACTGAGTAGCATTCTTTAGCTAATGTTATTTCGCACTTTTTGAGTGATGTTTGGAAGGGGTACATCTAAGTCCCGTCCCGTCCCGACTTTACACTACTGGTGTACTTTGGATCATTTGGGCCCTACAAAGTAGTCTCAGCCTCCGTGCGCTCTGCCCAGATGTATTAATACATACTGAGTCTTATATCTATTGCATGCTTAGCTGGCCACAACAGTTGGGATCTTGTCAGTTCCACTCTTATTGGCTATTTGTACATCTGTGTGAAAGACATACATGGGGTTTTTCAGTAAAACAGGAAGCACTCTTTTCCAAGCAGTTACCTGCTCTGTACATTGTGATATCACTTCAGAGATAATTTTGTTATAGTGCTGTTTTGAAAGCCACCTGACCCCACACAGATGGTTATTTTTGCATGTCAGACAGGAGCTGACTCATTCCTCTTCAAATAGGGGGTCCTTATCCATGGTAAGCTCTGAAATGCACCAGACTCCATGAGCCAGACAGAATGTGCTTGTAAAACTGTCCTGCAAGGTTAAATACCATTCTTTGAGATGTTTAGTTATATTTTCCTCATTTTATTTGCAGGACTTTGTGCACTTTTTTCCCCCTGCAAACTGTAGCTGTTTTTGAGGCTTACTGATCATTTTCATCTTGTAGTGGTGCCACAGTTAGGCTTTAATTTAAAGTACTTAGTGAAGGATTCACTTAAAAACTGCAATACACAAAGTAAAAATACATGTTGCCTACATGTCTTACAAGCTCTAAAAGTCAGTGTTTAAGTTAGATCTGTATAGTCACACTCCATGTGGGAAAGTGAATATGCACCATTGTTAGCTTAAAGAAAAATTGGAGCAACATATGTAGCCTTCCAGATGACATCTTTTTCGGGCAAGGTCTTGCTTATTTCAGCGAGGCAATGCCAAACCACATTCTGCAAGTATGACAACAACATGCTCTATAGTAAAAGAGTCCAGGTGCTAAACTGGCCTGCCTGCAGTCCTAAACATTTTAGAAAAGGGGCTGTAGATGTTACAGGAATTCTTTATTAATGTGTGCTCTTCTGTGGTCTTTTAACTACTAGCTACTGCTCACCAGTGGGTTCTTGCTTTTTAGTGAGATGTACCAAACCATTGATTTTGACACACCTGATGATTTCTCTGTCTTTGATTTCAGCCTCATGTTGGCCTGTTATACTGACACTGAGATTTCTTTCTCTGGTTCTTTGAGAGTAAAGAGCACTCTTCTTCCTCCTTTGTATGTACTAAATACTATCGCTGTATAACCGAAACCTGGTATCTTCAAATTGGTAACTTTGCAGGAAAAGGGAAAAGCAATACCTTGTAATATTGTAACCTATAGATAGATACCTATAAAGTTTTCTTGGCATTCTGCACCTAAACCTCATAGTCCCTGCATCATTTTAAATCCTATGCTCTGGAGTACAGAGTCAAAACAAAAACCAAGTCTCTTTCCAATTACTTACATAGTTCCACACTTCATTATAATGCACCGAGGGCCAGCAATCAATTCAGATTAAACTAAAAACAATTAGCTACCGATACATTGTTTTTCATTTCATACAGAAAACGTAATCATATTTATCTCTTATTACTTTGTGGAAACAGTCTTCTTGAAAATTAAATTTTTGTTGTCATTTAATGACTGTGACCCAGCACAGCAGTATTAAAGTTATCCATAATGGGCTTGAATGCATGTTTCTAAAATCACTGTTATTGTTGATAAGCAAATGACTACATGCTTAAGAATGTTTTTTTGGGCGTTCAACACTGTGTGTTAAAACAGCATACTGTGATGTTTCAAGAATGTGTGACATCTGGGTTGGGTATCATTTTTACAATCGAAAAGACAAAAAAAAAAGAAAGCAAAATATGAACATGCCCACAAGCCTCCTGTCCAATTCTCCAGCACCTAGTAAAAACATGGTCTGCATACCACACCACCACCATCAATTACACCAGTGAGTCTTAGATCAGTTCCTTTGTAGTTTATCTGCGCTGGAGGGATTTGATTAGAATGATGTGGTGTAGCTTACAGTCATTTAAATTGCTTTGCTGATTTGCGTTGCTAAAGAGAGAGAGAGAGAGAGAGAGCGAGAGAGAGAGAGAGAGAGAATATAGGCTGAATGTGTTTCATTTGTTTCCTTGCTGTTAGTAATTTTTCAGTCTTAATCATGTTCAGGTTAAACCCATCACTATCTTGTACTTTTCATTTGATAAGTGATAAGTGATACTTTTTTGATCCCACAACCGGGGAAATTCCACCTCCGCATTTAACCCATCCGTGAAGTGAAACACCACATACACACTAGTGAACACACACACTAGGGGGCAGTGAGCACACTTGCCCAGAGCGGTGGGCAGCCCTATCCACGGCGCCCGGGGAGCAGTTGGGGGTTAGGTGTCTTGCTCAAGGACACCTCAGTCATGGACTGTTGGCCCTGGGGATTGAACCGGCAACCTTCCGGTCACAGGGCCAGATCCCTAACCTCCAGCCCACAACTGCCCCAAAATCCACAGTTTTAAGGTACACAGACTTTTACATTAAGCTCCGATACATAGTCATTTGCAAAAGTCTGGGGACCCCTGGTCAAATCACATCCTCTTCATAGAACTCATTTTAATGTACAGTTTTAATGTATAATTACTGTTCATTTGATAATTGTAGCATATTTGGGAAAAATATGTTAAGAAGATGTGTTAACTTAAAAACTAAATCAACATAACATGTAATTTGACCAGGGGTTTCCAAACTTTTGCACACAAATTTGAATAGATATGGAATATTTTCTAGAACATTAATTAAGTAATCATAAAATAACTGTATTTACTACCATTCTGAATAATTTAACAAATAAATAAGTAAGCAGCTTCTCCGTTGGTACATGGTCAGGGCTTGGCCCACATTTTCTGGCTGCATGCGCGAGTGTCTTTAGACAGCTAATTGGAGTTGGCTTTGGACAGAGTTGCATTGCATCAATGGCACAACAGTGCTGGCCAGGGCTAATGTAAGCCATGTAAACACTCTCAGGTATTCAGCATGGATAACAATTCCTATTAAAGGAATAGAATTCCTATTAAAGGAATGCTCTAGTGTTTATCAATCTAATCTCTGTTTGTCACCTCTGAAGCCTGCAGTCGATTAACCTGGACAACAATGCCTACATTTTCCTGTATTCAGTAAAACAACAGAAACTGCTGACTCTGAACATTTTTGTAATAGGAGGCAATGGCCAGCTGGTTCAGCATGTTGACATTATTGTTTTTGGTAATTGAATGCATACTACAGATACAGCAGATAGAGATTAGGTTGAAAAGGCCAGAGTGATCTGAGTCCTGTGTTTATAGATGGATTACCAGATTAAGTCAAACACATTTCAGACTTTTATCTGACTTTGACTTTATGATTGACCCTATACTGTATTTTTAAATATCTGCTTGAATATTCCATTTTGTCACTACTAAAACAGTCATAACACTATTTGACAACGTTTAATAACATTTCAGTATTGACAGTTTTGGCTAATTTTGAGCATAAGTCAAAATACTAGCTGGTACATGGTTTAAAGCACAGACTACATATAAAATCAAAATATTGTTTATTAAAACACAACAAAGTTTACTTAACAGAAGAAAATATGTCAATAGTGACAGTTCCTAATGTTATACACTGATTTTCAGACTTTAGGACACATTTTTTTCAAAACAAAGCGGTCGAACTGTTCACCATATGGTCATCAGGGACAGGGATGCAGCGTCGCTTCCTACTCTAAAATGCAGGGGTGTGGCTAAACTAAGGCTTCGCCTGTTGACAATCTCATTGAACAGCACACACACATTTTCTAAGCGGCTTCTCCCTCAGGGTTGTGGGGAGGTGCTGGAGCCAATCCCAGTGGTCATTGGGTGGAAGGCAGGATACACCCTGGACAGGTCGCCAGTCCATCGCAGAACAGCATTTTTTTTTTTATTTAAAAATTGACATCTAAATCTTTCAAATTTAACATAAATGTAAAATTTAAGTATAATTTTTAATAATAAATTTAGAGGTTAGAGTTTGGGTCAACAGATTAAGTAATGTATAAATGCTGATTTTGTATGTATTTAGTTAATCACCCTCTCTATTAATTCATTGGGTTTAAATAGATCATAACATAATTCTAAGGTCTGGAATATTTGAGGTCTGACAGTTTTCTGGAATGGGATAGCAGTCTGACATATTTGGTTAGAGTGGTCCATATAGGTGTTCTGCTGTTGTTGCTTGCCAATGTTGTGGTCAGCTGTTGTTGGCGTGGTAAGGCTATGGTTATGATAACCTGAATGCAATTGTGAGGGTCAGAATACTATTAATATTGAAGTGGGAGAGCAATAAAGTCCAAAACAGTACCACCAGCAGGTACTCTGTGTCTAGAATGTAGATGCTGATAACAATTGTACATTTGGGGTGGGAGTAGCTCCCTGCAGGAACTTTACAGAGCCAGAATTCATAGACTAGCTTTTTCAGCCCTGCAGGCTCCTGCTTTCCCTGCAGCATTTGGTTGTGTATCTGGTGCAGATAGGAAATAACACACTCTCACTAACCTGCTCAATATTACGTTAAAATGCACTTTGCAAATGTTTAACTCATGTTTTTTCCACAATCTCAACATGTCTTATTCTGGTGGGCAAAGCACTTTTAATCATTAATTGATATTGCCGTTAATATAATATCTAGTATCTGTTCATTTTAACTAACACTGGACTTTGAATGCATGTATAGGTCTGTCTTTTCTAACTGCCAGACACATGTAAACACTGACCGTGGACGTTTTTATAAATCTACATTATTAGCAATTAAATTGAATCCCATACTAAGAAAATAAGAGTTATGACACAAAATGGAAGTTCCATGTTTTGCCTAGACTGAAGGCACGTTGCTTTTACTTAGCACTGTTAAATGTCAGTTAAGGCTACTTTAAATGCAAAAGTTTGGGCATCCATGATCAGATATGTTTTGTTGACGTACATTGAAGTACACATCCTCAGTATCGAAGTACACAACCTCACAAAGAACACATCTATGAACACTTTATTACACAGTTACTGTTCATGTGCTGAATTGAACAAATTGGAAATAAAAATAAATAAATAAACATCACTTTTGGCCTGTGCATATATGCTATTTTTTGATTTTCCATTTTTCTTTGCCCAAGACTCATCAAATGCATTGAAATTGCAAGTAGAAATTGCAGGAAAAATGTCCTGTTTAAGTTGTAGAGAATGTGTTGCTTTATTTTCAACTTTTTCTAACTTAGATGTTGTTTTCTAGCTGCACTAAAACTTCAGCAAAGTGTGGATTCTGCCATTTGTTTTTATGCATTTATTTATGTTTATGCATGTTACTTGTAAGTCAATAAATAAATGTTAAATTAATTAACTTATACTCTGCAATAAAACAGTGCCAACTCACCCTGTGTAGCATAATTGAGTTTTTTTCTTTGGGGTAGTTGTTTAAAGTTACATGTGAATTGTGATTTTTACGCTTTTTGAGATGCTGTATATTTGACTTTGTCCTTCTGTGGCTTGTTCTCTCCACCTGTCCCAGCCTGATGAGTTAACCAACGCCCTGGAGATCAGCAATATCGTCTTCACCAGCCTGTTTGCCCTGGAGATGCTCCTGAAGCTGCTGGTGTACGGCCCCTTCGGCTACATCAAGAACCCTTACAACATTTTCGATGGCATTATTGTGGTAATCAGGTGTGTGTGTGTCTCAGCAATCGCAGTTTAGAAACACTCCATCAGCACCGCCGAGGGTGCGTCATTTTTCTGCATTCATCTTCATTATTCCGATGCTCTCTGGCAGTTACCTCACAATAGTGGCACCCTGACAAATTGCAGCCATTACTGAGTGATGTGACATCTGTTAGCTGTTCAGGCAGATAACTGTCAGCTGTCAGAATGACAATTTCAGTTTCATAATCGTCTGATTATGACACTATGACACTACTGCATTTGCCTCATATATTTGAAATCCCTTAGGTTTTAAGATATTACTGTTTATCCTGACTACAAGACTGTTTCAGAAAAGCATGTCATCTTGGAATGAAATATCAGTCTTAAAGTTAATTGGTGTGCATGCAAGTGTTAGTTTTTGTTTTTTAGGACATAAATGTCTTGATGAAATAGGAAAACCAGAGGAAACAAAGTGTAACCTAACTAAGGTTAAAGAAAATATGAGCTTTAAAAATGAACAAAACTGCACTGTGTAAGGAAATGTAATCGATCTGAAGATATATTTTGATAAATAAAAACAGCAGAAATGGGAAGCAGAATCTAGAGTACATATAGTGTAATGCACCTGAACACGCAGGAGAGCTGGATTCTGCAGAGGCGTCCAAATTAGTCCGTTGTCCATAAAGACTATCGACAGTGTTCAGCAACACTGTGGGGTTTTGATCATTTTTATACTTCACATTCACAGTAAGTCAGACTGTGCCTTAAACCAAGTCTCCATGACATTAATTAAGACCTAGATGCGGGTTGAACAGGTTGAGAGACGTATTGGGGACATATTTGCATATTTTCAGTGATTTCTAGTGTTTGTTAACAATGATAACGGTGTAGCTTCCGTTCAAAACTAAAGAAGCAAAATCTGAACACCAAGCATGTCTTGGCTCACCAGTTACATCTGAGATGCATGGAAAATTGTGTAAATTAGATTTTTTGCCAAATCATTCCTTTAAGATTAGGATTAGATTTAAAGTTAGACTTCTTTATATATAGGTAGTTGCATATCGCTGCTGTCAGGAAAAAACCTTGTATCTCCATTTTTATCATTTTTCAGTTTTAATTGAAATAATTTGAAAAATGCCTGTGTTTTGTTAAATTTCATTAAGAGTGGAATTTCATAAGAATATGACTTGGGGAAAAAAGTCTGGCTCCATTGACTCACATTAAAAGTAACTTAGGTTTTTTTTTTCTTTTCCTATAAAGTTACCATTTTGGAGATATGAGGTTTTATTCCAACAACAGCAATATATAATACAATATGGATATATATGTATGACTGTGATGTCCTGGCATTTCATAAACACAAACCTGATTGTGTTCATGTACATGTGTATTGCAGTGTTTGGGAGATTGTGGGTCAGCAGGGTGGTGGTTTGTCAGTGCTGAGGACCTTCAGGCTGATGCGGGTTCTGAAGTTGGTGCGCTTCATGCCAGCTCTGCAGAGGCAGCTGGTGGTGCTGATGAAGACTATGGACAACGTAGCCACTTTCTGCATGCTCCTCATGCTCTTCATCTTCATCTTCAGGTCAGAACAAGGGCGAGGGCCAAAGGTATAAAAAGTGAATGGCACTTTATTTGTAGGCTGCCTACATAGGGATTTCATAACACATGTATATGACCTGAATAATGTATTTTAAAAGGAATGCTTGAGTACTTTGCACAGTTTATGTCAGCATTGACAAGATGAGTATTCATTGTTTATGGGTGTGTTATGATACATATGATGCATAGTGCTTATGCAGGTAAATTCCAAATAAAGTGTCAAAGAAAGCAAAGTAAATAATACTCAGACAGTGTGAGATTGGATTCAAAGCAATCTGAATTCTGTTTCACAAAATGTTGCGTTCAAGAAATGACCTTCTTGCTTCTATGCACTTAACTTAGCATGTTGTCAAAAATCTCATATTAGAAGAGTTCTGTTAACAAGCTAAATCCAGTTATTTTGACTAGATTTATTTGAGTGCAAACCAATGCGCTGCCTTGAGGCTCCTGCTGCACATTAATGAGATTTGCAGGGGTGCCCTTTCACTTAAAAACACTCCTAGATAAACCAATACAAAACCATTGCCTTCATTTTTTATAGAGCAAGAGTCAATGAGTTACAATAATGTAGTTCAAAGCAGTGCAGTGATGGCTGGTCACAATATTGAATGAGAGGGCTAAAATCAATTGCACATCAATGCTTCACACCGTAGCTTCACATTTGGGAGCCCATTCCCAACCGCAGTGGTAAATCAATGGAATGAACTGTCAGGCTAACTACTGGCCACACTTAAATGTTTAAATGTTGATGTGTACAATTATCTAATGCCTTAACAAGCTAACAGCAGCACTGTATTTCATAGCAGCACTGCACATTTTATCAACTACAACATAAACAGTACATGACAAGATTTAAAGTTACTTTACTGTAGCACTCTGTGAAACATTAAAGCAGTATACAAATTCACCACCTCATCATCTAAGCCGCTTATCCTCCTCTGTCTTGCGAGGTGCCGAAGCTTATCCCAGCGCTCACTGGGCGACGGCAGGAAACTCCCTGGACAGGTTACCAGTCCATCACAGGGCAGAGCACTGTACAAATAATACAATTTATCTTACCTTAACTTTAAATGTCTGTGCTGTCAGCTCCTAATGACAGCTGGTAAGGCACTCCTGTTATTATAGTGCTGACATAATACTGCAAATCCCATAAAGTAAATTAGCATTATTGCAGTAATGTAAAATAGTGTAAACAACATTATATTACTTTGAGCATATCTCAGCCAATCAGATTTCAGAAACGGACCAACCATCCCAACAAGTGTTGGCTGTCGACAGCAGGAGGGTGGTGCTAGGCATTGTGAGCTTAAGCAGTATAGCAGCTTAATCAGCTATCTAGCCTCACTATCCCACTTACATGAGATGCCCTTGGTTCATAGTACTCATCTTGCTGTTAGCTGTAAGTGCATTACTCTAAGCACTAAAACTGTATGACATTCATAATTCTGACAAGCTGTATTCTTTCATTGTCTTTGAAACAGTATTTTGGGCATGCACCTCTTTGGATGTAAGTTTGGTTCTGAAAGAGACGGTGACACGATGCCGGATCGCAAGAATTTCGACTCTTTGCTCTGGGCCATTGTCACAGTGTTTCAGGCAAGTCTTTTCAGTGCAGAAGCACCATTTTTGTAAACTAATGGGAAAGATACTTTGGCTTTATTGTGAAAAAAATGTTTTGTGTTTGTAAAGTAAATCGCCAAGGAATTAAATTTACTCAATCACGCATTTAATTCAAATGACTGAGTACTTAAACAACCTCTAGTAGGCTTAAATATGTGGATTCTTGAAGAAGCAAACTTATAACACCAATCTTGGTTGATTGACTACATTGGTTGTGTGGGTAAAGTAGTATTTGGTTTTAAATGTAGTTTTAAAACTATCATTTTAAGCATGTACAATAAAGAAGTCAGAGGCACTTAGAGGCATTAATTTATTTAATTTCCAGTCAAAAGAGCCATTAAGTAAAAGCCAATCAGTTTTCAGGCATTATTTCTGAGGAGATCAGATGTAAGATGGCCTACACTCTCTTAGAAATAAAGATACTGTGCAGGTATGTTTTTCATCCATCAAGGTGCAAACAATGCAAATATACCTTCTAAGGTACAACAGCAGTTT
This sequence comes from Pygocentrus nattereri, assembly GCF_015220715.1. Classification (NCBI taxonomy): domain Eukaryota; kingdom Metazoa; phylum Chordata; class Actinopteri; order Characiformes; family Serrasalmidae; genus Pygocentrus; species Pygocentrus nattereri. The sequence goes on from NC_051223.1 coordinate 19,557,956, forward strand.
TAAGATCCAATTGTGTACCTTAAATGTTTTTTTTTTTTTTTTTTTTACAAATTTCTACATTTTCATAATCAAATGTTTTAAAACTGAACATTTAAATAATCCTGGAGACAAGACGGGGTGTGTGGAGTCAATATAACTTAAAAAAAATAATAATTTCAATGTACCCTTGAGGGTACCACCCCAATGACAAGAGGGAAACTGCTCCAGTGATAGTTTCGTACCTTTATTTCTCAAAGCGCATGCTTAAAAAAGACGAAAGACAATGGAAAGTAAGTGAAAAAAGTATCTAAAACTGGAGTTCAAAAACATAATAAAAGATGCAGAGAAACTGGGACTCCTAACAACCATAAAAAACCTGGTAGACCACCAAAACTGTCAGCCTCAGACAAATAGGGAAAAAAATAAATAAATAAAGGCTTCAGCTTTGAGCGATAGGAGAAAATCAAGCTCCACTCTTGCTTCAGATCTGAAAAAATCCACAGGTGTTTCTGTTCATCCTTCCACAACTCAAACTAAAAAAAGAACATTTTCAAATCAAACAAAGAAGCTGCTGGTATTCTTAGAACATTGGGCTGGCCTCCTCAGAGTCCAGACTTCAACGTCACTGAACCTGTTTTGAATTATTGGATTGTGAGAAGCAGAAAATACAAATTCTAAGATGGAATTTTTAAGATGTGAAAAATGTTAATGTTCTGTTAAATAAACATTTATATGTTTATTTACATATAAATATATTAACAATATACTATACATATATATATATATATATATAGTATATTGCTGTATATTTTTCTTGATATTATAAGAATATAATATAATAAATAACTTTAAATATTTAAATATTGATTGAATAAATTAATAACATAGGTATTTAATTGCTATTTTGACTGGAAATGGAATAAACAGATAAACAGAGGGTGATATGTGACTGTGCACAGTGCTGTACTTAGTAGTGTAATGATGAATGTAATGTAATATAACTTTCCAACCTGCTATTAGATTCTTACTCAGGAGGATTGGAATAAGGTGCTGTATAATGGCATGGCCTCCACTTCTCCTGTGGCTGCTCTATATTTCATCGCCCTAATGACCTTCGGAAACTACGTCCTGTTCAACTTACTAGTGGCTATCTTAGTGGAGGGCTTCCAGACTGAGGTAGGACAGCGGTTTGTACTGCATGCCCCCATGATTACTCACTCCTCCCATCTTTTTTTGCTTTTTTTTGTTGCCTTTCTGTCTTCTCTTTCTGCACCGTTCCCTTCTTTCTTGCCTTGCCTGTCTTTTCCATTTTTTCCATTACTGTCCAGCAGATCAGCTTCCAAGTCTGTCTTCTTCCTCCCCACTATTTTTACACCTCTTTCCTCTTCCTTTCCCTCTCCTCTCTTGCCTCTTTGTCTAATGGTGTACATTTTTCAGCAGGCAGTGATGAGTTCCTTGTTCTGTGTTGACTGTGGGAGCATCTTTAAAGAACCATCCGATAAAATCAATCCCATGCCAGCTCCATGCTCAGCTCACCTCACGGCGCTTTGTCTCACATTCCTCCCTCCATTTCCACCTTTCCCTTTTTCCGTGCTCTTACGCAACGACTTATCACCCAGCGCATAGCAACCATTCCTTCATGACAGGTAGTCAGACACAAAGAAAACAAGGAAAGAAAAGGATAGCCCCTGGATATATCAAAAGATATGAATGCGATATCTATGTATCATTTTTTGGGTGGAGGGGCTTGTCTTTGAAAAAGAGATGCAGACTGGCTTCTGCACTGTTTTAATTGAATGCCATCTCTCTAGCTGCAAGCTGTAAAAACACAAAGGCTTTGATCTTCTCACTTTGGAGAGGCAACGATGAAGGGCACATTTTTAACATTTAACAGTACAGTGGAGCTTGAACTGCACGGAGGAAAAGTCCATCTGTTAAATAATTTTTCAGCCCGTTTCAGCAGCGTTTCTAGAAGTATTCTGCATGCAAAAATTCTTGGTGTAAGAAAAACCACTACAATAAGGAATTTATTACAAGCTTGACACTGATCACATTTCTGAAATTACTGCTGCTAAGTATTTTAGCATATGCTGTGCTAGCTTTTTCTTCTTATTTTTCAGAATATATATATATATATATATATATATATATATATATATATATATAGCATTTCTACAGAAACCTTGAAGGACGATTAAAAGAGTTTATTGTGTGCACCTGAATCTTTATTTATAAATCTGTTATTTAATTTTTCTGTCATACCAAACATATGAAAAATACTTCAAGCATTTTAAAAAGCTTTTTAATTTCAGTAACAAAAAAATCTGTCAGTTTTATTCACTTCTATAAGTGGCTAACACTTAGCATGTTACACATAGCTTTGACTATCAGGGGAGTTTTTTCCCTAACCTGTTGGTAAGTTGTAAGTAGTAAGTAAGTAGGTAAGTAAGAAGCCACCCACTAAATAGCCACCCAATGCTGGTTCAAGCTGCTATAGCATGCTGATTGTTAACCACTTAGCTCCCAGGTGAATATATTTTTCACCTGGGTCCTGAAGAGACTGACAAAAATGTTGGAGAAAAAAAAAAAAGGTTTTGTCTTTTGATAGCTGAAAGTATGAAAGTGATTCTAGAAATACCTATCAGCTGTATTTGGTACATCATACAGGCAGAAAAAATAAACAATGTGACTTTTTAAACTTTTTCATCTTTCATCAAGACTTCCATACATCAGTTTCTAAAAATTCACTGTAAAAGTTTTCGCCAGTAATTAACTGTTAGTTTTAGCTACAGTTTTTATTCTAAATACAGTTTATTACTGTATTTGTACAGTATTTGTACCTCACACCCCTGTATTTCCAACGTACAGCTCACTTGAGCTCTAATATCCACCCACGGCCATCTGAGCCCCCTCAGTTTTGCTACATTTTGTAGTACAACATCAGAAATATAGGCAAACATGACAAGTCTATCTAGCTTCTGGTAGCACGTGTGTGAATGTCAATACACTGTTAAGTAGAAAAAAAGATCACAATTTTTTACCACATAAAAATACCCTTCATCATGAACTACACATGACAGTGCAGCGGTTTTATTCACTAATATCTGTCATTAAGTTTTTGATATTTTGAACTAAATATCTATTAATTATAACACAATGGAATGAACTAGTTACATGAAACTGAGAACACTATAATGGTTGGAATAACAAAAACATGTCAAATTTATTCAAACTTATCTTCTATTAAGTTTATATTTAAGAAATGAAAGCTAATTATCAAACAGCTTACTTACTTTTTATTTTTTTACTGTAAAATCTGAGATTTTAACTTGTAAGAACTTTGACCTGTTGTATGTATGTGTATATATATATATATATATACATATATATATATATATATATATATATACATATATGATATCAGATTCTTTACCCTTTTAAGTCATTTAGTGAAAGCAGAGATGTGTTGGTGAGTGAAATTTGGTAAAAAAGTTATTTTTTGAGGCACCTAATTTTCCAATCTATAGACCGTGACTTGCTTGTGCAAACAATGTTAAATGCTCTGATAAATCAGGCACCTAGTATCAGAAAAGATATGTAGTGGCTGGAGCTCAAAGCATCTCCACTTTATAAGGGGAGCATGCTTGGTAGACTTTCGTGTGCTTGTCTGCCAGATAGAAATAGCTTTTACATTGGATAATGGCAGTTTAGAGGAAATTATGTTGAGACTCCGAAGCCTTCAAAAATAAAAGCTCTATTATTAATAACCAAGGATAGCTCTCACTTAGGCAGCCATTGTTTTCCTTGCGTTAGCTCAGTAAGTAAATTCAGAGGTTCTTAGATTCTCAGCTCCGTTGCTCTTGTGCCAAAAGACTTTTAGCTTTAGGTTCCTGTACAGTCTAGTCTCCTTTCCCAAGTACATCCTAAAGCTGTTTGCTTAATTTTTAACTCACATCCTTTCCTTCAAACGGGAGGTTTATTTTTAGTTGGCCGAACTTTGCTGTGCGTCATAGTTGCCAAGGGAACCATCAGATGAATGAGGTATGTTAAGCGGAGAGATGCAGGGCCTGGACGAAAGCCCTGCCAGCTCTGCAGTGCCTCAGCCACTGCTTCCAGCAAATACCTCCGCACAATCAGATCAAATAGGTGATCTCAGTTATGCTAGCGTGTAATATCAATTTCCGGACTCACTCTGTGATCGGATCTGAGCACTTCATTGGCTCAAAGGTAATGGAATGTGTCAGCTAGTGCTGCAGTACTCCTGCAATAGATCTATTTCGTTGAACACTAATTTACCTTTACATGGAGTTATATGTAGTGTTTTATAACTCAATAACACAAGAGTCCTTTAACACATACATAAATTGTGGGCCAAGCCTTATTAAGATCTTTCACCACCATAATCAGATTTATTAGATCCATCTGACAGGTTTAGCTTGTGAAATTGCCTGGATGTGCATGAGAAGTAACATTATTTAACATAGAAAAGAGCCGGACGTCGATATGTACGTTATTACAACGCCTCATTCCCAAAAAAGTTGGGACTGTATGTGAAATTCCAATAAAAAAATTCAAATTGTGTTTGACCTGTATTATATTGAAAACAGTACCAACACATTAGAATTTCTGTTTTATCTTATGAACCCTATTTATTTACCAAATTCCAGAAAATGCACAATAGCATGTTTACTACTGTATTACATCACTTTTTCTTTTAACAGCATTTAGTAATTGTTTGGGAACTGAAGACATCAGTTGATCTAATTTTGAAAGGAAATTCTTCAGTGATAACAGTCTTCAGCTGCACAAGCGCAGGGGGCCTTTGATGCAGTATTTGCCTTTTCATAATGAGACAGATTGCCCAGATAGCTCCCGCACTTTCTCATCATGCAGCCATTCTGTTGAAACACATGCAGAATCTTTCTTGGCATTGTCATGTTGAAATGAGCATAGATGTCCCTGAAAAAGAATGTGCAAGTTATGCACTTAATACACCCCCATACCATGACAGATGCTGGCTTTTAAACTTTATTCTGGTAAGAATCTGAATGATCCTTTACTTCCTTGAACCAGAGAACACAACCACCATTATTTCCTTAAACAATCTGAACAAATGACTCATCAGACTACAGCACATGATTCTACTGTGCATCGGTCCATGTCAGATGATCCGTTGACAGCGTTTCTGCACGTTGATGTGATATGTGGATAGGGCAGTCAGAACTTTATTTGATTTCACCTCCCAACTCTTTTAAAACAGGGTTTGTAGCTTTTGTGTTAAAAGTGAATGTATGCACTATGAGAAGCAATCATAAAACCCCAACTGCGCTCTAATATACATTATATTAACCCTGAAAAGCTGAGTAATGTGTTCAATTTACATTTAGTTTAACCAAAGTCTGCACTTATGACTTATTTATGCTTGTTACAGTGTCAGAAAATGACAAAAACAACACTATATACACAATAACTAACACCATCTCCTCTTCTACTCACAAACACCAATGCAGTATTGATTGAAAGTTTAAAATCAGCACTTCCAAGAGAAATTGTTGTTTCGTTGATCTATGAGTGAGAAAAGATCACCATCAAATTGCATGCTTGACTGCCAGAGACAACTGTAGCTTCTGAGGCTAATATTAACATCACAGCATCTCATCCTGAACACCTTTCTCATCATCACTGTGCTGTTTTGCCATCTTTTTAACGACTTTTCCCCTCTGTGGTAAAAACCTAACACATCTCCACTTTAGGAATTGACCAAGAGGGAAGACTTGCATGGCCAGCTGAGCTGTATTCAGCTGCCAATAGACTCAGGGGTATGTAGCACTCCGCATGATATAACCCAGTGAGACTAACCAGGAGGACCCCGGCATTTGTGGACGATGTCACTTGTGTTTGTTTTTATTTATTTGTATATACATTTATTTATTTATTTATTTATTTATTTGTAGAAGCAGATTCAACTCAAAGTCCCTCTTCAGGTTCACTTGCTCAATGCACGCAGGCAAACACAAACCTAGCAGAGCCTCCTTATTTTATCTGGCCAAGAGGACATGTTTGGGCTTATGGAAAGCCACAGTGAAATCAGGCAAAGCCAGCCAGACTACCGAACAAAAGCAAATAAAAGGAATGGGAAGTCACTTTAAATGGACTTCAAAATCACTCTGGCTAAGATGCTTTAGAGCGCTATTCCCACATTCGAGAGTGTTTTGTTCGCCTTACTGTTATTCCTGTTTGCTAACAGAGCTTTTCACTGCATGCTGTCATTGGTATGACTACAAATCCTATTGAAATAATCAGACACTGAGCTTAGAACCTGGGCAATAATGAAAGCAATCAGCTCTTGACCCTGTAGAGGAGACTCAGTCTGATTTTGTTTTTATTTATTTAATTTGTTTGTTTGTTTGTTTGTTTTTTTGGGAAATCATCTACTTTATTTTTCCATCCATGCAGCTGTGCTAGGTGACACATGCAGTAGGAGGTCATTACGAGCCATTGGTGCTATATGCCATGTCTGCTAAACGGCTTGTAACTTTCGTTGATCCTCCTGAGCAAATGCGGACCCCAAATGTCTCACACAAAAGCTTTTAACACAGTTCATGTGAGGACTTGCCTATTATAATAAGCTGAGCAAGTCTGGTCAGGTTTCGACGTCTTTCCCTAGAGTGTCCCTAGATTAAAAGCTGTTTTTGTGAACAAATTATTTATCCAACTTTTGTCCAAAATGAAGGCAAAGTCCCAGCAGATTATCTTATCGGTGACCCCAGTGGTTTCAGAAGTTTGAGTGGAAATCAAACTTCATTTAGTTGAGATATTGAGGTCCCATATCTGTTTTTGCAAAAATCGTTCCAATTAAGCACCCAAACTTTGTGACAAGTTTTATAATGCAATGAGTAGTATGTCAGTCTGTTTGGAGACCAAGTGCTCGCTTCTATTACAGCAATACAGGTTGAACTGGAGCACAAAAAACCACCATGCTTAACCCCTTAAACCCTACAGCAGCCTTTGCTGACTGCCCCGTTTTTTCCCATTCCCGTTCCCGTTCTTCCCCAATAGCAGTAATGATAGAGAAATAAGTTCATGACATAATTACACTTAAATATTTGTTTAGCCATGTGTTTTCATGGTTATTCTAACTGTTTTACGGAATGAACGGCCCCAATTCATTATAAAGCGAGTGAAATAAATTTGGCAAGTAAGCATGAATCTCGTTATTTTAGCTGAATTGAATTGCTTACAGTGGTAGTGATAGGAACCCGACATCTGAAGAGTGTAATACCTCTAGAAACTCCTTCACAGACAGTTAACACATGAAATGATACACTGCCAGATGCCTGAGACATTGTTTTACAGTATTTTTGAGATTATGTTATAACTTGAAAATATGTATTTGTTCAAAGCACATTCATGTGCAGGGTACTGTAAGGCAAAATAGTACCTCAAGAAAACATACATTTTTAAATTTACCACTATTCTACCATTCCAAACCTTACATGCCACTTCAAAAAGCATGTAGGTTTGCTGGTTGTTTTTGAAAGTAAATAGAAGGGCTATATTTACGTCATTAACATTGTGACTCCTGATCTCCACCACTGTAAAGAAATCAGAGTGAGTACGTTTCTCTACAGTTAAGTCTTTTGCTTCAAACCACTCTGAATAACTTTGTCAACATCTCGATGACTGAATCATGCAGAAATGTTGAATTTGTTTTTTTGCTGTTTGAGCCTTAAAACTGGTACATTTATTTGACAATTCACAGTCTACAACTGTCAGTCATATCGGTCAGTAAAGCAATGGTTAACTCAACCCTTTGAATTTTTGACCATTTGGCAATTATTACTGATCCCCAGAATTGTCAGTTCCTATTTTCCTAGACACTAAAAGTGAAAAGGTCAGTGAATGCTCCAGAAGCCAGTGCTCTCTGAGGCTATTGTCTTACCGTTCCGCCTGGTCTCTCTGCTCAGAAAGGCCATGTGGGAGTGAGGAGTCAGATAGCTGAGCCATGGCCAGACAGGGCTTCCCCCTGCCCGCTCCACACCGGCAACCTGAGCCATCTCCTGGGCCCAGCAATGGGCTCATCGTGAGTAACCACAAAGTGGTTGCTGAGAGCTGCTAAAGCTAAAAGCTAACAGCAAACAATAATTTGCTGTGTCGCTCTGCGAGTTCTACCTATCACAGCTGTGCTTCTCTTGTTTTAGTTTTCACTCAGAGGTGGGGCAAAATCCCTTCCCTCGCATTGATTTATAGATCTCAGCTCCAGAACCTTAACAACTTTTAAAATTTCTTTGTTTTTGTCGCCGCCTTATTAGCTTTTTGCTGTTGTGTTCACCCGTATTGACAAATCCTGTTCACCGTCCCTTGTTTTAGCCATGTGAACTAAATATTGTTTTATTGTGATGTGTTTAGCACATGAGTTCAATGTGATCTCAATGGTTTCAGACTCAAATTTTTGTCATCATCCATTCGTAGTTTTCTTGCTCTGTTGCAGAGAAAGAATTGCTCCAAACTTAGAGCTTGGGGCAGATCGTTGGAAAGTGAAACCAATGGGAGACATTGTCCTTTGTAGTTGGAAAGGTTTGTCCGAATGGTTCCCGCTATCTCTTCCTCTCTTAAGCTTCATAGAGCAGTAGGTATGGAAATCACATACCGAAAGGGATTGCAAAATAATTATCTTGGCATCAGTTTCATGGGCAAGTGCTCCACTGTTAATTGGCTGGTTCATTAAGATGCCACTTTCCCAGTGCAATTTTCTGCTGCTTTTCATGTTCGAAATCAGGCAGCATCCAGATGGACATATGCATCTCTGAAAGTCATTTTTAAGCTTAGAAAACAGAAACGTAGGATGTCCCCTTGAATCCAGGTTGCTTTGGCCTGGCTTTCAGCTTGAGGTTGAGAGAGAAAGATAAAAAAGGGAGTGAGAGAGAGAGAGAGAGAGAGAGAGAGAGAGAGAGAGATAGAGATTCTTAATCGGTACTGCTGTTCTGACAAACCACCCAGGGTTGACATATTTTGTGCTAGACCACACTGAAACACCGGGTTTTCTTCAGACTGCAGGGGGAGCTGGATATGGACAAAATAAAGAGGCGAGCCCCCTGGTAAAAATAGCTGTGTTTATTTCTACAGTCTGATTATTGGACGTGCTGAAGCTGCTCCTCCAGTGGGCTGGGAAAAAAATACAAAAAAAAAAAAAAACCCACACATATTCGACACCATGTGGATTCGCCTTTACACAAATAAAACAGATGGTCTGATCATGAGATCACCCTTTCAGAAATACATGCGAGTGATATGTCTGACAAATATTTAGTCCTCGGATAAGCAAACAGCTGATAGAACGATGGCAGTGGTTTCAGAGTGGTACTGCAGGCTGTTACTTGTCCATGCATGCAGGCACTACATTGTTGTGGACTACTCAGACCAGGATGGCTCTCCCATGGACTCCAGTGACCCTCTGGCCTTTATGTGTGAGAGCTGCTGGGGTGGGAAGGCCAAAGCCACACTGACCTGCCTGTCTTTTACCCTGTTCTGCCCACACTGCCCTAACTCCAGGTACCATCTGTCTACTGTCCTCTGTTGATGCTTGCTCTCTTTCTCTATGTAATGAAGGGAGATGCCTCAAAGTCGGACTCAGAAGCAGACTTCTATGCACGGAGCATTGATGATGTGCGTGGAAGCAAAAAAGATGTGTCAGCTTCTTCAGGTGAGACCTAGTGGCACAAGATACTTTGCCTTAATATGAAAGCAGTCACACCAGTGTTGTGCTAGAAGGCATCTGTAGCCTGAATGGCCTGTAGAACAGAGGTTCCCAGCCACTACTCTGTGGACAGGTTCCATGCTGTGGATTGTTTGATAGTAGGGTAGCAGTGAGAAGTAGCCCCACTGCTGAAATCCGCTACGCAGTTGTAGGCAAAAGCATACAAATCACATTTAATTTGTTTTCTAAGTGGAACACATCCTCTAAAGAGAACACACTTCTGCACATTCTGATGCACAGTTACTGTTTATGGTTGATTATTTACTGTTTATTTGTTGAATTTGACATACTTGGGAAAAATGTGGCCTGCACAAATTTATGGCCATTTTATATTATGTATATATGTTATATATCATGTTATCTGTTATATATTATATAATATAGACTATATACTGTATAACATTTTATATATTTATGTTTTCATCCCTAACCTGTTGACCCCTGAGCATTCCAGATTTATTGTATATATTATTCAGTACTATGAGAACTCCAATGCAAACTAATGGAACTGTTCTTGGGTTATAGAAGTGTTAAATGGTTTGTTAAGGGGTTAAATTCAGCAAATAAATTAACATTAAGCTCTAAATGTTGCAGAAAATGCCATTTTTAGGTTTTTTTCCCTGTAGAGAGTTCAACAATCAACAAAACAAATTATTTGACCAGGCGTATTCAATTTGCATATGACTGTATTAATAGTAATTTAACTTCTAACAGCTTTTGGTTGATGTCAAGTGTCAAGTGAAAATGTCAAAAATGAAGAATTTACATTCATAACTTTAAAATACTTTTTTAATGGTGCTGTAAACCCCAAAATAAAAACAACAACAAAAAACATTGAAGACAATGATCCCATCAGAAAAAGACCAAAATGTACTGACAGCTACATAAAATACAGATTTGTTGTTACTGGGGTTGATAATCTGGCAAAGCCATTTTATGTGGTATACTGAGAGTAGCTGGCCTCCATGATCTTTGAAGCTGTCCAATTACTTCACCATTTGGAAACAAAATGTTCTTTGACAATAGCAAAACATGACCCCTAAGCTCCAGCACCCACGCTGTTGAAAAGGTTGGGAACCACTACTCTAGAAATGTATTACTCTGGCCAGCACTCTGCAAGCCAGTGGTGTTACTAGAATCATATAGGTACAAAAAAATTGCTGTGTTTGTTGGTGCTCTAATGTAGGCAAGAAATGCATTATGTTACTGTAAATACACTGAAATAAAGCTTCTTAAATGATTCATGGCTCGAGCACATGATTCAAGGGGAAAAACTTTGGTATGAAATCTTTACATTATATTGAAGCCTTCAAAAGGTTCTTTAGATTCACACATCTCATATACAAAAATTATTCCATCCATTGAAAGGTTCCAAAAGTAGTTTTTCTATGGCATTGCTCTGAAGAACCTTTATTGGCACCTTTATTTTTAGAATACTCATACGTCAGGGGCGTAAAATTGTGTAAGTAGTCATGTAACAAGTCCAGTAAAGTCTCTAAGGGACCAAGTCTTCACTATGGTCCCCAGTGTGATTGTATCTGCTCAGATAGCTTACTTTTATTTCTGTTTGTAGCACCTGCTCTTTTCTAAGGGCTAAGGGCATTATGAAATATTTATGTTAGAAGAAATGTAGCTCATGTATTTTGCAGTTATCTGTCATGTTTTCTGAAGGAATGTGATGTTGAGTGGGTCTACACTACCTCCTCCTGTCTTTCTGATTGTAGTCGTGCCCATCAATGGTCATGTGGATCTGAAGGCCAGCCTCACACCGCCTCTTATCACACACACTGCTGCCACACCAATGCCTGTCCCCAAGATCTCAGGAGGAGGAGACCCCACTCTGGGCCAAGAGTCCCGCAGGGGTAGCAATGTGTCCATGGACCCCAGCTGCCAAGAAAAGTCTCCGGTCAGTACAGAGGTTTTTGTAATGGCGCCAGTTAAGGTTAGTTTGAAAACAGTTTGATGATACAACAGCAATATGCAGTACACCCCCAGCTGTGAAAACAGTTCACACCTCTCTACAAAGACGGCTGTGCCGAGATAAAACAGACAACACAACTGTAGCTTCCTTGATTTTAAAATGTTATGTGCTGGCACAATTAAAAAGTATCATTTAAACACAATAAAAACACATTTATAATTGCTGACTTGCTTGCCTGGCCTACAAAAAAAAGCCAGAAATCATACACATTTCCATCAAAATACATTGCACATAGAAGGGACCTCCAAAACAAGCCACAGTTGCATGTTACGACTACTCTGAAAAAGGGTTAAGAGAAAGCCTTTACAGTAAAAGTCTGGTGAAAAATCAAATTGGCTTAATTTCCCTTTCTGAGCAGGCCTGGAATATCAATTTGTTGGCTCCTGGGCACAAATATTTGGTGGACCCTATTCTGACTACCTTTTTTGGGTGGTCAGTGAATACTTTAATACCACAGCAGGTTACACAAGGCACTAAACAATTGCAAGATTACTTACTACTTAATTACTTAACAAGAACAACAACCTATAAAGCATGCATCCACTCTTGACCCGCAACACAATTACACCAATGAAGACGTCCTACATTAAAATTGAACATCTGTAATGTATCTCTAGATGGAGCAAAGCAGCAAACTTAAAGCCAAACTATCATGCATCCTAGCTAAAGCATACTGCTACAGTATGGGCAAGGAAATTTTTTTCTCCCATTTATATCTTACTGACAGGGGCGACAAGGATGATGCAACTTTTTTCTAGCTTCGGCTTTGGAAATGGGCATGTTTCAGGTTTCGCTTTCACAGGTCCCCCAGGCACAACTTTTGAATATCTGGAGCTTCAAATTCGAAGTACACTTAAAGGAAAACTAGCTCTCTGCTAAAAAATCTGAAAGCTTGATCGTGGTAAAGTCAGATAGTGGAACAGTTGCTAAGCAATGATTGGATGAGAAAATGGAGCAGATGTTTGGGAAAGACATTGAGAGCTTCAGGATTGTGATCAGCCATAACACAATGACATTTTCTTTTCTCTTTCATTGTGCCGCTAGTAAAGTTCCCACTGAGAGTAAAAACAGCTGTTTAGATTTTCTCATAATTATTTGTGGGGGCTCCCTGGTGGCACTGGATCCTGGGCACATGCCCATAAAACGCATCAGATGATCAGGGTCTGGTTATGAGTAGTAAGTCAGCCAAAAAAAGTCTGAATTTTGCTTCTGTGAGGCTAATTTGGTTAACACACATTTCAACACTTCAAACACTAGAACAACGGTCACTAAAACAGCCTAACTTATTTTTGTTAAAATACATTGCCAAAATTTCTCTTCGGTCTTCATTGAGATCCTGCAGAGCAGTCATTGTGGTTTTAATCACAGGATAACTTGCTGTGAACTATAAAAATGAACAAAACCTCATTGGGCAGCTAATTCAGACAGCATCAGGGCTGCTATTCACAAAGCAAGAATGATTTTGGATGAGATTCCTTAATATTTATGACTGTCATTGTCACAAAACTGATTATAGACTGCTGTCATTCAAAGTGCTTTACAAAAGAGAAAATACAGAATCAGAAAATACGGAGCTGTTTAAAAAATGAATGAATGAAAAAAATAAAATGACATGTTTAAAGTAAAAGATTTAAAAGAGACTTAAAAATCAAATTAAAAATTAAAAGTTATATTAATATAAAAAGTGCCTTTGTCACTAACAGTGTTTTAAAATGTTTAAATTGATTAAAGCTGCTCAAATAAAAGCATTTTCATCCTGGATGTAAAAATATTTAGGCTCTTTTAAAGGCTCTTTTAATGCTCTCTGTCAACTGGTTCCATTTAAGAGTAGCATAGTAGGTAAACACTGCCTCTCCATGTCTAGTCTTTACCTTAGTCAGGACTGACTAGTTCCTTATGGTCTGAGAGGTCTGCTCGACTTTTATCGCTGCAGTGATATGATATAGATCAGCTCTCAGTTCTCAATCAGTCACACTGCGTTCTGAACCGCATCACTAAGTCTGTGTGACCAGTCAAGACCTGGTTGCTGTTTGAGTGAATAAAAAGACATTGTGGTAATATATTTTTATGGAAATAATTTGGTTGGCTATTGAATTCTAGTGTTTGTTTGCAATGTTAGCTTTGTAGTTCCAGGTCTAACCTAAACAAGCAAATTTCAGACTGCAAACGTGTCTTGGCTGACAAATTACATCCAGGGTAAGCAGAAAATTCTTTAGATTTGATTTTTGGTTATTTGTAAACAGTGCACACTAGCAGTTGTGACACAGAGGGCCTCACAATGGTTAAATGAACTCATCAAATGTGTCAGAAGTGGCTTCATCTCAGTGGCAGCATTCCAAGGTCTTGTTATTGAATAAGAAAAAGCTAAATTTCCCACCGAACATAAAGTAGTTATTGCAAACTGACAAAGAAAACACTTGTACTAAAACCACATTGAAAGTGTTTGTTCTGTCTGTTTTTGTTTAAAGCTTGAGTGATTCCCACACGATTAGACAATTCTGTAACCCTAATGATTGACTGACCCCACCTCACCTGCATCTGCCCTTTTCTCCTGCAGTCAAGTGCACGTAGTTCTCCTCATGCCCCCTGGAGCTCAGGCAGCAGCTGGAACAGCCGGCGCTCCAGCTGGAACAGTCTGGGCCGAGCCCCGAGTCTGAAGAGGCAGAAGCGGCAGAGCGGTGAACGCCGCTCCCTGCTCTCCGGAGATGGCCAGTCCAGCTCGGACGAGGATGGGGGCAGAGAGGGCGGAGGGGCTTCAGAGGGAGACGATGCCTCCCTGTCCAGGACAGACTCTTTTGGCCAAAGGCCCCGGCACAGGCGCATGGAGTCTCTGGAGACGCGCAGTTCCTTTGACCTGCCGCCAGACACTCTGCAAGTGCCCTATCTGCACCGATCCGCCAGCATCCACAGCACACGCCCACCGAACCTGCTCAGCAATGGCAAGAGCTCACCCACTGGTGCCACCACCCAGCTGTCACTGGACGACCACCATAGTGAAGACGACAATGGTGATGATGAAGGAAACCTGGTGAGAACGTCCATATCTGCACCTGGGCTTTTATAAAATAGTGCTGGCCTCTATGACTGAATGTAGTGGTGTTACTGTGAAGGAGGGCAACAGTGTCTCTTCTTCAAGCTTAGCTTGTTTTATAACATCTTTAGGCATGGGTGTAAAAGTGCTAGCATGTTTGAAAATCAGTTATGCATGTTTGAGGTAACTTTGATAACTGCTTTAACAGGTTTTCCAAAATGTTCTACACCGTAATGTTGCTAATAGAGAGTGGGCTTTTGCAGGTTGCATGAAAATCAGTTTTTCAAGCAATTATAGTTAGTCAATGAAAAAAGAGTTGGACAAAGGAAGTGTGGACAAAGGAAAATTGTTGTGAAATATATGCGGTAATGTTTTTCTTTACAGTCCCTTAGGTTGTATGCCTTAATTAGGAAAGTGTGAGGTACAAACTTCAGAGTACTGGGCAATTATTTTGGATAACATATTTGTGAGTTCCAAGGAAATCTAACTAAATTACACTGAAATATTCAACAGACTCTAAGTATTAAAAGTGTATATGTGAGATACAGTCTCCAAAGTGCCATGCAGTTATGTTTAAGTAAGTTTAAGTAAAAACTACTGGGTAGTTATATGGTGTAAAACACTTGTGAAAAAAGTAGAAATAGCTGAAAAAAATCTGTTACCAAGAAATGAAAGTGAATCTCTAAAAGAAAGCAATGTTTCTTACTTTGGCCTTACTGAATAAAATACCTTTATATTTTGTCCTTTCAATTGATGCCATGTAACTTACCTAGTACTTGCAGATGTTTCTAATTTACTTCCCTGCTTAAATATGAATTATGTTAACCGAGAAATGATCTAGTACTGTGAGAACTGTACCTCACATTTGCCTGGTTAATATTTACAATTAAGGGGACTGAAATGAAAGCATTAATATTTATTTTTCTTTTTGTTGAACACGCACTGAAGTAAATAACATCCCACAATATCAGCTCCACCTACAAACTACTCTGCAGTAATAATGGGTCAGCTTTGTGTGTAATGAGTTTATTTTTTAGACTGCATAATAGCAGAAATTGGTTTATATTCCACTTTTTCCTTCTTCTTTTTCTTTAATTGACTTACGTACTAAATGTTTTTCAATGCAGTAATCTGCAAGATGAACAGTGAGTGGTATAATGAACAGTAGCAGACTCTAAGGGTAATGCATTAGATTATGTAACAAACTTCAGTGTAAGCAAAGGTGTGAACTTGGAACAACTGCTGCTTCTGTGCACTAGATGAGGAGACAGGCAGAGAGAAGATGTCTAGCCATTCACCTGTAGCAGCTAACCAGCTAGAATTAGCTAGCTAGCTAAGTCCAGGGCTGAAATTATGCAGAGTGAAAAGGCATGAAGGCAAAGAGTCTGATCCACTCAGACCAGCGCAACACACACTAACACACCACCACCATATCAGTGGTACTGCAGTGCAGAGAATGATCCACCACCCAAATAGTACCTGCTCAGTGAGGGTCCATTTGGGTCCTGACCACTGTAGAACAGGGTAAAAGGGGGCTAACAAAGTATCAGAGAAACAGATGGAGTAGTCTGTAGTCTGTGGAGCTGATAAAATGGACAATGAGTAGAAACTTGTAGAAACATGGAGGTGGTCATATTGATGAATGAATGAATGAGTGTATGCAGATTTTGATGGAATAATGGATCACCACACGCTCTGACTGTGTCTCTGTTGGTTTCAGAGGGTTAAAGAATTTTAAAAATGCGATCAGAGTGTCAATATCAGGCGACATTCATACTCATAGAGTGCCTCTAAGACAATCACACTGCAACATCAGAACTTTTATACTGTATTATAATTAGTTCAATTATGGATCATAATCTGTACAAAACATATGGAAGTGTATGTGATGTAGTTTGGTCATATTTGGCCTTATTTGTTTTTCTTATTTACTCATTTATCTGCAGAGTCGGCAAGCACGACTGTACCGCTGGTTCGAGCGGAAGCAGCCTGAATGGTGCAGACAGAGGAGCACCTGGTCTTTGTATTTGTTTCCTCCAGAGTCCAGGTGAGGTTATGCCACTGTACTGTTATTGCAACATGCAAAAATGTCCTTCTTGTGTACTTGTAGATGTTTCAGAAGCATTGGAGCACATTCGAGCTATGTGTTTTGGAACTAAACTCTCCAGGAACATAGTTTTAGTTAATGCTGATTCCCATGTCCCTCACAGGCACTTTGCTACTTTGGGGCCAGAGGAGGCTCTCAGAGCTTTCAGCTTGTCACCCAGGCACATGCAGACCACTGCCCAGTCCACTCAGCCTTGCCTTCCCATGCTTCTGAAATATGTGTCTACTTGCATTAGGCTTCATGTAGAATGCATTTATTAAAAGGAAAGAAGATGGGAGAAAAAGCCAGCTTTGCATGGTACACTCTGCCAGCGCTTTACTAATTAAACATCAAACAGCCCCCGATCATCCTCCTCCTCCTTCAGTGAACCCAAAGAAGATGCAGCCTCTGACCATGCTGCATTCAGGAGCTTACTCTTAGTATACAGTGAGCACAGCAGCACAGTTCACATGTCTTTAACTTCTTATAATGTGAATTCTTGCTTATGCAAAAGATTAGGCTTGATAATGTTTGTCATCTTTTTGGAATCACGACAGAATCATTGATATTCTGCTGTAGTCAAACTGCAGAAAACTTAGCTGCTTATCTAAGGACTGTACTGTAATGTACCACCTTGATGGGCATGTTTACTGCTGTGAATCAGGGATTGCCTTGGTCTACTTTCTTCCCTTTTCTGGCTCAACATAGCTGTTTCTACAGAGCGAGAGATGGAAGCTGAGAGAAGGAGGTTGGCATGACAACGCTTTGGAGTTGCCGTGTCCTCCTGTGCATAAATTCCTTAATAGCAGGCCAAGTCTGAAAAACATTAAAGCACCCTGAACTTTATTTATTCATCTTAGGAATCATAAAGTCAGTGCCACTGAAGGCTAAACACACGTCTTTATGTATCTTTAATTTGTGTCTATTCAGAAATGTTTATGATGCAGAGTCTGTATGTTGCGATTTCTCTGTTCCAAACGACCATGTAATGCGAGTTACTCAGCGCAGAAAATATTCAACAGAAAATGACTCACAACTACATATAATATGAATATTTTTAATGTTTTGTGTGTCCACCTTTTGCGTTTATCACAACTTATGTTGTTTTTCGGGAAACTTGCTTTCAGTTTTCTGAAGAAATCTGTAGGGATATTTTTCCATGCTTATTGTAAACACCTTTAAAGTTCAGTATTAGAAGGTGATTGCATTTTCTTCTTCTCACCACCCAGGTAATCCCAAACACGATCAGTGAAGCCAAGATCTAGACTCAGTGTTTTGATGTTCTAGTGTAATTTTCATCCGGTTTTGTCTACACATCAGACACATAGTGTTGAGTTGTCTTCTCACAGTGGAAGGATGGAAGAATTAGTAGTGGATTTATTCAGATCTGAAGCTTGATTTTCTCTGAAAAACCTTTCATTATTTTTTTTCTTGAGTCTTTCACAGAAATCTGCAGAAAGACCTTAAAAGTTCAGTCTTAGAAGTTGGTTGCATTTTTTGCTTCTCATGATCCAATAATTCAAACATATGAAATGATCTTGAGGTGTGGGCTCTGAGGTGGTCACTCCATTGTTCTCAAACACACCACCAGCTTTTTTGTTTGATTTGTAAATGGTCTTTTAGTTTTCTTCTCACAGTAGAAGGACTGACAAAAACATGTTCTTTTTATGATCTGAAGCAAGGTGGAGCTTGATTTTGTCTTGAAATCTTTAAGTACTCTTTATCTGATGACAGTTTTGGTGATCTACCAGGTTTTATGCTCTTAGGAGTCCTATTTCTCTCTATAGTTTAATAATTTTTTAGAACAAGTTCTGAAAACTTCTCAATATGTGGTTTTTACACACTTCACCAGTGAAATATATTTTCTGTAAGGGTTATATACATTTTGTTTAGTTTTTGTTAAATGTGACTACTGCTTTTTTCTGACACTAGAATGTAAATAAATTGTACCTAATGGCTATTTTGACTGGACATTGAATAAATAAAAGGGTGGTTTTATGACTTTCACATGCCTCTGATTGCTAAGTAAGCACCTTAATCATGTTTTGCAGATTTCGTGTGAGCTGCAACAAGATCATCAAGCACAAGATGTTTGACCATGTTGTCCTTGTCATCATCTTCCTCAACTGCATCACAATTGCTATGGAGAGGCCCAAGATTGATCCCAAAAGTGCTGTGAGTTCACATGTTTGAGAGCAGACTGAAAGCCAGTCATTGCTGCCTCAACATTAAAGCACACTTCAGTAGAATGATAATAATTCTGATAAATGATTACATTTCAACATCACTCTTTGACTGATTGGTGAGAATGAAGCCAAATACAGTCATGGCTAGGTAGCTAAACTGGAGGTTCCCTTGCATTTTAATGACTGAAAAGGAGATAAATGGCTCAAATCAGAAGCTAAGAAAATCTCAATCTCTCTCTCTCTCTCTCTCTCTCTCTCTCTCTCTCTCTCTCTCTCTCTCTCTCTCTCTCTCTCTCTGTCTCTCTCTCTCTCTCTCTCTCTCTCTCTCTCTCTCTCTCTCTCTCTCTCTCTCTCTCTCTCTCTCTCACACACACACACATCCAAACCCACATTCTCTTTTAAGCATGTGGCTGCAACCTGACAGAAGCATTAAAATGCACAGATAGTACTTAGTTTTGTGCTTACTGTAATTTCCAGCTTATATAATGATGTAATTATTAAAGTTGAATGGTTCCAGGAGGTGTTTTGTAAGCACTCTATGCCTCACAAAACATAAACTGAATTTTATATTTAATAGGTCCAGCATTCACTGAGGCTCAGCCTGCTGAGAATTAAAGTTGATTACTTGACACATTTGCTAAAGGAATGATTATGCTGGATTGCGCAGATGTGTGTGTGTGTGTGTGTGTGTGTGGGGGTGGGTGGGGAAAGATTCCGTTTCTTATTCTGGCCCCCTTTTAGACCCAAAGGAGAGATCAGCCTGGCTTAAAAGAGTTGCTTCTCATTATCAGTTTTGCTTGTTTACTGCTTGTGACAGTTACCCGTGCTCTTGCTTGACATGCTGAGCAGCAAAATAGAAGAGATGAAAGCAAAGGTCAGCAGAGTCATGGACATTGTCAGCTAAAAGGATTTAATATGGATTGCGCTTCCGTGCCTTCTCGTTCATCCCTCTGTTAAAGTGTCAAAAGTAGATGCCAAAATATTTATGATAGTGCAGAGAATGGTAATGTTGCTTGAAGCCAAATATCATCTTTTTACAGCCTTGTCAAATATGCTGTATAAACATGTACAACTGTTGTTAAAGGGTGGATTCCACTGTCTTTTCAACAATTCTGCATAATCAAGTACAACCCCAATTCCAGTGGAGTTGGGACGTTGTGTAAAACATAAATAAAAACAGAAAACGATGATTTGCAAATCCTTTCAAACCTATATTCAATTAAATACACTACAAAGACAAGATATTTCATTTTCAAACGGATAAACTTTAATTTTGAATTTGATGCCTGCAACATGTTCCAAAGAAGTTGGGACAGGGGCAACAAAAGACTGGGAAAGTTGAGGAATGCTCAAAAAACACCTGTTTGGAACATTCCACAGGTGAACAGGTTCATTGAAAACAGTTGAGTGTCGTGATTGGGTATAAAGGGAGCATCCCTGAAAGGCTCAGTCGTTCACAAGCAAGGATGAGGTGAGGTTCACCACTTTGTGAACAACTGCGTGAGCAAATAGTCCAACAGTTTATATCAACAGAGCCAGACATTTTTTCAAATAGTTTTGAGCTATTCATTTTAGTCTATTCATTGTAAAATTTACACATAATGTAAAGGGCAACAGACATGTAAAAAATTCAGAAGACATTTTTTAGCACGAAAATAAAATTGTTATATTTGTATTGTAGATGTCACAATCCTTAGTTGCAGTCACCACCATGTAAAGCCAGTGAGTACTATGAATCATGTCACATAAAACCACTCTGAATCACTTTAGCTACAAAGTTAAAGTACAATGATATTTCGAAAAATTTGACTTCTACTTTAACAATAAACAGTGTGACCAATTGTGTGATGGATGTAGCAGGTATAGGTGTCTTGACAGTACCTTGGAGGTATATTTAACCATCATTAGGTGATCTACATCTCTGATTCTCTAAAAAGTCAGCTATTGAGTTCTGCGAGTTTATGAACATAAAATATTCATTCTAACAGATGTAAATAGAGTCATTTAAGCTGCTGGATCACTTTTACTGTCAAGACAATACAGAGCACTCTAATGTAGATTGATGGGATTTTACAGTGAAATACAACACACAGTAATGCATATTGTTAAAAATCTTAGCTTCTCTAGTTTACAGTGATTCTGAAGTGGTTGGGAAGTTTCATCAGAATAGCATAGAAAGGAGAATAGATTTAAATGCCCCCAACGACGTCATAACAATGCTACACCTGATTCTTGAAATTCACATATGTGATGAATCAGCTTCAGTTACATGGAGAGATGCAGTTGCCCATTACTCCCTAAATTTATATATTATTAGCAAATGACACCTAAATTTCCAAATTACCAGCCAACAAAAGAAGTCTTCTTAGAGTCTGTCAGGATTGTGTACCTGATCCTTGAGCATTTATCTGTTTATACTCACTACTCAATTGAAATCAGAATTGAGTCCACAAATTCTGATTCACATTTACAAATCATATCACTGCTGTGGGAAAAAAACCCTACTTTACTTTTAATTTAAGTCCATGGACTTTTTTCTAAGTAATTTTGGGCCATTTATTTTAGTGCATTCATTGTGAAACTTACACATAATATAATGGGCAACAGGCATTTTCAGATTATGTCAAAAACTGGAAAATATTTCAAATGGACATATGAGGCTTTGTTCTTCAGCAGGGATATGTAAACCACATGCAAGCTGAATTAAGTGCTGTTTTATTACCTGCATTTCCATGTATATATTTTTATGATTCACTCTGATCAGATGTGGGTATGATCTTACAGATACACCACAGAGGAAACTTACATTCTTTTATTTTACCTTCAGATTTGATCTTAGTCATGAGCAAAAGTTTGGGCATCTTTAGTCAAATTAAATGTGTACTAATTTTTTCTCTCTGTGGATAGCAAAAAAGTATGTTCTCTGTAGATGAACTTATTCTTATGAAAATCAATAAAACAACTGCTATTTATTTACCCGTTTTGATATATTAGAAGACAAAAATAATGCATTAAATGCTTATACAACATTTATGGCACATTTTATGTTTTATGCATTTTTATTCTAATATTTAAAGTTACTTTACCATATCATTTAAGCATATAAATAGAAATTTGCAATTTGCAGACAAATTCACTTGAAAGATTTGTTTCCTATAGAAGATTTGGTGACTTATTATTATAGGTCTGTCTTCATGATATTCTTGATATGTTTATTTCATACAGTACAGCTATTTATGGAGCCCTTTATTCTGTTTAATGAAAACATCATTGGCTTTGCCAGGAGAAGGCTTTGCTTTAGCTTACAGCTGCCAGTAAGCCAGGCAACCTCAGAAATGGTAGCCGTGATATTTTTATATTCTTTTCATTGTATTGTTAGTTTAGCAGGGGAAAACCCCAGCTTCTTACCATTGTGTTATTCCCAGCGTGGGGAAACATGCAGTTATTACTGAGTGTCTGAAACGAGACTGAACTGCTCCAGAGGAAAGACTGTGTTTTAACTGTTGCCCTATTCTGAAACTCCAGATGACATGAGTATTACACTGGACGGCTTTTTCTTTTTTAAATAAATTCACTGGGAGTCAATGGAAAAAACAATCCAGGGAATAAGTGAAATTGTATGTATTTCTAAATGTCAAGATAGAGTTGTAATGTAACCAAAGCTCGTTAGTGTGGTTTAAACAAATCAACAAACCCTTGCTTCAATGAAATGATTACAAGAAGTAAAAGAAGCCAGCAAAAAGATAACTTGGGTAAGAGTGAAAGTCAAGAGTTAAAATCAAAACGTCGTCAATTACTGAGTTTCCTAGAGAACCACAGTGGAACATGGTACTTTGTTGATCAACTCAGGAACTGAGGTTTAGCTGTTGTTTTTCTCTTTTTGATATCTTTAGGTTTAAAATTAGATGACAGATCTCAAGTCAGAGGATTGTAAAGCAGTACAGGTGCTATAACTGAATGAAATTAAACATATAAAAAAGAAGTAAGCACTGAATGTGAAAGGCTAAAATAGAACTGATGGAAAATTGGCTCAAAAAAATCCCAAATTCGATACCTGCATTATGTTTAAACATAAGTTCGGATAGGAACATGTTGACCTCTGTTTCTTCAAGTTTCCTTGAAGCAACATTTCTCTCCCTGAGATTTAAAGACACCAATTGATCCACTTTTGAAAGAAAGATCTTCATTCTAAAGACTTGGGCCTTTGTTGTTGTACTTTGTAGTTTGATTGCAGTCAGGCTGGTCTAGCACTGCACTTTCTGATTGAACAGCAATGCAGAATGTCATGTTGAAATAAGCATAGACTTCCCCAAAAAAGATGTTGTCTAAAAGGCAGCATATGATGCTCCTAAACATGTTTTGCCTCAATAGTGCTTTCACAGATGTGCAAGTTACCCACTAACACCTACCCATACCATAACAGATTTTTCAAGGCTTTTTGGCCTTGAATTTTACACTAGTAACAATCTGGATGGAACCTTTTCCCTTTTTGGCCTAAGAAAACAACATCTATTGTTTCCATAACCTTAAAGTGTTCATAATCATAATATTTTATAGTCCAGAAATGTTAAGATTTGTTTGAGTGTTAAAACTAAATAAAGTTAATAAAGTAAAACATAGTCTTACAGGTCAGTGTGGATTTAAAATCACTGCTTTTGGTTTTAATTTTGAATTTCAAAGGTTTTATTTGAGAAGAAAAAATCAGGTAAATTGTACCTACATTTTACCTCATTTTACCTAAATATGTCTACTTATTTTGCATGTCTGAATGTAACTTTAGACATTGTAACTATAAAGCAAGCGATGCTGGAAACTCTGTGTGAAAAAATGGCCCAAAGAATATAATCATACTGACACAGGAAGTATGGGTCACCCATGAAAAAAGTATGCTAAACTTTGTCAATAAACTGTTTCAGGGGCAAATATACAGCATTCATATAAATAAAGATTATGGAAGGGTTTACAGAAAAGTTACATGCAAAGCTTTTCTTTCAAACATCAACCATAAAGTAAACTTTGTCTCTGTGGAAAAATCCTGGTTCTGTTTTTTTTCTTTAGCTACTTCCAAAAGAAATGTTAGAACAAATGCCAATGCCTCAAACATGTCTGTAATGTTAAGTGGCCTTAAAATGAACAGCAGTGCCGCGGCCTCTACAGCAGGGGGGACATATAAATCAGGGCAATATGGACAATGCGAAATTAACCATAATGTTGTTTCTGCCAGGAAGAGAGGACTAGATGAAAAAAATTACAACGGAATATTTAGAGAATACACAGTTGAGGTTGCTTCCAATGAGTTTTCATGTAATACATGATTAGGTTGTGCTTTAAGATTACTCACAGCGGTCTTGTGGTGTTTAGCACATTGAACTTTATGACATATGTCTTACTATTATGTAATCAGAACATATAGAAGTTCAGTTCAGGCATGATGTCATTCAGAGGCTGCTTAAATGATTACGCCATCTCATGCGGTCTGTCTTAGCCCATTTCGTATGGAGGATATATGGAACTGCATACATTTGCATGCATTGCTCTTTCTGTATGCTTTTCTGCCTTGCTAGTTGAGCGATGAGAGTGGCTTTGGATCCAGAGAGCTGTACCCAGCAATTACACAATTGTTTCCAGCAGAAATAGGAAAGATGTAGAATGACCATTTAGAATCACAGATCACAACGAACTGTTGAAGTAAATACCTTTAGATTTTACTCAGTTCTTACTTATATAGTTGAGTATATAATATGGCTGTAATATTAGAAAATCATGGCAAGGATCAGGTCAGTCAGCAAAGCTTTAGTTTCTATGGAGCCCATGAGCTTTGAAGCTATACTGGCTTTGGATTTGGACTGTAAACGAAAACACTGGAAATCAAATGGAATGGAAATGCACTGTGTTCTGTTATTCTGTCTAGGTAGTTTTGTCCGATACATAATGGTGTAGAGCTCAGAATGTGTGGGTAAAGATCCCAAAGACTATTACATGTAATTGTTTTCCGGGACACATGGTGAAGCAGAATGCTCCTTTATATTCTGCAGGTTTAAATAAGTAATTCAGTTTCTGCTATGTGCCTTTTTGCCTGTATGTGGTCTGTGCACGTCCCCCTGAAGACATTACTGTGACCCTTAGTACAACACAAAGTTTTTTCCGTCTCTATTTTCTGCCTGATGTGGAACTGTAAAACGTTTGGAGACTCCTGATCACATTATGTTTTGTTGAATCTTAAGTGAATTAAGTTTCAATACGTTAAAATCAGCAAATAGAATTTGCACTTGCACTTATTTTCACTTGGAAAGTCAAGATGATTTTAGTAGGCTTCTACTATATGTGTGCATATATATATATATACATATATATATATATGTGTGTGTGTGTGTGTGTGTGTGTGTGTGTGTGTGTGTGTGTGTGTGTGTGTGTGTGCGCGTGCATGTGTGGTAACTAATTGAAAAATTGAAAAGCAATAAGCTCTTTACACAAATATTCATATTACACTTGTCTTTTTTTCTCTCATCCTGCTGTGCTTGCAATTGTCTTTTTCTTCATTTGGATATTAACTAATTCCATCAGACTCCCCGCCTGAACCCCCTGTTAAGGCTAGGTATTTTTCAGCTATTTCAGTGTGCCACTTCTCCACCTAAACTAATGAGAAATGGATGAGGAGGAGACCAAGGAGAGGTGGTGCAACCTCTGAGTAGCGCCTCTTGCTGCGCATGTGTAGTACGTGTGTACGTTTTTCTGAGAGCGAGAGAATTCAGATGTTTAAAAGCATTTAGAGAGCGAGAGCAGAGCTGGATGTGACCTGGTCCCTCAAGACTATCCAGTTGTGAAGCTCTCTGGCATGCTGTTCCTCATTCATGAACTCTAACACGCACATTCACATACTGCACACTTCAGCGATGAATGGAAACATATGGCATGGAAACAAAATCATCCTGTTTTCAAAAGCAGTCCAAAGCATAGCTATGATGTCAGGACAACACTCTCTGACAGAAGTGTGTGAGTGACATATAGTCCTGTGCAAAAGTCAGAAATTAAACTTTTATTTGATTTCCAGTCAAAACAGCTGTTAAGCCAAAAGTGAAGTTATCCAATATTCATTGTCAGAAAAAAGCTGGAAACATTTTACATTAAACAGAAAATTTCACAGAAGCCTCTGCATAGATATTTTTCCACACCTCCAAAGCTCAGTCTTAGATGTTGATTGCATTTTTTTGTTTCTCCTGAAGAATCTCAATTACAGATTTTGACTCATCAGTCCATAAAACCTTTTTCCTGAGATGTCCAGTTATGATGTTCTAGTGCAAATTGTCTCCCTTTTTGTCTACAGTTATATGCAAACGTTTGGGTGTTCCTGATAAAAATGATGCTTTCTTGTTTTTCTAAGTAAAAAAAAAAATTAACACACCTTCTACAAATAACATAGTTCTGCACACTTTAATACACAATTACTGCTTATGTTGTCTTTAATATGAAAACAAAATAAATACAGAGCAGTCCGTTCAGGGCTGAAGGAAAATTGAAATCATACTGAACATTTTAAGTGTAGTATTGACGTAATGATACATAATAAACATTAGAATTCCTAGAAATAAAGAACAGGGATATGAAACAAAGTGACTACAACAACTGATGATGTTTATTATTATATCTTAGTGATACATATGATTACAAATAACCACAGTGTACTCATATAAATGTAGCCTATGAAATCTTGCTGACTACACTTTCACACAGGCTCCTAGTTTCTCTGAACTGAACTGAGGACTGAAGTAAACGAGATTAAGTCAAATAAAAGGTAACTAGCATTTATACAAATGAATCACTCACACGTTTGGTCAGTGTAGCTCAGACACTGAGACTAACTAGAAAGTGACAAACATGGAGATAACAGACTAACTAACACATGAAATCCCCCTGTAGATCAGTACAAATTGGTATCAAACACTGAAATAATGGCATTGATATTAGTTCACCTATCAAAATGATGTTACTCGATTTGGAGCATGAGCTGGGATGTGTATTTTATAAGCCAACTATATAACTATGGAAACACAAATTTACACAGTTTTGAATCTCAAAACAATCATATAAAACATCTTGAAATTACTTTTATATCATATACTGCTGTCTAGACTTCTTTATTTCCTTATCTGATAAGCTGAACACTTTTATGTGATGGAATACTCAGTCTTATTGAGTGATTCATTGGAAAAATATACAGTTACTGTTCATTTGCTGCATTTAACATAATGGAAAAAAATCACATAAAATCTGGCCTGGACAAAGGTTATGGTACATTTTTTTATATTTTCCAATATGTTGAGTTCACAAAAATGTGAAGAACAATGTCATATTTAAGTCTATTGTTGAGGATATGTAACTAATTTTCTCTTAGAAACTCAGCAAAGCATGTCATTTGACCAGAGTTGTTGATGGATGGATGGATGGATGGATGGATGGATGGATGGATGGATGGATGGATGGATGGAAGGATGGATTTCCTTTTCTTATTAACGGTTTCTTGACAGCTACATATCTATTCAGACTCACAGTGGAAGGATGGACAGAAACATCAGTGGATTTTGGGGGATTTAAAGCAACTTGACTTTCTTTCTATCTCTCAAAGCTGTTTATCTGAGGATGACAGTTTGAGAAGTGGATGAATTAAATACTGTTGGATTTATCATCACAATTTTTGTTCAATTTTCTGTTAAATATATGTCTTTTGCTTTTGTCAGACACTGAAAAATGAATAGCGTATACTTTATGGCTGTTCTGACAGGAAATGAAATAAAGGGTGGTCCCTTCCCTGACTTTTACACACTACTGTATGTGTGCTGTAACTGGCTGGAGATGAGGAGTGGGGGGTCATGGGAAACACAGTCATAAGGTCTCGTGGCCCATACAGAGGAGGAGAAGAATAAATAAGCAGGAGGGCCCATGTTCTCCACATTCCAGAGTAAATGTTGTTTTCTTTCCTGATCCTTGTTTAAAGAACCAAAGCTCTTTTCTCATCTCTTTGCATTTGGTGTCCCTCTCGATGGCCCTCAGGTCCTGGGCCAAGTTTATGACAGTGGTGATAAAAGGCTTTGGCTGCTGGCAGGGTCAGATTCTCCACCATCAACTTCATATTTCCATGCATATTTACATAGAGCTCTTAAATGCAGCCTGGGCTGAAAGCGTGTTCATTTGAGACTTTCTATCCCCGGCGCTGAGAGCCATTACAGTAAGCCTGTGGCTTAGTGTTGATGCTAACTGAAGCGTTCAGGAATGCCAGCATCTGGCTATCACCTAGCTAGCGGAGCGTGGACTTAAAGCTTGCCTCCCAGCTGTTCTACTGCACCATTATCCAATGTGAAACAGAGCTGGTAATGGGGGAAACCTTGGGAAGGCCTTACACAGCTGTGTACGTTTCATACATAGTGCAGATCCCCCTTTTACCAGCTTCTGCTCAGGCCCCACCACTCTGCAGAGAGCTCATTAGAACAGAAGGGGCTGCAACTCTGATAATGTAGCTTTGTTGACAGGAAGGGGGACTGAAAGAGGAGCACACAGTCCCCGGCTCAGGCCAGAGAGGTGGAAATGACAGCACCTGGTGTGTGGGACAGTTGTGCGACAGGAGAGGAATGCAGAGAGAAATTTTGATTTGAGAATTGTTGGGAGGAGCAAGCAGGCTCTGTGTTATCAGTGTCATTTTAAGACATCATTAACAAGCATTTGTGAAAGAATGCGAAGAACTGATTTACACACACTTCCTTTGGATCTTTAACCCTTAAGGCCTGTTGGTCACTGTTTTGAATCATTATATCAGGAAACCAGGTAAAATAAAGATTATTTACTTTAGAAAATTATTCTGTGTAGAGCCAAGAACACTCAGAGAACTCTTTGCACGATTGAAAGGTTTGTGATATTGTGAAATGGTTCTTCAGATTGATGGAGAATGTGTGGTATGTGGTTTTATATAGAACCTTTTTGAAAATGGTTCTATATAGCACCAAACAAGGTTCTGCTATTATTACAATATAAGCTTGTTTGGTGGTATTTAGAACGATCTAGACCACTCCACCAATCTGAAGAACTATGTTACAATGCAAAGAACCTTAAAATCTTTTCGTGCAAAGGGTTCTTTGAGTGTTCATGGTTCTGTATAGAAGCATTTTCTTTACTAGAGAACCCTTGAAGACCCATGTATTTTGGAGTGTAGTACCTGATGTGTGAATGATGTCTCTAATGTTTATTCCAAAAAAATCTGAAGAAACATGTTAAACCGAATAAATTGAAGGTAAAGATCAACCCGTTTTAAAACACAAACACCAGACAATACAGATACGGGGACGTTACATATTCACGAGCCTCAGGTTCTTCCGCTGAACATTTTCAGGGAGATTTTAGTTTACCTCCACTTTTGTGAGCTCCTCTTAGAGGACAGCAGGTGTGTGTGTGTGTGTGTGTGTGTGTGTGTGTGTGTGTGTGTGTGTGTGTGTGTGCAGATTAGACACTGTGCACTAAAATCTGCCAAAAACTGCCAAATTTGAGTTTGTTCTTTGTGGAAGACGTTTTAACTTATTGTCACTTAGGAAATCAACAGAACAGGAATTGTCCAGGGGTGTCCACACTTTTACACACCAATGCACACTCACTGGCCATTTCATCCAAAACAACCACATAGTTACTTTGTGTGTTTATAATTACTGACTGTAATCTGTTTGTTGCTGTGCAGTTTATATTTTTTTATGAAAATGAAAAGTTTAATTCCAGAAAAAAATCCTTTTATTCATGATGTACAGTACTGTGCCAAAGACACCTAATTACAGTATTCAATCACATTATTAAAAGCCCTTAATCTTGGATATAAGTAAGCTTGTGTATGTGAAAACACATATTTCACAAATACAGTGAAGTCACAAAAATGTCTTAGTTTCACAAATAGTTGTTAATATCTGTTGAGCTAATTTAAAGGACAAAGTTTAGTTGTAGATTTCACTTGATTTAACATAGTGAAGTTTAACTAGTTATCCAAAAAGTGTTGGATGATAACTACAAATAATAATCAGCTTCCTTCCTTCCAAATAATTCCCTGAGGTTTGAAAATAGTTCAATTAACATTGACATTTCATAACACCTCTGTTTATTGTATTAATATTATTGTTTTCTGAGCCAGTAAATACTGATAAATAGCCTTCTAAATCATAATATTTAGGGGCCTAAAACTTTTGCATAGTTCTGTATGTTGTTGGGAGTGGGCTTTACATTCTGTAAGTAATACCAATGCTATATTATGGATAATTTGAGAAATGAAAATGCGTATTTCATTCAAATTCAGCTGTAATTTTTTTCAGATACCCTATCTATAGTTGTTGCAAATGGACACACCGCATTCTGGAATGAAACTTTTAAAATGTTGGACACTACACACTGGCTGATCGATTTCATCTGAGCTAAGGGGAAAACTGTTTCAAGATGAATTTTTGCCAGCCTTTTCCTTTAATCAAGCTGCCTATTTTCAAGTTCATGATATGCTCTCTTTAACAAACTAGAAGTGGGAGCCAACTATTATCTCATTTTGGAGCAGGGATCCTCCAGTTATTACCCACTGAGGTATCTAGCATTACCCACTGAGACCGCTGAAACGTGGCTCATGCAGTGACTGTGTTTGTGTGTGTCGGTGAGATGTTAATGCTTGTGGAGTACTCTATGCGTGGGCAGAGTCACAGTTCCATAGATGACTTCACAGGAGGCACCTCTAATGTGCTATGCGACACGCGCACACACACACACACACACACACACACACACACAGACACACTGAAGGCTGCGTTCTCTCTGATCCTGCACTGACTCAGCCGTCACTTTCCCTCCTCGTCTGGCTCTCTCCACAGGAGCGCATCTTTCTGACGCTGTCCAACTACATCTTCACCGCCATCTTCGTGACTGAAATGACAATAAAGGTAGGTGATGGTGATGGCATTTGGCTCCGTGTGGGGCGACAAGTCCTCTTTCACAGGGGGTAAACAAACCCTGCCCAGACCCAGCACATTAAGCACTAGTGGCTTAGCTTTATTTCTGCAAGGCTTTTTTTCTTCTTCTTCTTTAAGTGCTCAGCACACCTCTGTTTTTGATCAATATGGTTAATGTCGACTGGTCAAAACAGTTTACCTCCAGGTTTGTGCAATGGCTCCCTAGCTGTTCATATAGTTTTACCTCTATTCAGTCCTTTTTGATGATATACATGCCCTGCAATAAAACAGCAGCACTATCAACTCCTTCCCAACTCCAAAATAATGGCTGTGTCTACTTTTGAATATATTCTCCTTCACTACCATAATTTCTTAATGCTGTTGTTACATTTATTATGATATGCAAAGAACAAAAATTCCCAAATATATATTTTGTTCATGACACAAACTTCCATTCTGAGCAAGCAAACACAAAAATAAGGAGCACTGGAATTTTGGGTGCTCAGAAAAGCCAAAAAATGGCACTTTAAGTTTTCCAACAAAAGTTAAAAATGAATTGTTTCTTTTTTTTAAATTAAATTCCACAATTCCACAAAGTATAACAACAATAAACCTTTACAAATTATGTGAATGGTAATGAAAATGAGAAATAGTGAATAAAAACTGTTTGTTTAGTCCTCCATACTGCACAATTCAGCACAGACATGTTAGAACAACTCAACAGTGAATACACTGGCTATGTGGAACTACTTTGTGGATTCTATGAGGGACATTAGACAAGAAATGTATGATCAGTGTTCATGCACGGTATCCCAAGAACTATAGATTTGATACTATCTAAAAGCATGAAATCCTGCTTGAAGCAGAATACATCAAAACAACTGAAGAGGAAAAAAGTCCCTGTTAGCACTTCAGCGACAACTGCAGCCACAGTTTTTGAAATGACAAACAAAACTCACAGTTGTCAGAACCAAAGTGTGAAGTATAAGTACCATGAACCATGAATACTCATCATAAATGAATAATTAGTTCTTTGCGTGCTCAAATGGTTCTTTTATGATGGAAACCAGTTGTTTTATGTAGCACATAAAGGGTTCTGGTTCGTTCTGGCCAGGAATTTTTATTTTGGTGCATCACTAACAGACATATACTTCACACTTCCATCACCTTTTATTAATTTAATGAAATAAATCATTACTAAGCCTGTATTGATCTGAATTCCATTCTGAATCTGTACATGCTTGCTCAGAACGATGCATCCACCAATAAAGACAGCACATTGCTTCATCAAATACAATAAGGTTTAATTCCACATGCTAATGCACTTTACTACGCTAGATGCCTGTGAAACTACTCTGGGACAGATTTACTTAGCTAAAGCCAAAGTGTCTGAATGTATCTCCAAAAATAGGTATATGACAGGGTTAAAATGCCTCTCTGACAACTTTGACTTGCCTCAGACAGCTGAATTAAAACTTTCAACAATTGAAGCCCCTTTATTTAGACTTGAGGACAAATCCAAAGTCTGCAGCATGAATGGACCATTAAGACAAGTCCATCAAACGTCCCTTCAATTCTAGGCACCAGACCTGTTAATGCTACAAAGAAAGGATCGTCTGCCAGATATTCAAATGACTAACATTGAAATGGAGGAACATGCAGAGACCTCTCAGGAGAAGACAGGAAAGTTCACAGGTGTCACTCACTCAGGTCTAGGGCTTCTATTCTGAGGCCCTGCTATATGCCAGGTCACACCTACTCAGGAGATTTCAAAATGAAAATCATGCGAGAGAATAATCATACGCGCTGGAGGTTAATTAACAGCGCCTGACAAAAAGTTTCTAGGGCGGCCGGAGATGAGAGGGGTGCCGCAACTCCGGGCTTTTTGGCGCTTGACATGTCTTTGTTCAGGTGAGGGTTTGATCAGACTACCGTTTGATATATTCGCATCGTTAGGAGTCTCACGTTCCTGCTTTTTTGGGAGATGATGCTACATTTCTGATTTGTTTACCTCCCCTTTTGTGAGCTCATCTTAGAGGAGTGCATGGTGCCACCACATTGGCTTAGCTCACAACTGCCATTGTAGTCTAGCAAAGGCCTAAAATGACACACAAGTCTGTACTACAAACAAAACCATTGACTAAAGTTTCTGACAATGTCTACATTGCTTTTGTATTTTTTGGACATTGATAATCAATATATTAATTTATTTGAAATTTGGAAGAAAGTTTGCCAGTTTATTGGATACATCTACCTTAAACATAGACTAGCTGGCCATTTTATCAGAAACACCTACCTTACAAGTGCACTAATTACTAATTGTAGCCTATCTACCACATTCTGCCGCATCTACAGTATCAATGGAAAGGTACCACCATTGGACTAGTCTCATGGGACCAGATTTGATCTCGTAACATGAACTTCTGGAGACAACCCTAAGACCTTTTTGGCCAAGCATGGGTGGGAACAAACAGAGTGTGAAATTTCTAAGCCAGTCCAATACCCTGTGAAGGCGCAGCTCAAAGTAAGGGAAATGTCACCCCCAAAAACTCTAATAACCATATTGCTACTGTCGTAACAAAACCGCGTTTCTCCAAAAACATTTACATGAGAAGATAACAATTTTTACCTTTTAATGGAAATGGAAATTAATAAAATAATGTTCTCCAAGTACCTTTGGTCTGTGTTTGTTGGTCTGTATATCATTAAATTTGACACATGATATAGGGCACCTGTTTTTTTTTAATCAAAAAATGAAAAACTACAAAAATGGAAAAGAATGGACAGAAGGTTTTGTCCAGACAGCAACAATATACTGTATCTGTGTTGCATGTGCAGAGAGCACATTACATTCATTAACAATGAACATTGTTAGCTAACAACAGTGGTTCACAGGCTAGCTTGGTTTACTTGTGTTAGCAACTGTAAGGTTAAAAGAGCAGGGACTATAGGAATTTGGGGGCATATTTTAGAGGGGTTTAGAGGGGTTTACCCTTGTTGGCAGCAGATTGAGTGACACTGTCAAACCAAAAGTTTGTCAAGTTGTCCCCACATATGTATTCTCATTACGAGATCACCTCTGGCATTACAAGACTATCATTGGACCACCGCTGACCAGATATTACCTCTGGTGTACCATTCTCAGCACAGCATTGATGCTAACATGATAATGGTATGTTAGTGGGTGCTAATTTGAATGTGTACCTGATAAAATGTCTAATGATTGAAGGTACAAAAAAACCAATGTACTCTGAGAATATATTCTGGCAACATTAAAGAGTGTTTGTTTGTGTGTAATGAAGGTGGTGGCCCTGGGCTGGTGTTTTGGGGAGAAAACCTACCTGAAGAGCAGCTGGAATGTTCTGGATGGTATGCTGGTGATGATCTCAGTCATTGACATCCTGGTGTCCATGATCTCCAACAGCGGCACGAAAATCTTGGGCATGCTGCGAGTACTGAGACTGTTGAGGACCCTGCGGCCCCTCAGGTACAGTACCCTGCTGACTAATTCAGTCTATACACTTCACCACCCAACATGAGGATCAGGACCTATACACTAAGGCGTAAAGGTAAAAACATAACCATAGGTGTCACAGTTATTGGCACCCCTAGAAATCCTGATGAACAAAGTGTAACTGAAGCAAGTTCCGAATTTTATTATTATTAATTTAGTCATCATGAGTTTTCCAGAACTCAGTCAGTTAATCTCTACCAAAAAAGTTTCAACTTTTAGCTGTGGTTAGATCTTTTAGCAGTACAATGATCCAAAACATTTTTGTTTTTTTACATCATAATTACTTCAGTGAAAAGTTACATTTTTTCCTCATATTTTATTAACCATTAAGAGATTTTTTCATGATCATTTTATCCATATTTACCAAGAATGCCAATAATCATAAAACTGACTGCATGTACAGAATTACACACTGTAGTCCCATCAGTTGTCATGTTGTCAACATCCCTTTAGACAAGATCACTGTTGGGTAGAAGTTATGTTGGTGGTGTTGTTGCATTGTTGTTGGGGTCACTGCATGACAGAAAGTGGTCTGCCACCCAAAACATTCTAGCAAAGACCAGTCCTGTGGTCTTAATGAAGAGATACAGTTTATCTAATTGTATTTGACAACAGATGGGCTTCAATCTCTAACTGTATACCTGTGGGTATACAGGGTATAAGGTGTGGGTTTCTAGTAAAGTTGCCACTAAGTGTATGTTGTGTGTTGTATATTGGCATCAAACCATTTTAGCCAGTCTATAGAAACTTCAAGCAGATTTTGTTAATTTAAATGAAGAAATGTCTACATGCCCTGTTACTTATTTATATTAAAAACCTTGAATTAATCAGTTGAACATAGAGTTTATATCTTCAAACATAAACAATGAATTAAGGTCAGAGAAATGCTGTATGTGCAGAACATCCAGTATTCTATAGAATATAATTATTAATGAGTAAACATGAAAGCAGTAGCTAAAGAAGGGCAGGGAAATTTTGCCAATCCAGTGTTTACTGGAAATATTACTTCAGCACTTTGATCTAATTCCCTCCCTGTCCAAGAATCTAGGTGATGCTCTGTCTTACAGTGTGTGCACGTGTTTGTGTGTGTAGGCCTGATGCCAGTGCTCTTGTTAAGAGAAGCCCTTGAGACCTCCTAGCGCTGAAATATTTATCCTATATTCACAAGCAGCTCAAAAATCAAATATTCATCTTTGCTTCAAAGATTGGCTGCAAAATGCATCTACTGGATCAATCACCTGATTATTCACTTATCATTGTTCAAATGATCTGAGTCTTCTTTATAGGATGCCTCTCAGTGCCATCGGTAGCTCTAAATTATGTTAGTGCGTCAGAGATTTAGAATGAGTGATGAATTTGATATCATCTCATAGAAAGAGGCATTTGGCATAAAGAAGAATTCCACTCATTTCGGAGGATTTTCCATGAAACACTTTGCACTTTCTTTACATTTGTCAGTGACTGCATTTTGTACTTCGTATTTGTTGCTGATGAACTAGTGAAGGTTGTGGAAGCTCGAAATGACTCAACACTCTGGATCACATGGTGGAGAAATCTATAATTCCACTAGTGTCTTTATAGTGAGAGTCTTCTCGTGGTAGACAGAGAATGAGAGTGAGAGATGGCTCTGTGAGGGCAGCAGAGACAGAATGCTGAGTGAGTTTTACTGAACATTACAGCTGACTCCACTGATGATCCTGCTGATCGGAACACCAGCACTGTGTTAATTACCCTTACACTCGTTCTCTCTAATCCTGCTCTGATTTAGAAATGTGCTCTCTCCATCTCAGTCTCTCTTTTTCTCTCTGTTTCTCTCTTCTTTTTCTGTCTCTCTCCCTATCTCTTTCCCTGTCTCCTATCTAAATGCCTCTTTCTCTCAACCATTTCTTTCCCTCTCTCTCATCTGTTTCTCTCTTCTCAATTTCTCTCTCTCTCTCTATCTCTCTTTCTGTCTCTCTGTTTCTCTTTTCCTATAACCCGATCTCTAACTAACGCTGTTGTTCTAACTCTTCCCCTCTGTCTGTCTGTCTGTATGTCTGTCTATCCATCCATCTATCTATCTACCATTTCTCCCCCCTCCCTAATTATTTTTTCTGTCTTTATCCTTTTTTTTCTATTTCTCCCTGAAAGGAATTTCACTAGAATACTGTTCAGTACATTCTCCAAAGCACCTTTGAGAAGATGTATAAGTGTGAAGAATCTTTTAATAGTTTGAAGAACCTCCACATAATATTAAGGGTCTATACTAGTGGAAAGTCTTTCCTAGAACCATAGTCCAAGCAGAGAGCCACTTAATTTATTACTTTATTACTGTGCATTTGAGAGCTGGTGGCTGGTGTATATTACTTTATGTGGTGCCTACAGGCCTCTATACAGAGATTATTCTTAGCAAAGATGTAGCTTTTTCTAGATTATATTGTTGCCGTTTTCAGCCCAAAAAGTTGTGTTGTGTAAGGTGAAATAACCTTTGAGCGGTGTGTGAGTGGGACCCAGTTCTCTGTGGTACAGAGCAGATTCCCTGGAGGAGAAAAGCTGTGTGAATTAAACATGAAGCAGCCTGTGTTTCTTGCTCCAGCTCTGGAGCGTTTACATTACAAAGGTAGCCTATTCTCGCACTGAGCTTCAGCCAGCCACCCGAGCGCTCCGCTTCAGAGCGTTTTACAGCCTGAGCGCTGGCCTCAGCATCACTGAACACCTTTCAAACTTTCATCCCACTCTCCATCCTTTCAGTCACTGGGTTTTATGTTAATACACTCCAGCGCCGAGTCCAAGTTAAAAAATCAAACAAAAGACAAAGAGTCATAAAAAAGCCTCCACTGCAAGCTTCAGCTGCCCCACAAACATGCGGGCAGGGAGGTGCAGGGAGGGCCGCTGGGTAATCTACAACATATGTGCATCTGGGCTGTGAAGTGATGTAGGTTCAAGGTGGGATTCGTTACTCACTGTGTGTGTGGGTGTGGGTGTGTGTGTGTAGGTGGGTGTGTGTATTGAGTTGATGGACTGCATGATTCTTCATTACATGGGATACTCTTCTCACTTGCATACCAGTTCTGTAAAGGACAGAACATCTATATTTACTCAGTTCTTACATGTAGAACGTATGTTTTCACTCTCAGAACAAAAGCTTGTATTTTGATTTTAGTTGTTAGTTATTTGTCCAAGAATTGGAAAACATCAGATCCCCTTTATATTAAGTTGGAATTTCAGTAACACTTTATTTGGAGTGGTCCTTTGTAGATGATTAATAAACTCTTAGCAGATGATCAGCAATACAACAATAACATATCAGTGAAGTAGCAGTAGTGCAGCTTCTGAATACACTGAAGTTAATGTCCTGTAGTTGTTCTGTTGATACATGAAATTACTTACATCAAGTAGATGTGTTGTTGATATGTTACTTCCATTATGCAAACCTGGCGTTACAAACCCTGTCACCCAGGACTAATCCTAACCCTAACCTCACCCAAGAACTAACCCTCTCACCCGGCCCTGATCCTAACCCTAACCTCAGCCATGAACTAACCCTCTCACCCGGCCCTGATCCTAACCCTAACCTCACCCAAGAACTAACCCTCTCACCCGGCCCTGATCCTAACCCTAACCTCACCCAAGAACTAATCCTCTCACCCGGCCCTGATCCTAACCCTAACCTCACCCAAGAACTAACCCTCTCACCCAGCCCTGATCCTAACCCTAACCTCACCCAAGAACTAACCCTCTCACCCAGCCCTGATCCTAACCCTAACCTCACCCAAGAACTAACCCTCTCACCCTGGTCTAATCCTAACCCTAACCTCAGCCATGAACTAACCCTCTCACCCGGCCCTGATCCTAACCCTAACCTCACCCAAGAACTAACCCTCTCACCCTGGTCTAATCCTAACCCTAACCTCAGCCATGAACTAACCCTCTCACCCAGCCCTGATCCTAACCCTGACCTCACCCAAGAACTAACCCTCTCACCCTGGTCTAATCCTAACCCTAACCTCAGCCATGAACTAACCCTCTCACCCAGCCCTGATCCTAACCCTAACCTCACCCAAGAACTAACCCCTTCACCTGGGTCTAATCCTAACCCTAACCTTACCCAAAACCTAACCCTCTCCCCTGCCCTAATCCTAACCCTAACCTCACCCAAAACCTAACCCTCTCCCCTGCCCTAATCCTAAACCTAACCTCATCCAAAACCTAACCCTCTCCCCGGCCCTAATCCTAGCTCTAATCTTAACCTCAACCCAAAACCTAAT
This sequence comes from Pygocentrus nattereri, assembly GCF_015220715.1. Taxonomy (NCBI): domain Eukaryota; kingdom Metazoa; phylum Chordata; class Actinopteri; order Characiformes; family Serrasalmidae; genus Pygocentrus; species Pygocentrus nattereri. The sequence goes on from NC_051223.1 coordinate 19,596,691, forward strand.
CCTGACCCAGGACCTCATTTCCATGAGGAATGGACCAATAAAAATGCTCCAAAATTTCTTAGAACTCAAATATTGTTCCACTGACTTCCATTAAAAGTTAAGAGTGTTTTTTTCTTTCTCCTATAAAGTTGCCATTTTGAAGATACAAGAGTTTGTTACGATAGCACCAGTCAATTCAGTTTAATTTTTAATTGCACCAATATCAATTTAATCAGCTGTCACATACATGTAAAGAAATGATTGGCAATGTTCAAAGGAAAACAGGTTTCTTCAAAATGCTGACTTTGCAGTAGTGGCCAAAAAACTATATTATTCCAAACAATTTGGGAGCATTTCTGTTGTTTTTTTTCTCATCAGAAAAACATCATGCAACTTAAGAGGCAGCTGTGTTGCTCCAAAGATGTAGAAAAAAAACAGATGCTTTTTTTGGACCATGACAAAATAAGTATAAGTAAATATATAAACAATAAAATACGCACTGTATATAAACTATAATTCAAACAAGCAAACGCAAGCAAATACATACATACATAAATGTATTACCTTATTGTAACAGCAGCCTATACAGAGCCTTGCATAAAGACATAGAATAAGCACAGCGGTATGTTAAAAGCCATTGCAGTGGCAAACTTTCAGCTGCCAGTTAGGTTGCATGTATGCAAAACTTCAAATGTTAAATTATTTAAATACTTAACTGAATTTGCTTAATGCTTCATAAAGAATAGGCATTTATCTTAGCATTAGGATAACTTAGTTAAACTTTGTTTACTGCATACTCTGTGTCCCTGAACATAAAGCATCAGAAGCACAAATTAGGTTAATGTAACCTTCTTTTATACCAAAAGCCTCGCAGCACAACAGCAAAGCAGAATTTTGTATTTACTTTTCCGTGCATGCAGCTCACAACAAATTCAAAGCTGGGCATGGCAACTATGTGTCCTTTCTACTGACCTGTGCATGACACTCCATGCAGAATGCTTGCTGCTCATGGCTAGTGCTGTGCAGGATCATTGTGGTTATTGCTTTGGATCTGCATCCCTGTTTCCAAAAAGTTGTGACACTGTGCAAAATGTAAATAAAAACAATGTGATGATGAGCGAATAATATAAATCCTATATTTAATTGTGAATAGTACAAAGACAACATTTCACATGCTGAAACAGAGAAATGTTATTGTTTTTTAAAAAATACATACCTGTTTCGAATTTGATGCCAGCAACATCAAAAGACTGGTGTATAATGCTAAAAAAACACCTTGCTTAACATCTCACAACTAGTTAGCATAATTGGCAACAGGTGAATAACATGATTGGATATAAAAAGAGCATCCCTGAGTCTTTCAGAAGTAAAGATAAGGAGGGGTTCACCATTCTGTGAAAGAGTGCACGATCAAATTAAAGAATAGCATTTTTCATGTAAAATCACAGAAATCACAGAAAAGAACTTGGGGATAATAATTATTTAATTAAACATATATTACTACATAATGACAACGTGACAGTAGTAACACTAGACTCATAAGGGTTAATTATAATCCCTTTCTCTTGGTGCTGTGTGGGACAAAGCACAGTTTGACCCTCCCTTTCTTCTCAACATATGATGTAAATATCCTGTGGCCATGCACTGCTTTATTAATGCTTGTCCTCGTTAATCCTCTCTTTAATTATGAGTGAATGTTCTCAGCACTTGCCCAGTCTCTGATTCATTTGTTAGGCTAATTTAGCCATGGATGGCCTGAAATGAGTTAGTTGTATTGTACTGTGTGCTTGGTGTAATTAACCAAGAGGCAACAGAAAGTGCAACACATTGATGGGTTCAATTGGATTCAGTTGCATTCGCATGTTCTCTGGGGATGATGATGATGATTATCAATATTGTTTATAGATAATTGCTTTTTAATTTTTTTCCTCTCAATGTGTAATTTTGTCTGGTTATTTGAGTGTGTTGGAAAGCAAGTGAAATAGACCCAGAAGTAGGTAGATTATTTTATATTTGCTCAGTATGCCTCATATCTATACAATAAATTAAGGCTGTCATCACAAGTTTCATTAATAATCAAGGAATCTATAGATTTAATAATTACTTTTTGTTGTAACAAATATGCCCTGCAATGGACTGGCGACCTGTCCAGGGTGTATCCTGCTGATAGCTGGAATAAGCTACAAGTATTTTCTATTTTTTTAATGAGAAAAACAGTAACATTTATTAAAATTAAATAATAACCATAATATTTTTTAAGCTTAACCCATTAAACATTGTAGAATTATAGTAATGCAGTTTTAGAATGGAAAAATACAAGAATCTCTCTCTCTCTCTCTCTCTGACTCTCTCTGTTCACTATCCTTTCCTGCCTCACCCTCATTTGTTCTCTCTGTCTCTTTCTCTCCCTCTTTCTGTCTCACTCTCTCTTCCTCTCACCGCACCTGCCTCTCCCTTACTCTCTTTTTCGTTTCTTTCATGCTCTCTCTTTAGTTCTCTCTCCCTCTCTCTCCCTCTCTATCTCCACCCCCCAGTCCCCTCTCTATGTCTTCCCTGCCCTTTCTGGCTTCACCTTCATTCACTCTCTCTGTCTCTTCTCCCTCTTTCTGTCTCGCTCTCTCTTCCTCTCACTGCACCTGCCTCTCCCTTCCTCTCTCTTGTTCTCTTTTTATGTCTCTCTCTCCTTCGTTCTGTCTCTCTATCTCCATCCCCCCTCGTTTCCTCTGTTTCTTCCCTGCCCTTTCTGACCTCACCCTCATTTGCTCCCTCTGTCTCTTTCTCCTCTCTCTTTCTGTCCCTCGCTCTCCCTGCACCTGCCTCTCCCTTCCTCTCTTTTCTACCTTGCTCTCTTGCTCTCTCTTTAGGTCTCTCTCTAGCTCTTCCCTTCTCTCTCCCTCTCTCTCTTCCCCCATTTCCTATCACTGTCTCTTTACTGCTCTTTCCTGCCTCACTCTCATTCGTTCCCTCTTTCTCTTACTGTCCCCACACCTGTCTCTCCCTATCTCTCTTTTTCACTCTTGCTCTCTCTTTTTAGGTTTATCTCTCCATTGTTTACCTCACTCTCTATTTCTCCCTCTCTCTCTTTCTCTCTCTCTCTCTCTCTCACACACACACACACACACACACACACACACACACACACACACACACACACACACACACACACACACACACACACTCTCTCTCTCCTTACAGCTCAGCCTGTCTCCAGCATCCTTTAATTACAGGCAGAATGAAGGCGTGTCTCTGTGCACTGGGGACAAGTAGCTCCTCCATGCTCTACTTGTTGTTCTTTCAATGTGTGTTTTCCTCCTTTCTGAGAGAGAAAATAGAAGCAGTGCATATGAGAGATGAAGCCCAAATACAGTGTATAATGCCAGTCATGTTTGACAAGTCACAGCAGAAGGGATGGTGCTGCAGAGAGGTTTGTGCACAGGCTTAAACTGAGGAGAATTTGTGTCCCATCAGGCTCCACTGAGTTATCCTTGGAGACGGCTTCCCTCTGGGCTTTGCAAACAAGTGCATCCTCTGCAGGAGAAGTCCCGTCTGCTGTGTGTTTATGTATATTTATGTTTCAGCTGTGGTGACTTCACATTAGGCTTCACTAAATATACATAGGATAGTGATCCAACTTTGTTTACATATACTAAGTGTCCAAATATATTCAGATAGCCCTTCAGTGACTCTAGGGTGCACCCATTGCTGAAAGATCACCATGCCCAAATCCCAAAAGACTGTTTAGAGGTTAATAAAATCCCCCCAGCATTGGGCTGTTGAGTGATGGAGCTCCATCCAGTAACTTTGAGATAAATTGGAGTGGTGTTTGTGATCCAGAACTAATCATTTTACATCATGCGCTGACTTCATGAGCAATGTTACAACATCTAACGTCTTCCTAGAAGAATAGAGGCTGTTACTGCAGCAGAGAGACAACAAACTCCCTATTAATTACCCTTCAATTACACAGAAAAGAAGTCCTGGAGAAGCAGGTGTCCACAAACTTTAGGGCACAGAATGTACTCATACCCAAATTATAATACTGTATAATAGCAATAACAGTAACAATAACAGATCAGAAACAATTACAGTCACAGTAACAGAGACAGCAATAACAATTACAATGCAATCACAACAATAATGAGGTGCTAATGGGCCTTCCTGTGTTTGTACACTTTTATTCACCCCTGCTTTACCTTATCCATCTTCTTTGACACGTTTACTATATCATCACCATTATCTTCATCATGGTTTGTTCTCTTTTCATGGTTATTATTTTCAGAGGAGAACTTTAACAGTGTCAGTTCTTTATGTGAGGCAAAAAGATGGTCTGTGCTCTTTAATATATATATATATATAATATTGGGTGATCATGGACTACAGTGGGCTACAATGAGGTGTTCTGCATTCATGGCTCCCCAAAAATCAACCTACAGTTTATTTCACTTGCGCTGTAAATGGTTGGGAAAAAAATTTGGGAAAGCTTGACTGTGTCAAATTTTCTGTTACGTCTCTATTATAAACAATGTATCTGGATTGTCATCGTTTGTCTACTGACAGCATGATAGACACCATAACAAGTAAAATAACATAAGCATAACAACATAAATAGCTTATTTGATGTTGTCCCATTATGACATTCATTTTTACCATTTGTCTGGCTTGAAGGACTTCTTTGGGCAGTCAAGGGCTGGAGGTTAGGGAACCAGCCTCATGACCGGAAGGTCGCCAGTTTGATCCCCAGAGCCAACCGCACATGATTGAGGTGTCCTTGAGCAAGACACCTAACCTAAATGGTTACTTAATCCTAATTAGTTCCCCCTCCCCACCTCCAAGTAGCCTTTTAAAATTTTAATATCCCCCCTGTTTATTACTGCTTTTTATTCAGCAACTGCTTGGACGACAGTGCAAACCTTCTAAATTAAGCCTCAGTTGTAGAACTGCAATACATGTTTGGAGCTCCCTGCAGCTCCTGTTTGCAAACTTTGAAACTAAATATTATGATACCTTGAATCATGAAAATGTGTTGCAATGTTGCATTATTGGTATGTCACCCACCCTTATTCTACTCATGAACACATTATAGTTCATTATACTGACATGCCCATTCAAACACACTCACACATGTATGACCAGTCATAAACACACAAGCCTTTAACTGACACAACATCTCAGGCAAGAGTGCCCTCTACTGGTGAAGTTCATAAACCTCATGTGGAGAACATCTCTGATCATAGCAGCATATAAAAGATTTTTTTTTAATTGGGTTATGCCTCTCTACCTAGGCGGCAGATCAGGAGCTGTATTGATCCTTCTTGTCGTCGTTCTGTTATCATTTCTGTCACATATCGGACATTATCACAAGAAATCCCTATCCCTAGCATCTTAGACACCAGTAGATACCTAGGCTTCAGGGAAAGGCACAGCAAGTCAGGTAAATAAAGGAAAGAGAGATTAGTCTGCTATAGGAAGCTTCCCGGGCAGCGCTTTTCCCCCTCTCTCAGTCACTTTGACTTGATCAGATTTGTCTCCTTAACATGGTCTTTTTCTTGTGTTTAGACACTGATGCGATCACAGAGTACTTCTTAAGGAGATCAAAGCCCACGATCAAATCAGGCTGTAGCTCAGGGCTTTGCTGGGGAAGCAGAAATTCCTGTCATCAGATGAAGAAGAACGTGGCCTTTATTCTTCACTTTAAAAACAGGAACTACTACACTCCTCTTTCTACTGCTGCTAAATGTCTGCTGTTACTAGGGCTTGCCAATATGGCAAAAATATAATGTGATCATTGAAGACATTGTCATTATCCACAATATGTACTATGATTTTTTTAAGGTTTGTTGGATCAGAAATGAAATGGTAGTGAATAGTGGAACCACATTTTCAAATGCTATCAAAAGCCATGGTACAAGGATTTACACTTGCATACAGCAACCCCAGTCAAATGAAATTTGGTTGATTTGCTAAGGGAAAAGAGTTAACACATCCTGTACCAGGAGAATTTCTATATACTGAGTGTTTTTATTTCTATTTGCTGAATTCAGTGTGTGTGTGTGTGTGTGTGTGTGTGTGTGTGTGTGTGTGTGTGTGTGTGTTTGCGTGTGTTTATGCTAATACACAGTTGCTGTCAGAACAAAACCGTGTATCTCTATTTTTAGTTGTTTTTCCGTTTTTTGACATAATTTCAAATTGCCTGAAATTGGCCTTTATATTGTATGTAAATTTCATGATGAGAGGACCAAAAGAAATGACCAAACATGACTTGGAAAGACATCTGGTTCCCTTGACTTACATTAAAAGTAAAGTATGTTTCTTTTCTGAAGTTACCATGTTGGAGATAAGGCTTGTTCTGACAGCAGCAATATACATATATATATATATATATATAAATATATGTGTGTGTGTGTGTGTGTGTGTGTGTGTGTGTGTGTATACATACAGTATCCACTAGTCCAAAAGTATTTACTCACCCATCCAAATCATTGAATTCAGGTGTTCCAATCACTTCTATTGCCACAGGTGTATAAAACCAAGCACCTAGGCATGCAGACTGCTTCTACAAACATTTGTGAAAGAATGGGTCGCTCTCTGGAGCTCAGTGAATTCCAGCGTGGCACCATGATAGGATGCCAGCTGTGCAACAAGCCATCCATCCATCCGTCCAGAGGCCATCCTTACCAGATGCCCGAACCACCTCAACTGGCTTCTCTCAACATGGAGGAGCAGCGGCTCTACTCTGAGCCTCTCCCGAATCGCAGAGCTTCTCACCCTATCTCTAAGGGAGAGCCCGGCAACCCTGCGGAGAAAGCTCATTTCGGCTGCTTGTATCCACGATCTCGTTCTTTCGGTCACTACCCAAAGCTGACCGATAAATTGACAGCTTCGCTTTCTGGCCCAGCTCTGTCTTCGCCATGACGGACCGGTTTAGGGTCCGCACTGCAGACGCCGCGCCAATCCGCCTGTCAACCTCTCGCTCCATCCTTCCTTCACTCGTGAACAAAATCCCAAGATATTTAAACTCCTCCACTTGGGGCAAGGATCTACTCCCTGGACAGAGCATTCCACCCTTTTCTGACTGAGGACCATGGTCTCAAATTTAGAGGTGCTGATTTTCATCCCAGCCGCTTCACACTCGGCTGCAAACTGGTCCAGAGAGAGCTGGAGGTCCCGGCCTGATGGCACCAACGGGACCACATCGTCTGTGAAAAGCAGACGTGAAATCCTGAGGCCACCATACTGGACGCCCTCCACCACTTGGCTCTTCCGAGAAATTCTGTCCATAAAAGTTGTGAACAGAATCGGTGACAATGGACAGCCCTGGCGGAGTCCAACCCTGACTGGAAACCAGTCCGACTTACTGCAGGCTATATGAACCAAGGCCCTGCTCTGTTTGTACAGGGACTGAATGGCCCATAACAACTAGCCCCTCACCCCGTACTCCTGGAGCACTCCCCACAGGATCCCCTGTGGGACGCAGTCGAATGCCTTCTCCAAATCCACAAAACACATGTAGACTGGTTGGGCAAACTCCCATGCACCCTCCAGGACCCTGGTGAGGGTAAAAAGCTGGTCGAGTGTTCCACAACCTGGGCGAAACCCGCATTGTTCCTCTTGTATCTGAGATTCAACTATCGGTCTGACTCTCTTCTCCAGTACCCCTGCATAGACCTTACCAGGTAGGCTGAGAAGTGTGATCCCCCGATAGTTGGAACACACCCTCCGGTCCCCTTTCTTAAAAAGTGGGACCACCACCCCAGTCTGCCATTCCAGGGGGACCGCCCCAGATGTCCACGCGATGTTGCAGAGGCGTGTCAGCCAGGACAGCCCTACAACATCCAGAGCCCTCAGGAATTTTGGGCGGATCTCATCCACCCCGGTGCTCTGCCACCAAGGAGTTTTCCAACCACCTTGGTTACCTCAGCCCGAGTGATGGACAGACCCTCGATCGGATCTCCAAGCTCTGCCTCCTCTAGGGAAGGATCGTTGGTGGGATTGAAAAGATCCTTGAAGTATTCCTTCCACCGTCCAATGACGTCCCCAGTCGAAGTCAGCAGCCTCCCAGCCCCACTGTATACAGTGTTGGTTGGGAACCGCATTCATTTACATTTACATTTACAGCATTTAGCAGACGCTCTTATCCAGAGCAACTTACAAGAAGTGCTTTGTCAATCTAGAGAAAGTATCTTTGCTAGTTACCAATAGCTTAGAGAAAAAGACAGTCCTGAGCTCAGATACTGCTAGAAACAAATATGTCACTGCAGACACCAAGAGAAAAAGAAACAGAGTTGAACGCAGAACTCTGTGCCATTCAATGCAATACAATAACAATAAGATACAATACAATAAATAAAAGTGCAGCTTATAGTTCAATGCTCATTTAAGTGCTGTGTAAAGAGATGAGTCTGCATTTGAAGACAGCAAGAGACTCTGCTGTTCGGGCAGCCAGTGGGAGTTCATTCCACCACCTGGGCACCAGCACAGAGAACATTCTCGACGCTCGTCTTCCGTGCACCTTGAAGGATGGCCGGTCAAACCGAGCTGTACTTGAAGCTCGAAGGGCTCGTGGTACAGTTCAAGATTCCTCTCCTGAGGCATTCCTCTCCTGAGGCACCTAACAGTTTGCCAGAACCTTCTCGGTGCCTGTCGATAGTCTTTCTCCATGGCCTCACCAAACTCCTCCCACACCCGAGCCAACCATGCCCAATTTGACTCTTTCTTCAGCTTGACGGCTTCCTTTACCCGAGATGTCCACCGACAGGTTCGGGGATTGCCAACACAACAGGCACCTACGACTTTGCGGCCACAGCTCCGATCGGCTGCATCAACAATGGAGGTATGGAACAGGGCCCACTTGGACTCGATGTCACCAGCCTCCCTCAGTATGTGGTCGAAGCTTTGTCGGATGCCAAACGTTCCCAACAAACCCTCACAACTCATTTGGGTCTGCCAGGTCTGTCTGGTTTTTTCCCCCCGCCATCTGATCCAACTCACCACTAGGTGGTGATTGGTTGACAGCCCCACTCCTCTCTTCACCCGGGTGTCCAAAACACACGGTCACAAATCCGATGACACAACTACGAAGTCAATCAACAAACTACGGCCTAAGGTGTCCTGATGACATGTGCACTTGCACACCTTTGTGTTCGAACATGGTGTTTGTTATGGACAGACTGTGGCGAGCACAGAACTCCAATAACAAAAGACCACTCAGGTTCAGATCGGGGAGGCCATTCCTCCCAATCATGCCCTTCCAGGTCTCACTGTCATTGCCCACATGAGCGTTGAAGTCACACAGCAAGACAATGTAGTCCCCGTAGGGGGCACTTTCCAGTACCCCCTCCAGGGTCTCCAAGAAGGCCGGATACTCTGAACGGCCATTCGGTGCATAAGCACAGACAACAGTTAGAGCCCATTCCACCGACCCGAAGGTGCAGGGAAATAACCCTCGCGTCCACCAGAGAAAAACCCAACGTACAGGCACTGAGCCAGGGAGCTATGAGTAAGCCCACTCCTGCCCAACGCCTCTCACCCTGGACAACCCCAGAACTGAATAAGGTCCAACCCCTCTCAAGAGAGTCTGTTCCAGAGGCCCTGCCATGTGTTGAGGTGAGCCCAACTATATCTAGTTGGTATGTCTCAGCCTCATACACTAGCTCAGGCTCTTTTCCTGCCAGAGAGGTAACGTTCCATGTTCCAAGAACCAGTTTCATTAGCCGAGGATCAGAACGCCAAAGCCCCTACCTTCAGCCGCCACCCGATCCACAATGCCATAAGCGCCTCTCCCATGGGTGGTGGGTCTGTGGGAGAGTGGTCCCATGTAGCTCTTTCAGGCTGAGCCCGGCTGGGACTCATGGGTAAAGGCCCGGCCACCAGGCGCTCGCCGAGGAGCCCCTGCCCCAGGCCTGGCTCCAGGGTGAGGCCCCGGTAACCCTAATCTGGGTGAGAGAAGCTGGGTCCTGTTGTTATTGTTCATATGGGGTTTTGGGTAGTTGTGAAATTTCGCTACTAAATATATCACAGTCAACTATCAGTGGGATTATAACAAAGTGGAAGCGACTGGGAATGACAGCAACTCAACCACGAACTGGTAGGCCATGTAAAATGACAGAGCGGGGTCAGCGGATGCTGAGGTCGCAGAGGTCGCCAACTTTCTGCAGAGTCAATCACTACAGACCTCTAAACTTCATGTGGCCTTCAGATGAGCTCAAAAACAGTGTAGAGAGCTTCATGGAATGGGTTTCCATGGCCGAGCAGCTGCATGGACTCTAGAGCAGTGGAGACGTGTTCTCTGGAGTGACGAATCATGCTTCTTCGTCTGGCAATCTGATGGATGACTCTGAACGGCACTTGTCTGCATTGTACCAAGTGTAAAGTTTGGTGGAGGGGGGATTATGTTGTGGGGTTGTTTTTCAGGAGTTGGGCTTGGCCCCTTAATGCTTCAGCAGACCAAGAAATTTTGGATAATTTCATGCTCCCAGCTTTGTGGGAACCGTTTGGGGATGGCTTGGGGATGGCCCCTTCCAGTTGAAACATGACTCTGCACCAGTGCACAAAGCAAGGTCCATAAAGACATGGATGAGTGAGTTTGTTGTGGAAGAACTTGACTGGACTACACAAATTCCTGACCTCAACCCGATAGAACACCTTTGGGATGAATTAGAGCGGAGACTGTGAGCCAGGCCTTCTCATCTAACATCAGTGTCTGACCTCTCAAATGTGCTTCTGGAAGAATGGTCAAAAAATCCCATATACACACTCCTAAACCTTGTGGAAAGCCTTCCCAGAAGAATTGAAGCTGTTATAGCTGCAAAGCGTGGGCCAATATTATATTAAACCCTATCAATTAATAATTCGGATGTCACTCAAGTTCTAATGCATGTAAAGACAGACGACCAAATACTTTTGGAAATAGTGTGTATACATACATACATACATACATACATATATGTGTATATATATATATATATATATATATATATATATATATATATATATACACTCATACACACATAATACTATAATGTGCAGAAGTTTGTTCTCTGTAGAGGATATGTTCACTTAGAACTTAGGTCTTATCCACAAAGGGCCAGTGTAGCTTCAGGTTTTCATGCCAAACAAGCAGTAGCACAAATGTTTTGCTTCTTTAATCAATTGCTCTCAGACTTCAAACAATTCCTGTGTTTGTTGGAATGAAAACCTACAGCCACACTGGCCCTTTGTGGAAATGACTGGAGCAATCTGACTTAGAAAATGACCAAAACATGGTGTTTGACTGGGGCACATACTTTTGCATATAACTGTATGTAGTTTTTCAATGTTCAGTGTTTCAATGTTTCAGTTTACATCACTACATTCAATTAACCAGGACCAGTTAAGCTCTTGTAGACTCTGTATCATGATCAGAAATCATCTTCTGACCATAGTGTGAAAACTATTTTACACTGCACATGCAAGAACTGACCCAATCAGGAACCAAAATAACTCATGGCTCTAGTTCCAGCTCATTGTGTATGTGCTTGAGAGACAACTGGAACTGTAGTTATAACTATGATTAATCATTTCATTGTCTTTTTGGTCAATTTTTATGCATGCTTGAGTGGCTTGTCAATATGCTATCTGGCTTACTAGGCATTTGCTCAACACTGGTTGCGCTCACATATACACAGTCTATGACTATACATATATATATATATATATATATATATATATATATATATATATATATATATATATATATATATATACATCATTTTTTCCCACTGTTGAATCTGAAAATGTGAGAAAAAAATCACAAATTTTGTTGAGACAAGCATAAATATTTATTGCATTAGCATTAGCTAGCGTTAATTACATTATGTCACCTTAGCAAACCCCTTTTCACATTCCATTGTAGTTAATATTACGATGAAGCTATTTGTCATGTTATAGTGCTTGGGGAATTTTAATGCTGAGCAGATGCCAAGAGACATAAAATGGAACTAAAGTGAAACCCAGAGGTGCCTAACTAGGGTTTAGTTATGTGTACATATATGTTGGTGTGTATCTGCCTAGGTGTGTCATGGTGTGTGCTGCTGGTCCACCTCAGGGGTTGACAGCTCTGCTGTTGTTCCAGATGTCTTGCTGTTAATAATTAAGCACCATCGTTTCTCTAACAGTTTAATTAAAACTGTCTCCTTTCTTTGTTGGAGCAGCCAGCTCCTCTGAAACCACGCAACACAGCGTTAGCCAGCTAGACGCATGAGTTAAGAAGTCAATTACCAGACTCCCTGTTTCCTTGGGATAGGTGTTGATTGAAAGGTTGATGGAGTAGTGGAGCCGTTGGCAGCTGTGGGGAAGAATGTGCAGTGCAGACCTGTGGAGCTATTCTCCACTTATTTTCATTAGCTGAAACAAAGTCATTAATGAAGTAGGGCCACAGACTGGTGCTGATCCGGAACAGGGATAGGCATTTCAGGACTTAGTCATTAGCATTAGCGCCTGTTTATGTGTTTATTTATTTAGTTAATGAGTTAGTTTTATCATTTTAATAGGATTTGCTTGTGAGTGCAGGTAAATGTGGAAGTATATGTCCTGTACTCCATGTCCTTGCTTCATAGGGACTTTATTCCAGTTTGAAACTAAATTTCCTACGGGATCAATAAAGTATCTATCTATCTATCTATCTATCTATCTATCTATCTATCTATCTATCTATCTATCTATCTATCTATCTATCTATCTATTAGCAGTCTTTTAGCTTATATGTGGCTATATTAGCATTTTGGCTACTTAATAATCTTGTGATTCAAAGGACTCAGTGGCATTTGGAGGAAAAATGTACATGATACAAACATATGATCAATGATTTTTGAAAATCCCATTCATTTTTCCATCAAGGAAAAAAAAGACTTTTGACACAGAGTTTGGGCACTGGGCAACTGCAAAGTACCACATGACCTCCAAGGTCTGCTATGTCAGTAACTGTGCTAGAAAAGCAGAGAATGATGCTCTGATGATTGCCTGATTGTATATATACATATATATTTAGAAAAAGAAGACCATTTTGAATGTGAGTGTTTGGGGACACAGGGTTTATACTGTACTATAATTAGGTACACTCAGCCAACTGAGCTCAGCCAACTTCAGCCTCGGGCTCTCCTTGCCCTTCCCTCTGTATACACACTTGACCAAAACATGACCACCCCATAACTCACCTATTCACTATTGTTGTCTACTTCCGACAATTGTTTATATATTGTCTACTTTCACTTCAGAACTTCTGATATCTTCTGTTCTCTATTATGCTCTTTTACACCTTTGGCTTGTGAAGACTGCCATTTTGCATCTTTAAAATTGTGTGTGGCTTGAAGATATACCCTTCTGCTATGTTTACAGGGTGATCAGCAGGGCTCCAGGGCTCAAATTAGTGGTTGAAACTCTGATGTCATCCCTCAAACCAATCGGAAACATTGTGGTCATCTGCTGTGCTTTCTTCATCATCTTTGGCATACTTGGGGTACAGGTGAGTTGTCATTTTTGTACCGATGACTAATTACAAGCATTTATACTGCCCTAAATGAAGGTGCCAGAAGAGTTCTTTGGAGGAATGCCTAGTCTAAGACAACCTGTTAACTTCAAACTCATTTATATTAAAAGCTTTCTATTATAAGTGTGTTGATTCAGCAGCCTTTAAGTGGATGAAAACACATCAAAATTAGTGTATTTGGTAATATGCTACAGGTTAGAGATTAGGTTGAAAAAGACTTTAGTGTTGCTTTAAAGAGCCATTGTTGAAAGATGGATATCATTGGTGCTTAAAGGTTGCTGAATACACACACTGTGCAAAGGATCAGAGACCACACTTAATTTATTTCAGTCAAAGTGTTCATTGTGTACAAGTTAATCATTTTGCAGCATTAGGAAAGGAAGCAGAGAACATATATTTAACAAAAAATTTCATAGAATCCTTAACAACAAAATATACACAGATCAGGCATAACATTCTGACCATCTCCTTGTTTCTATGTTTATTGTCTATTTTATCAGCTCCACTTACTATATAGGAGCACTTTGTTGTTCTACAATTACAGACTGTAGCCCATCTGCATATTTTGTTAGCCCTCTTTTACCCTGTTCTTCAGTGGTCAGGACCCCCATGGACCCTCACAGAGTAGGTATTATGTGGGTGGTGGATCATTCTCAGCACTGCAGTAAAACTAATGTGGTGGTGGTGGTGTGTTACTGTGTGTTGTGCTGGTCTGAATGGATCAGACACAGCAGTGCTGCTGGAGGTTTTAAACACCTGCTACTGCTGGACTGAGAATAGTCCACCAACCAAAAATATCCAGCCAATAGTGTCCTGTGACCACTGATGAAGGAATAGAGGATAACCAACACAAACTAAACTATGCAGCAGCAGGTGGACTATTGTCTCTGACTTTACATTAACAAGGTGGATTGACAAGGTAGGAGTGTCTCATAGAGTGGATAGTGAGTGGACACAGTGTTTAAAAACTCCAGCAGCGCTGCTCTGTCTGATCCACTCCTACCAGCACAGCACACACTAACACACCACCACCAGTGTTACTGCACTGGTGGGAATGATCCACCACCCAAATACCAAATAGTACCTGATCTGTGAGGGTCCATGGTGGTCCTGACCACTGAAGAACAGGTAAAAGGGGGCTAACAAAGTATGCAGAGAAACGGATGGACTACAGTCTGTAACTGTAGAACTACAAAGTGCTCCTATATAGTAAGTGGAGCTGATAAAATGAGTGATGAAGAAAGAAGGGGGTGGTCATAATGTTATGCCTAATCAGTGTATATTCAGGAAGTTCAATAGTCAGTCTATATCCAGTCTATGCTTCCATTTTTTTCCAGAGACTTGCTTTCAGTTTTTCAAAGTCTTCAGGGATACTTCTCATCACACCATCATAATTATCACACCTCTAAAGTTCAGTCTTAGAAGTTGGTTGCATTTCCTGCTTCTTACACTTCAATTAATCCCAAATGCATTCAGTGAAGTTGGGGTGTGGATATTGGAGTGGTCAGTTCATTGTTCAGAGAACACCAGCAGCTTTTTTGTTTGATTTGATTTATCATCGATTTATGATTCGGTTTCCTTTTCTCAGTAAACGTTTCTTGATGGCTACACATCCTTTCAGACTCACACTCTAGATTCAGAATGTAGATGATCTTATATCTCATCTCCTCAAAAATATCTTCAGAAAAATGAATGACTTAATTTACTTAATTGCTGTTTTAGAAAATTAAAGAAATGAAGGGTTGTTTCTGACTTGTGCACAGTGCTGTATATAATTCTCTTTCTGTTCTATTTTATGAGTGTACTATCAGTCAGTTCAACTGCTGCACACTGTACTGTGGGACTCCTTTGAGCAAGTACAGTGTTTCATGCAGCATTGGAATAATTTATGTCTGTATGATAAAAGCCCAGAGTCATAAATTCTGAGGTCCCAGTGGGCTTCCTCTACAAGATCTTGTCTAAAGGGTCATTAGACTGAAAAAAGAGGTACATGGAGAGAACACATGGCTCAGACTCTGTACAGAGCAGAATACCTGAGGCTCTGAACAAACCCTTGTGTATGCTAGGACTGAATGATATGACAGCGATGGAAAAATGTCCAATTTCATAATTCCTCAACTTTTCTTAGCCCATGGAGGAGCCCAAAAGCCATTTGTCTTTAGTGTCATGAAGAATTATTCTGTGTACGCACTCTTATCTTAAACATGTAGAAATGTCTTTGTCCTTGTATTTTTGTAACAATAATAACAACATTTTCTTTTTAAAGTGCTAAAGGGTTATTTGGAATGATGCTACACATGAACCACATTTGGTTCCGTAAGAGCTTTTCATTTGAGGATTCTCCAGCATTTTTCAAACTATGCTGGCATGTTGGTAGAATACAGTCACTTGCGAAAGATAGAATTTAGATAATTTGTCCCGTAGACTCAAAATATACTTATTAGAAGGCTTTTTTACCATATATTTTCTATTTTTTTCTAAAATGTTGTCTTCTAAAGGCTTCTATTATTTATGTATTTTGAGCCAAAGGATTTTCTGTTCTTCTTTAAGTTCTAAGAAGAAAACGTAGAAATTATTGTCTGTGGTGATTATTTATACACTACAGGAATAGCAGAAAAAAACTGGGAGCGGAATATTCATTGAAATATTGGAGTATTCAATTGAAGCATTGATAGAGTTCCCTCTGCCCTACACGTTTTTGTGATTTCCTTCTCTAGAACACCCAGTTTAACTAAAGCATGGCTTGCTAGGTAACTATTTTATTGGATCAGGTATGTTGGGAGCAAGGTAAACTCTACAATGTGCAGAGCAAGGAGTTCTCCAGGACCAGAGTTGGAAACCACTGAATTAAAGAGCCGTCCATCGAAAGATTCTTCAAGGAAATCAGAGTTTTCTTTGTTTTTCAGTTTTATTTTGCTATTTATGAGATGTCCTAACAGTAATGGCAAATCACTGAAATGACTTGTGTATTGTTTTTTTATTTAGCTCTTGAGTCAAATGAGTAGTTTGTGCAGTCATGTTTTGCTAAATGTTCCTGCACTCAAAGCGCCTGCTTTGCGGAGCCACATCTTTCCTTTCTCTCTACCTATGTGTGGGTTTCTTTTACAGCAGAGGAAACAAATTGTCTATAGAAATATGTGAATATGACGTGTGGATCCATTCAGAATCTTTCAAAAGAGAAACACGAAGCATCTGAGGATCAATCATTTCTCCCATCTTTTCTCTGTGGTGAATAGTGAATGGATGAGTGATTGAACTGTTTTGAATTCAGCCTCAAGTTCTCATGTAAGAGCGATGGTGTAATGCGTAATTTGTTGCTGATGAGATTGGATCCTTTCTCTGTGAACAACCTCTTGAATATGGACTGTTGACTAGTGAAGCAAGGAGTCGGCCAATGATGGTAAAAAGATTGTGGATACTGTAGTTGAATTTGTAGACTGATAAATATGTTTCTCTCCACAGCTGTTCAAAGGAAAGTTCTATGTGTGCCAGGGGGAGGACATAAGGAATATAACCAACAAATCTGACTGTGAGCTTGCTAAATATAAGTGGGTCAGGCATAAGTACAACTTCGACAACCTGGGGCAGGTAAGCACTTACCCTGCTTTGCATTTAATGGACCTCTTTTGAAAGATTATTATTATTATTTTATAGCTCTTCCTGACGGGGATGAGTAACGCTACATTTTATTTCAAAAGCATCTGTTGTTTGTTATGTCTGTCTGCCATCTCAGCCAAATGAGCTTGTGCGTCATTCTGTTTTCCATATTTATATTACCTGCTCTGCCCTGGCTTTGTTTTTTTTTTGCAGGCCCTGATGTCTCTTTTTGTACTGGCTTCCAAAGATGGCTGGGTGGACATTATGTATGACGGACTGGATGCTGTAGGGGTTGATCAACAGGTACCCACCAGTTTCTGGTACTTGATTAAGCCACAAATGTATGCACCTTATGCAGGCTTTGTTTAATTTACTTTTACAGTTCCATTTAATGCATTCTTGTAGCTTATAACAGTGGCTCTCAAACTATCCCTGATAGCCCACATTTTTGCTCTGTCCTAGCACCCAACACATCTGAAGTGATGAAAGGGGAACAGTCTTACTATCAAATTTTCATATCCTCTAAATAAATGGCATTATGACATTTTGCAGTATAGCTCTGCATATCACTGGTTTATTCCAGAACCTATTCGGGCATCTTCCCAAAGTTTTATTTGGTGTGCACATGGCTATGTCAGCATTGCTAATGCATTGTTTTCCATCCTTACTCTTATTCAGTCCGTATACCTGTGTCTGCTTTAGAACGGTGTGCAGGAAGAAAATCCAGTCTTTCTTACACAGTTCTGAATGAATGTGAAAGAGGTGACACTTTAAGATTTTGCTGCTGTTATACATTAACCTTTTACATTAACATTTTCACATGCTCAAAATCCTTCAAGCCAGAAGATTATATTTGTCTCAGCTTAACAAAGTTACCTCAAATTTTCCTATGCAAATTTAGTTTGGATTTGCTGCCTTTATAGACTCTAACCGTGCCCTTCCCTTTTGTTCTGATCTCTGTTTTTAACATTTCCAATATGACATTTTATTAAACATTATATGGCTTTATGGTCCCTTCAGAATGAGCCTCTGTATTCTGTATTCCCTGGTGGTAAGATTGACTTTTCTGTTGTGAGTTTGACAAAGCTAGTGTTCTAGCACACTGTAAAACCTACCTACACATCTTAATGAAAAAAAAAATACTACAGAAAGTTGAAGTAACTTAATCTGAAACTTTTGAACCATCTCAAAAATGAATTGTTAAGATAGTAACTCTGATTTTGAGTAAGCGTAGTTTGAGAGCCTCAGCACAAGCAAATGTTCTAATGATTTTAGCTGATTCAGTGGTTGAGCTGTTGGAGTGTGAATTTATGGGATAGTCTTTTTTGAAGATTTCAAACATTTAAATGGGATCTTTGAGTTGAATCAACTTATTGCAATTTAGTTTAGGCTTTGTTTCATAAATGTTTGGTCAATGCAACCTTCTTGAGTAAAACTCACATCATTCCTATTGGCTCTTAGTACCATATATTTCCATATTGGACATGTCCTTCCACCTTGTTTACCCCATTGTCTGTGCATTGTCACTCTCCCCAGCATAGCTTCCCATGGGTGTCCACTGGTTTTCTACATTTGTGTAACTCACCTACATACACCACCTCTGCACTCTGGGCTAAACTGTCAGCATTTGGCAAGATGGTACAGAGTAATATTATGTTGGTTAAGACATGATTATCAGTGTCTGTCATTATGAATTTGTGATATTATATATTAATATATTATGAATTTGTAATGATAGTAAACAACAGTTTAGTTTAGCCTAGGAGTGAATTTAATTTACAATTAGAGAATTTTTTTTTGCGTTAGTACAACTAGTATAATTATCACACGTAAGTCCAAAATACTTTTAATATCATCAAAATACTTTTAAGATCATTATAATATCAACAAAATGATCAGAGTTAGTACTATTTACTCAACTCACTTAGGTATATAAAACAATAAACATGATTTGTTCATATTCACTTCAGGGAATTATTTATGGTCAAATGATTTGAGTTACTTAAATTTAAGTGGTTGAAGGTTTATTGGTTTCCGTTCAACTGAATTGGTTCATACACTGGTATACAAACCATTTGAATTGGCTTAATGCATCAGGTTTTACAGTGTGCAGTTTCTGGTGTGTATGGGTTTGAAGGGGGTGAGTGAGGGGATAGGAGTGTATAGACCATTTCTGTTAAATGTGAGGAGTTGAGCTAGTGAGATGCATCTCTGCGATGCATCATTGGTCTGTTTTTTTTCTGTTCTTTTTACTTTTTTCTCTAAGTTGGCTTTGACAGCTGACTGCGTTCTGGCATGAAAAGCACTTTCTGACATTAATAAAATAGCCAGACTTTAAGAACACCAGACACCTGGTGAAAGCATATTTGGAACTGGGTTAGAAAAAAAAACATGGACAGGTTTTGAGGGCCATGAGGATTGGTTTGAGACCTACTAGGCTGTAAGAGTCATTATAATTGGGCAGGGCTTCCTAATCCCAGTCTTAGTGACCCTGTACTCTGCATGTTTTTGTGTGTGCCCTACTCTACACACCTGACCATACGGAGCTTCACTAATGAGTCGAGTCAGGTGTACTAGATAAGACAAAGCACTGTGCATAGCGTAGGATGCCAAGACTGAGACTGGGAACCCCTGTAATAGTGCATTCTAGCTCTTCTTTGAAAATGTATTGTTGTTAATTCATGATCACTGCAGCACCCCTACTATTGGAACGTATAGTGCCTGCGTTTCTGTGTTCATTTTAAGCACCAGCATCAGCTTTAGCAAATTTCCTGACAGCCAGTTTAAATTTCTAATTTTCTCTCTGTCTCTTTGAGAAGCATTTGAAACAAAGATGAGAGATTCACCATAAAATGCTACATCATCATGCCTGTCCTGGCTTAACAGAACTAGTCTCTTATTTATTAGTGCCTCTGTAAGCTCCTTACTGTCCACTCAACAGATCTCTCCCTTTAAAGAACCTCATTAAACACACTTTTCTCCAAATATTTTACATTACTGAATGGTGGAAATGGCTGAAAGTTTAATTCCCTTGCCTCTTGTCTCACAAAGGAGTGGTGGAGCTCTGTTCTGCTCTATTTGAACTGAGAAGTTCAGAGTTTAACCAGCCTCTTGCAGCACCAGCTGAAGCGTTCATGTATCGGATTTTTATTTCATAATATTTCATTATTAATTTTGCAGCAGCACAGCCAGAATGTATTTCAGGGACAGGTGCCTTTGTTAATGTGCCACTCATTTGATCTCCTTATAATGTTCTTGTAATTTAATATTCTTAGGATGCAATGTATTCATGTAATAAATTCTTATAATCATAATATTGGAAACCGTTTATACAAAGAAACAAGGTTAAAAAGTAATTAGTTACCTGTTGTGTGTGTATATATACAACAACAACAACAACAAAACAGAAATACAGTTAATTAGAAGTTAGAACAATAAACAACTGTTGGGTGTTGTACCTGATGGACTTTAGCAGGAGGAGAATTCCACTCCAGTATTCCAGTGTTTACCTTCATGTTCCTATGTGTGTTTCAGCCTATTATGAACTACAACCCCTGGATGCTGCTCTATTTCATCTCTTTCCTCTTGATCGTGGCTTTCTTCGTGCTCAACATGTTTGTGGGTGTGGTGGTGGAGAACTTCCACAAGTGTCGGCGACACCAGGAGGCAGAGGAGGCCAAGCGTCGCGAGGAGAAGCGCCTGAAAAGGATGGAGAAAAAGAGAAGGAGTAAGGAGAAGGAGCTGGCTGGTCGGTAGTCTTTCCACATCTTTCTGAGTCCTGCTTGACCGTTAGATTTGACAGAGCGCTAAATTCCAAGCTAACGCTAAATAGAATGATCCGCGTCTGATGAATGAAATGCTCGGGTCCGCGCGTGGCTAGGACGCTCCCAACCCTCTCCCCAGCCTGCCCCCTCTGCCTGGGAACGTAGCTAGAGCATGTCCTGAGGCCTGCATGGTGGCCTGCTTTCTGAGAGAGAGCAGGGTGTGTGGTATATCCCTGTCCTGGGGGTCTGCCAAGTCTGCTCTTCTCATGCATGCAGGGCAGTGCAGTCTGAGTAGTAAACATATTTCTTTAGCTTTGCCAAGTTTGTCCACAAAAATAAACAAATGAGAGGTTGGTAAGATCCTACAACCCTAATCACACCGCACAAAGTTGCTGGTTTCCACCTTTTTATATCTTAGTCCACTGCCTACTATTAATAGCAAGGTTACAGCAAACGTTTCAAGAGTTTTCTACTTAAATCTGTCTGGTGATCAATGTTCAGCAGCATACTGTCAGCCAACGTGATAGTAGACAGTGGCAATGTTTTTTTTGTACCCTTGAGAAATACAGATGGTAATTTGCCCTCTGATATAAACAATGAAATATGTTGAGTCACAAAGAAACAATCAAACCACTCCACAACCAAATTCAACACAGCCACACACCAGCTCTTGCAAATCTCACTACACAAGTGGTTCTGACAGTAAAAGGTCATATTTTGTCTCTTATTCTTGCACTCGGAAAGACCCCCTGTTGGTCTGCCTGAATTGATTCATATCCCTGTTTGAGTTGTGCATTGTCCAAGGGATTGGATTTATTTATTTATTTATTTACCCAGCCCTTTCCTCCCTGCTGAAATGGGAACAGCTTCAGTTTCTTTTCCTTTTTCTTCTCTTGAAAGTCTAATTTCTTTGTGGCTTGAATGGTTTATGTTGCAACAAGAGTGGTAGGTTTCAAGTGGAGTACAAGGTAAGCTTTAATCTTATCCAATCAGTTTATTGCGGCTCCTTTGTGACGCTGCAGCTGGTTTGTTGATTAGGAAGCTGTTTTATAGTGCACCTCAGTTAACGCTGCCGCTTGAGGTCAAGACTCATTAACTGCCCAAATGAAGAGATTTATTAGTAGCTAACTAACAACATATATTTATTCTATAGCAGCCCTGCGAGACACAGTGACAGTGCAACATTTTCAGTTGATTAGCAATTGTATTTAATTTAGATTGAACTGAATTAAACTGAATGCTTAACTCCAATAGTATAATATAACGTCTGTTATCCAAGCTGAATTAATGTGTGTTGGATGTCTTTGGACAAACAGAGTCAAATGGCCAAATGTAGTCAACTAAATTAACATGCTAGCCATGAATGCTCCAGAGTTGTCAGTCACTCAGAATCTGTGAGAACGTTTCCGGAGGACCTATTTTGTGTTAGCTGAGAATTTATATTATACCAATAGAGTTATGCAGTGACATGCAGCCAGGAATACAAATACCTCACTTACATAAAAGATGTCCTCCAAGAGTCTTGCAGATTCTGAATGACTAATAACTCGAACGGTCACTCACTGAACTATTGTCAGCTATAGTAAGTCGCAAAAGATTGGTGCTCATCTGAAGTGAAGCTGGGGTAGTCCAGAGTAGCAGTAGCGGCCCCAAGTAGGACGTGTCCAGTAATATCGCGCAGTGGTATGATGTGTGATCCAATCAGGAATACAAATTATGTCCTGAAAAGCGGACATAGAAACAGAGGAAGAATGGTCACCCTAACATAGAGGAGGTAGCCATAGCTAATAGCAACTGCTAAATTCACATTATGGTTAGGGCTGATATAGAAATGCCCAGGTAACACAGCAAGTTGTAGGGTGACCAAAAAACACATCTGGCCAGAATTTCAGGGATTGCCTAAAATGCTCAGAATTTGGCTTTGCTTTCATGTAGATATTTGCTTTCTGCAGCCTGCCCCCTCTTCTCTTCTGAAAGCCGAAATATCAATAACTTAATGTAATAGTAGAATCCATTTCCTAGGTGATAACGTGACATCAACGCTCATATAACCAATGGCTCTGATTGGGTGCAAGTCTGGGAAGCCAACAATAGCACACTGTTCTAGCAGTCTAACCATCAGCAAGGCAGGCTGGCTGGGAAAGCCAACTGTGTCAACCCAAGCTAGTGATATTGAGTGATCAGACATGAGTAACTGCTCTCAAAGCCTATGGGGGAAGAACAGAAGCTGAGATGTTGTTGCCAAGATGTATGAGAACAGTCGAAGTTGTCAATCTGTGTTTGTATTACTGGTTGTATCATACATCTTGTCACTGCCTAACTTTGTTGGTGGAAGAAATGATCGACTGTGGACCTGTGTGTGGTGGTCGATAGGAAGGTAATAGAGCTCTTATGTAACTTGAACAGGGAAAGCACAGATACCTTTTGAGTGTTATTTTTACAGTCCAACAGACTTAAAGAGGAAAATATGTTCATTTATCCTTCTCACAATGTCTAATTACCACTGAATGACCAAATTCATCTTGCTAGTAGTCATCAAACAGCCACTACCTGGAACAACAATCCAATGCTTCAGAAAAAAATAAATAAATAAAATTTACTTTAAACTTTACATTGAATTTTTAACCTGTAAACTTTTATAAACTTTGACATCAAATGTTAAATTGATACACCACCTTTTTCTTGTATGTCATCCCTGGCCTAATGCCAACTCCTAACAAAACTGTGAGCAATGTCAAGTAATAGAATATAAAAGAATCTAAGAGATACCCCCACCCAGTAATTAAAATTAGTAATTAAAATCTATGTACATGAGCCAGCAAAATGTGATTGAGTGACTCGTAAGGGAAGTTCAAGAGTAGCTTCACTTCCAAAAAGTGCTATCATGTCTCTAAAAACGTGACTACTCAGTCTCCTGAAAGAAGCAAACCCTCAAAACAAAGCAATGGTACTGCAACAGTACTGAAGGCTGGTTCTGGACTCAGAATAATTGGAAATACCTACAAATACAAGAACTTTCATAAGTACATTTTCCTAAAAGTCCTCACTTTTCACTTAGGGTAAAGCCTTCTTTGGCCCCACCTGATTAACATGGTCTGATTCTTCTAGATATATTGCTGACGGGTGTCAGTTGGCCCGGTCCTGAAGGCGGAGTGACAGGTACAGAGCGTTTCTGGCATGCTTATGTGTTCACCATGGTTGGCTTAAGGGGGTTTGGTTGCAGGCAACATGAGGGTGGGCACCTTCAACAGCCCAAGACCTCACCTCATCTGATCTCATTTAAGCCCGTGGGAATCGTCTGTGGAAGTCTTGTTTGTGCAGTTACCCACAACTCATCCACTGTCCACCAGCATCACCGGCACCAGCCAGCCAAACCTCAGTGTATCACACAGACAGACAGACAGAGGGAGACAGACAGAGGGAGGGGCATAAAGAAAAGAGGAGAAGGAACCTCCAGTATTGCAACAAGTGCCTTTATGGTTTTGCCTTAATTAAGCAGCGTAACTTCTATATATAGTCGCTGTTATAACAAAACCTTGTATATGTCCAAATATGTACATTTACAGTAGAAGGAAGAACATGTTCTTAACCTAAGGGTATGTTAATGCAACATTTTTATTTTAAGTCATTTTGCTTTGTTTCTATTGGTCAGTGTTGGTATTACTCAAAAACAGGTAATCAATTAAAAATTGCTAAGGAGATTAGTTTACTTACTGCTACTTTTGCTCTCTAAAAACCATATCAGTCTGTACCATTAGGAAAGTACATTGAAAAATCAAATAGTCCTTTCAGTATTTTATTTTGAAAAAGAAACATCCAACAATATCCAAGCAAACTTCATTTAAAGGCATGCCCCTGTGTTTCAATGCTGGATTGTTAATTTGACTAATGCTCTTTGAAAACCCAGCAATAAATCAGTAGAAGCTATTCAAAAACAGCTGCTTCAGAATAATATCTTTAGGAAAAAAATGTAGAGCTACAGAGCTTCAACTGAATGAAAAGCTGGCCTGTTTAGACAAGTTTGGGGCTCTTTCTTCAGCATGGGGATTTTTATCCATCAGTTTGATGTTAGTAAGATTAGATGCTTTTACATTACTCTACTGAGTGACCCCCACAACACTGCTATTGCCCCATTCAACATGAAATGTTCACACAGTGTTAAAGGCAGCTGGTCTTTCCAAATGATGGAAAAATAAAAATAAAAATCAAGATAAAAACTATGGAGATACAAGGTTTGATATGGCATCGACAATATGGATATGTACTACTATATTGTTAATACTAGCATTTCTGAATAGAATACTTCAATGTACTGAGCAGAATATATTCACACATTCTAGGTATCATTTCGTAGATCCAGTATAAGACCACCCTCTTGCCGTTGCCCTCATTGCAACACATTGTGGCTGACTGTATGAGGGGAACTTACAGAGCTATAGTCTTTAATCTGTCTGCCTCTGATTGCTTTCATTGGTTGGTTGTCGTTGCGCAGTGCTCACTTTGTATTGTGATGTAACCTCATGACACTGTTTTCACAGTTCTGGTGGCATAGACGTCTTCACACCACTCATTCTTGGTCAGAGACTGCATGACTGTGTGAAAACTCATGTGCGACTGACATGACCAAACTGTACATCCATGTGGTGTATTAGCGTTAAACAGTAATTTACATGTTACTGCTTTACCATCACTAAAGAGAATCTTTCTGGGGAAAAAAATGAAATAGATGATGATCTCAGGTGATGAGAAGAAAGTCTCAGCCATTCCTTCTGAAACGGAGGGAGGGTAAAAGGCATAATGCTGGTTTATTGGCACATGTGACAGCTGTACATTTGTTGATTTTTTTTTTTCTTTTCATGGCAGTGGATGGGCTTTTGGTTCTGATCCCAGTGAGACAGACAAATGTGACGGGGCATTTTTAAATCTAGAAACGTCCGTGGCAGAGTGTTCACAATGTGTTTCTGTCTGCTTATGTAATTAAGTTGGAGAGCTGAGCATTCATATGTATAGAGTGTGTTTACTGGTGAGGTGCTTAGTCAGACTGAGAGGCCTCTTATCTCTCTGCCACTGTTGGTGGCTGAGAAATTCTTTTTCAGACGCCCAGGGCCCCCCATGAATTCGCCCTCCTCTGCACTTCTCTCCTTTATTATCCCCTCAGCTTTAGTCTGCCCTCCTCTTGCTCCCTCAGTATTTATTTCCCTTTTGTGTTGTTCTCCTTTAACTGCTTTTAGACACCTTCATTTCTTATGAATTTCATTTTTTTACAGCCAGCTGTGAGCTGTACTTTGAGTTAGGGCAATGAAAGGAACAATAAGTAACACCTTCCATTAAAATCACTAAAAAAGAACATCAGTGAGGTGACAGCAGTAAGCTTGGAATGTTTTACAGTGACATGCAGAAAAAGCTAAGGATAGCATATGGGCTAGGGACACTAGACTGAGACACTGGAGAACAGCTATCCTTTTACCTATACATATACCTTTTACCTTACAGCTGTACAATGCCGGCAGGGAGAGGCAATAATCGCCAGGTTCATTTGTATACTTTACTTTTATAAATAGAATACAATAGATCTTTCAAGATCTCTCAGCAGACTGCGTAATGTTTATGGTTAACCAGTCATTTTATTAAATAATTGTCAATAGTTACTAATCAGTTATGGCAATAATTATTAATAGTTACTCTAGAATAGAACATAGAGATTTTTTTCCAGGTGAAACACTTTGAAAAAAATAGTTATAAAGCATGTACTCAATAGCTTTCTGCATTATTCTTTACTTAATCATTACTTACTTAACTATGTGTATCTTTTTTCCCCCAATCTTTGGGCAGTGCTCTGAGGAAATTCTGCAAAGACAAAACTCTGATCGGTAGCTAGTTTGTTTATTTATTTACCTACAGGATAAAGTATTTATAAAGCTAACAACATGGTTTTAGTAAAAGAGCTAATGGACATTAGCTGATTAGTTCTAATTTATCTAGAATATTTTTTTTATTGTGGTAACTGAAACAACAGCAACATTATTAATAAGAATCCACAAGTGAGTAATATTAGGCAGAAATTGAACATATATAAGGCAAATAATGAGAACTTAAAGGGCATATTATGGAAAACTAAACTATAACTAAAACTAAAGTTTATTCACAGTTTTTTTTTTAACCAATTGAGTTTAATGTGGTATATAAACATAGTTCAACCATTAGTTTCAAACCGTACCCTTAACACACCTGTCCATACAGTTCAAATATTACTTAAACACTGCTGTTTTGTGATGTCATAAAAAAAACAACTATAGTTTACATATATAAAACCTTTTAAGCCTACGCCTGCCCATCTGCACTGAAGGTATAAGCAGTGTTTCAGCCTGCACTACTTTTTTAATGAAGCACAATACAGCACAGCCAGATCATTTACATATATCAGTCTTAAGACACCATAACAAAACCAGCCTGTTTAATTCTAAGGAATAAAGAGAGATTGGAATTTGGTCATGTAAAAATGAGTTAAGGTTGTTTTTGGTACATAAAACCACACAAACATCATAAGTGAACCACAGTGAAGATGATAAAATACAGGACATGGCCCCTTGATACCCATAACTTTTGGTTTGTCATTGAATACTTAACACAAGTCTCTTATTGACTTCATTTGAAGCTTGAAGGTGAAACTGTGAACCTGAAAGTGTAACGGTTGATTAGCTCGTTTTTCTCCGAGATGCACTTTCAGACAGTGCATCATTTAGGAAAAGTCACCCAGCTCTCTATGATTTCTGCATACGTGTAATGACCACATTGTCACTGCCCTCTGGATGGAGAAGTGACAGGCTCCATTTTGTTTCTAATTAGTGAACAATGCGTTAATTAGCTGGCCGTCCAGTTTGAGAGTGCTTCAGCATGTTTTAGAATTCTGCACGGGTTCTGGAGAGGAGGGGTTATACCCCCCAACAATCTGTCTCTCTCAATTAGCTCCTGTTCCTCTCGGGTTGGTCTGCTGCAGCTGCTGTGTGCTAGCGCAGAGAATCAAAGGGGCTGGTTAATCATATCACTTGGTGGTAGGGCCATCTGCTTCTTCTCTACCTGTGTCCGGCTCTGACACTGCTTATTGGCTACTCACTGAGGTGTCTCATTGAAGGCCTGTTAGAAAGTCTGCTAGGACACAGCCTGTAAGTCATAATGAGCTACTTTCTGTACATGCTTTTTTGTGTGTAGGATATTGCTGACTTTCTTTTCTTAATACATTCATCCATGCTATTGATGGCTGCATTACTTGTACTGTGACTTGAGAAAACTCTTGTCCATATGCATGAAGTAGTTTAAAGTGCTTCATCATTCTCCTTTCTAGTGTGTGCAGTGTGCCCATGCCATCTAATGCTTCTGCATTACAAGTACATTTCCTTCCTAGAAGAAACCCCAGTTGACATGTTCTAGATGGCTTAAATTAATAGGAAGCCTGTGTTCATGTTTCATCAAAAAAAAAAAAAAAAAAAGATTTTTGGTGCAATTTTGTGCTGATAGGAGAGGGAAAAAGTGACACACTGTAATCATATCAGTGCTGCTTTGTCTTAAGTTGTGTTACTAATTAAGTAACTTTTCATTGTTGTTTATTTATTTATTTTTTAACAGTATTGTGGTCAAGATCTTTGGAGGTGAGTTCATGTCAGTACTGAGACCAAGACAAGACCAAGACCAGATTTTTAGTATATAATATTTAGGAATTTAGGGACCACTGAACATCAACAAATAAATAACACCCTGTTAAGCCATCATAGAAAGTGTAACGCGACAGAACTGACTGGACACTCACGGATTAAATGAGGAAAGGAGGCTTTTCTATTTGGTATGTGATCCAAACTAAGAAAATGGGTGCATGTCAAATGCAAAACAAGCCAAAAGCACAAAGAGGCAAACATAACAAAAACAGGCAAACATGATCCAAAAGGGCAAGGCATAAGATGATGTTCGTATGACAGACAAGACAGGTGCAATAGATTAGTGGCAAAGGGGATTGATGATTTGCTGTGGATGGTGGAAAAGTTCAGTTTCTAGTTTTGTCAGATGGAGGCATTGCACTCAGCTGGCCTTGAAAACATGTTTCAAGTTTATTTTACCCTGAGACTTCGGTATAAGACCAAGACCATTCATTTACAGTCTCAAGACTCAAGTAGTACAAATATATACTATACGTGTGTGTGTGTGTGTGTGTGTGTGTGTGTGTGTGTATATATATATATATATATATATATATATATGTGTGTGTGTATACACACACACAGTCACACACACACACATTAAAAGCCTGTAGCTTCTTTCTGCAGGGTGGCAATTCTGTCAGCTAAATAGAAATCTGTGTTGATGTTTTTAATTAATCTGATTAATTAAAATATATTCCCCATAATTTTGTTATCAGATAAATTGGACACTGTTGACTCTGTTTGTGAAATATTGTGAGTCTGTATTGAATTGCTAATGAACATTGGGAACTGAATTACAACCCCAATTCCAGTGAAGTTGGGACGTTGTGTAAAACAAATAAAAACAGAATACGATGATTTGCAAATCCTTTTCAACCTATATTCAATTGAATACACTACAAAGACAAGATATTTAATGTTCAAACGATTAAACTTTATTGTTTTTTGCAAATATTCACTCAATTTGAATTTGATGCCTGCAACACGGTCCAAAGAAGTTGGGACAGGGGCATGTTTACCGCTGTGTTACATCACCTTTCCTTTTAACAACACTCAATAAGTGTTTGGGAACTGAGGACACTAATTGTTGAAGCTTTGTAGGTGGGATTCTTTCCCATTCTTGCTTGATGTACAACTTCAGTTGCTCAACAGTCCGGGGTCTCCGTTGTCGTATTTTGCGCTTCATAATGCGCCACACATTTTCAATGGGAGACAGGTCTGGACTGCAGGCAGGCCAGTCTAGTACCCGCACTCTTTTACTACGAAGCCACGCTGTTGTAACACATGCAGAATGTGGCTTGGCATTGTCTTGCTGAAATAAGCAGGGACGTCCCTGAAAAAGACGTTGCTTGCATGGCAGCATATGTTGCTCCAAAACCTGTATGTACCTTTCAGCATTAATGGTGCCTTCACAGATGTGCAAGTTACTCATGCCATGGGCACTAACACACCCCCATACCATCAGAGGTGCTGGCTTTTGAACTTTGCGCTGATAACAATCCAGACAGTCCTTTTCCTCTTTGGCCCGGAGGACATGATGTCCATGATTTCCAAAAACAATCTGAAATGTGGACTCGTCAGACCACAGGACACTTTTCCACTCTGCGTCAGTCCATCTCAGATGAGCTCGGGCCCAGAGAAGCCGGCAGCATTTCTGGGTGTTGTTGATATATGGCTTTCGCTTTGCATGGCAGAGATTTAACTAGCACTTGTAGATGGAGCGACGAACTGTGTTCACTGACAGTGGTTTTCTAAATTCCTTGCAATTGCACGTTGAGAAATGTTGTTCTTAAACTGTTGGACTATTTGCTCATGCAGTTCTTCACAAAGTGGTGAACCTCGCCCCATCCTTGCTTGTGAACGACTGAGCCTTTCAGGGATGCTCCCTTTATACCCAATCATGACACTCACCTGTTTCCAGTTAACCTGTTCACCTGTGGAATGTTCCAAACAGGTGTTTTTTGAGCATCCCAGTCTTTTGTTGCCCCATTCCCAACTGCTTTGGAACGTGTTGCAGGCATCAAATTCAAATTGAGTGAATATTTGCAAAAAACAATGAAGTTTATCTATTTGAACATTAAATATCTTGTCTTTGTAGTGTATTCAATTGAATATAGGTTGATTTGCAAATCATTTGCAAATCATCGTATTCTGTTTTTATTTATGTTTTGCACAACGTCCCAACTTCTTTGGAATTGGGATTGTAGTAGTAAAAAGTAGCATTAAACACAATAATAATAATAATAGTAATAATAATAATAATAACAATAACAACAATAACACCAACTTTTATAAATGTTAACTTGCTAGCTCACCTATGAAGATAAAAATCCTGTTTGCTGTCGGTTTTGTAAGTCATATACTGCTATTGTGAAAAGAGGTTTAAAGCGTTCATATTCTTTCTATGGAATTACACATAAATTGTTTTCCAAAAAATGACATATAAATTGTATAAGGCGGTTGAGGAAGGATGGCTAATGTGGGCACAGCCTAAATTATTGGAATCTAAATACAGCATTTGAAATCAGTATTCCTACATTTATGTCTGAAATGTACTCGTGAATTTAAATATTTGTAATGTTAAACAAGAGGATTTCTCAAAATTGATCTGTGATTTTTAAAGGAATTGAATTTTTCTGGTGCTCGTTTTATAAGAGAAGTGAAAAAATGGATTTTAACTGCATAGAAAATTATACATTATTTCTTTATATGTATACATATGATAGTGGCTGTGATAAGCCTTGATGTATGTATCTCATTAATTAATGATGTATTAATGATGTATCTCATTAATAATGGGATGTGCATTACCTTTATTAAACTTTTGATCTTTATTGTCTTCACTTAGCTAGTATATAATGTGGTCTTGTCATGGGAGCTGAGCAGCAGAGTGCAAGAGGAAGAAAGCGAAATGACAGCATGTACTCTTGGCAGGAGAAGGCAGCACGGTCGCTTATGTAATTTGGCAGCTTTCAGGAACCATTTCCTTTCTTCCTTCTGCAAGTGAAAATGAACTCAAATCAAAGCATTCATGTTCTTTATGTTATGCAAGCAACATGTTCGGTGAATGAACAGATGGTGCAAAATTTTTCTGCCGAAGAATAACTTATATATATATATTGTCCTTTACATATGCCTTTCCTCTATAGATATCCCCTCAGTTGGTGCAGTCTTAGTTAAAATGTTCAGCTGACCTCAGAATAGCCCCACTTTAAGAAATCCTTAACCAGTAGAACATTTTGTTGTGTTCCTCAAGGGAGCTGAAATGTTTCCTTTGGCTCTTGCTGACTGAGGGCTTCTCAGTTTCACTTTTGAACATGTGCAGTGCTTCATCTGCTGATCCCAGCCATGACAGCAAAACAACAAAAAGTGGGAAAGATGAAGCAGCGTGCCAACTCGTGCAGATTTACAGCAGGGGCCAACCTGTTCTACTCAAGAGTCTTTTGCATCAGTTCTTTTGTATAATTTGGCAAAAAAGGACATTTTTTAGTATGCTTTACTTATTTCCACCAAGAGAAATGTAACCAACCAGGTCTCATGGGATATATACATACCTCTGACCACTTTTTTGCAGAGCCACAAACACCAGGTTGAATGTAACTGACTGACCCATCCTGCCCAAAAAATGCATTCTTTCATAGGAACTGTTGGACGAACGTACAGAATGCTGTCAAAAACCTCAGACAACATGATGAGAATTTGAAGTGCACAACTCATAACAGCTACATTTCGAGTGTGAATGGTCACACTTTTATAGATCAGGCATCGTTTATTTATTTATTTTCTTATTTATTTGCTTACCTGCGAAGGCTAGCTACGGTTGGCATGGTAGCAAATTTGTTGGACTTTCTAGCCTTGGGCTCCCGAGTAGCACAAGCATTGGCGCTGTTGTTGGCCGTCAGTCAATCCTCTGTGATGCCACAGCCATCTGCACAGTTGGTCTCATTCTCTCTGGATGAGTAGGAGGGCTGTCCCTCTCCCCCATCACTTATCAAAATGCTAGCCAGTGTGGCCGTCTGTTAGCTGACGTAACAGAATTGCTTAGTGGCAGCTTAAAAAGATACAATGTCTGGCTTTATGTGTCTCAGATGAAGCACATCCTGGCTTGGAAGCACTGTGTGACAGAAGACCTAGGTAGTTGTTGGAGTCAGTACATTGAAATGGATTTTTGCCAGTGTTCTGTACGTTACATGAAAAGACACATCTCTTGTCATTGGGTGGTACCCTAAAGGCTATATCTTCAGTGCATAATTTTACCATATTCCATTGCAGTTATATATTTAAAATTGCATTGATTCTATACACTCACTATACACACTGTGTTGATTTCAAGCTTTTTATTGTATTCTGTTTTAAAACATTTGATTAATAAAAGAAAAATCATATGCACTTTTCCTCTGAGAAAGACTATTAAGGTATGCAGTTGTACCTTTGAGGGCACATTTATATTGTTTGTACTTTGATGAACAAAGATGGACAGTATCTTTCTTCAGACAGTATAAAGCTTGTCCAACTTCACAACACTTGCTACTAAAGAGCACATTTGTGGGCACAGCATGGACAGGTGAATTTGGCCTGGCAGTCCAAGCTGTAGTAAACCGCTATAAGATAGAAGATCGGGTGAAATTGTCACTTAAAAGGAGTGCTTTTATACATCTCGGGGTCCTGTGGCTGGCTTTTTGTTGTCCTTCTAGATGGAGCATGGAGTTCGTAAAGAATCAGTGTTCACGTGGCTGCTCACAGCAGTCACACACATGTACCACTGCCCAGATGGCAAAGCAAGCCAAGCATACAAGAATAAAAAAGACAATCCAATGAAAAAAGCAAAAGGGTTCATGTTCTCAGACAGTTTTAGTACACGCTTGATTCACACTGCGAGGATTTAGGCTTTTCTTGTGGAAAAGGACAGAAATAACTCTTCTTGGATACTTCGGGACTTGGTGATTGATTGCTGTAGACACAAGTGAACTGTTAGGGGATGTGTTTTAAAGTCAGTTATCTAACAGGTGTACATGCAGACAGTTCTCTATTTTGGGATGTTCTGTGCCAAGTCACATGACTTAGATAGGATATGACACTTTTTTCAAGGATTTTGCTGTTTTGGTTGGTTATTAAACTGAGTGGTACCTAATGAAAAAAGTGATGTACTGAACATACCTGGATTCAGAAGGATTCAGTAATATCTATTAAAACATTCCCAAAAGTAAGTAGAAAAAAATAACATTCCTAGTCCTTGGGCAAGACTCCTAATGCTACAGTTCACTCTGGACAGGAGCATTTGCCAAATGCATAAATATAAATGCGGATGTGTTGATGTAATATAAGTTATTCTTGTGGAACGTGATGTACACATTAGAATCAAGTAAATTCAATGCACCACTTTTTTCCAGTGTACTGATTGAATGGTGACAAATGCCACTGCTCTCTACACATCATCACACTCACCTTGCAATCCATCCACCACACCAAGCTCCACAGCCCCCATTGCCTTTCCCATCCAGCCTCCATCCCAAAAGGCCCATCTCGCTCAAGTCAGACTCAGAAAGAAAGCGTGGTTCGCCTGCCATGATCTACCAGCATGATATTTCTGTGTATATGTGTGTGCTGTCTTGTTCCAGCTCTTGTTGTATGTACGTGAGGTGTGTGTGGCTCTTTGTTTGTGAGTGCTTCTCTGTGTGTCTTTTACCATGCCCTGCATTACTGGATTTGTCACATAAAGCTTTTGTTTTCCCTTCTTCTTTAGTCTCTCTTTGCCTGGACTCCTCAAGTTGCTGCTCTTTCCTCTTTCCATTCCGGTTTCTCTGATTCTTATCTGTGTTAGCAGGACAGCAGAGAATTTGGGACATCCAGCAGAGTCATGTTTGATTGTTCAGTTAATTTACCTTATTTTGTTACAGTTGGCTTTCGACTCAGTATGTGCTGGCGCACAGTGTAATGAGACAAGCAGTGTTGCGCACTGGTATTAGCATCAGTCTCATATTTTTCTAAAGGAATGTAGCTCGGCAGTGCAGCCAGTGGCCAGCAGACACTGACTCATGCTGTGATCAAACCACTGATTATGTATGTTGGTGGTGCAAAATCAGCCTCAAGACATCAGAAGAAAATGAAACAGTATTTGTCTGTCTGGTCTGTACAATTCAGTCATATGGCTGCTCTCATTTATTTATTCCTTCCTTTATTTAAAAATCCTCAGTGCTAAATTAAGTTTGGACAGTATGTGAAATAAAAACACATAAAAGAGAAAGCAGTGATGTTTAAATCCATTTTGATTTAAACAAAAGCAACTGTAGATATACAAGATATTTAATGTTCTACCTTACCAACTACCTTTACCTTACCTTATGTTCTTTTTTTTTTATACGCTCAGTCAGAAATTGATGACTGCAGCATGTTCCAAAAAAGTTAGGACAAGGGCATTTTAAGATGAAGAATGTTGAGAAATTGTCAAAAAAAACATCTTAAACAGGTGATGCAAGGGTAATAAAATTAATGACAAGGAGAGGGCTTGTCCTTTATGAGCAAGTATGGGTTGATACTTGCCAAAATAACTGGAGGAAAAATTTAAAAACAAGCAAAATAAATAAATGTGTGCCACGGAAAAAAACCAATAACAAAGTTATTGTCCTGTACAGTTGCGTAGCTGTAGGTTTGGCAAAATATTTTTAAAAACCTGTTTCCAAACAGGATCAGTTGGTTTCTTCAGCCTCCAAATGTTTATTAAGTGCTTTTAACATGAAAGGAGGTATACCACAGTGGTAAACAAGCTCCTCTTCCAACTTTTTTTTGGAACATGTTGTAGGAATCACATTTAGAATGAGCATGTATTTAAAAAAGAAAAAAAAAAGTTTTGTTTTACAAGGTAAAACAATAAATCGTGTTTTTCTACTGTTTTTGGTTTAATACAGGTCAAACAGAGTTTATTAATCGCTGCTTTCTGTTTTCATTTCACATACTGTCCCAACTCTTTTGGATTTGAGGATTGTATTTAGACACATTTTGTCATTCAACACAGGCTTCAGTGTTTTTTTTTTCCTGCAGTTGTTCTGTCAGACAGTCTCCTCACGGCTCATTTCACTTTCGCCACTGTGGTCTTTCTCCACTCACTGGTGCACTTTGTCAAGCACAGCTCCAAAAGTGTTTGCCAGCCTGATCATGAACAATGAGCATCAGCTCACTTTCACATACGGCCAACGCCTCACGAACATCCCCCATTCGACCGCTGTGCCATGTGCAGTGTGCATAGCAAAGGTTTACTGTTGGTGTAGTCGTTACACTGAGAAGAATTACCGTGGTGTTTAGTGTGTAAACACAAAGCATTCATAAAACTCATAATGAACAAAAGAACTAGGACAGTCTCTTTTTTGAAGGGTATAAATCACCAAAAGCATTCATACAACCATTATAAGCTGACAGTGGTGTTTATTTCATTGTCTTTGGTGTTTTGTGTATGATAGTCATAATGATACATCACAGTGTGTCTGTATTTCCCAACTGTCCAAACTCCTGAGGTACAGGCTGAAATGAACAGCATCTCAGTAGATGCATCTCTTGTGATTGTGTTCATTATAAAGGCCCTGGACCTCTATTAGCTTCATTTCGATTGATTTCCTTTCTGAAAAGCATGCAGGCAGTTTGCCGAGTGTTATCCTTATGGACCAATCTGTGTA
Organism: Pygocentrus nattereri; assembly: GCF_015220715.1. Classification (NCBI taxonomy): domain Eukaryota; kingdom Metazoa; phylum Chordata; class Actinopteri; order Characiformes; family Serrasalmidae; genus Pygocentrus; species Pygocentrus nattereri. The sequence continues at coordinate 19,632,911 of NC_051223.1, forward strand.
TATTAGTGCCAAATTTGTTTTTATTGGAAGTGAAATCCACTTTTTTCCCTGAGGTCCATGGTCTCTGGTTTCAGCAGATTTGGGTTTGGGTTGAATATTCTCTTACTGCATGTGAAGACACCAGAGGCACCACAAGTTCTATGTATTGAAACAAGCATGAGTTTATAGGCCTGAAAAGAAAGGTCCCGTATCCTAAGGCTTTATGGGTATTGCACTGAATTACAGCCAATCATAGCAAGACATTTGTGCATAACAGCAGTGTATTATTGATGGATGACCTAAGTCTTGTGGCTTATGCTCCAGCATAGTACACTGCTGTTTATCATTCATCCAAGAAACTTCAATTGCCTGACCCAAATATCTGGCCATGGCACTTGAAAAATATTGAAATGAAATTGGAATGGGATAAAACTGCCATCTAAGCAAAGAATGTCTCATTAAATCATAGTCATGGTATCATTAGCCCGTGCCACAAAAATAGAGACATAGATGGAGAGGTCCAAGAGTCATGGTCCTCACCACTACTTCATTCTTCTCGTGCTGGTTAAAAATAGTCTCAGTCCATTTTCCCCCTCTACTTCAAATCCCCTTAAAGCTGATTTGGCTGATACTTATGTGGCCGTTCACTTTGAAGCATTGCTATGGCATGACATCAGAGTGGCACTGCTGCCAAAAGGAACCCAAAGTTCAATCCATTTTCCATACGCAGCATGCCAAGCTTCTCACTCTCTCCCTCAGGAGAGTGGGAGCAAGAACTTGGGGTTATGGAGGGTAATTTGGCTCCTCACACCTCCATTCCCCTCCATCAGAATTCTTTGGGCAACAGAATGGCAGTCTCGCACGCCAGCCGATCTTCTGTTTTTAACTTAGTGCAGTGCTCATTAGCCGTGAGCAAGCTGATTACCGTGAGAGCTCTCCCTCTATACTGTAGAGGCTTTATTCTGTCTTAACTCTCAGAAGTCGCTGTTATTAAAAGAAAGCATGATGTGATTTGGTGTTAATTGTTTCTGACTCATAGTTCACTTAAATAAGTGGAGAAATTCTGTTGAAAGTACGGATTCTAAACTACTGATATCACATGTGTTCGTAGATGAAAGACATACATATACTTTTTTTGTGATTTCTTGAAACAAATGGACATGCATGTGCTCAAATGTTTGAATGTAAAATGTAATATGAAGGGTTTCGTTCCAAAACGCATTACAGACCTCACTCAGAAAAGGAAGCAGTGGGCTTATTTGACTTACATACTGAAAATAAGGTTTAGCTACTACAAACTTAGTTTTGAAATTTTTTGATCTGAAGCAAATTCCATTCTGAAGAAAAGGAAATACAAATTATGCTAAAGTATTTCAATTTTGTTCAATCAACAACTGAAATTTATTTTGAGGTTGCAAAATCTGAGATGTATGTTCTATTTGAGAGGAAATAAATGGCATAACTAAATAAATTTAGAGTGAGACTTTCCTTTTTTTAATGATATATATTGTCAGAATTAGGCATTACACTCACACACACACACACACACACATACACAAACACGAACACACACACACACAAACACGAACACACACACACACACACACAAAGTAATATGAATACTATATTATGATTAATACTTCCTTTACTGGAGGAATAAAAATGTGTTTTCCGTGACACATCAGCTGTTATTCTTTTCAAAAACTCATTACTTCCAAATTGGTACAAAAGGAATCACAGCGTTTTGGAATGGAAACTCTTCATATGTAATTATATATTTGCCTTAAGCCTTTTGATGTAGCACAACAACAATAAAAGCTTTGTTGTGCAACTATGTCATTAAATCTATAATTGTCTAACTATATTTGAATAATATAGTAATATGACAGAAATAACCCCTTAGACTTCTGAGAGTTAACCAACGAACAGAATACAGATTCTGTTTACTCAAAAATAGAATAGAAGCCTGCAGTTTATTCCATTTGGTTTTTATTCAGGGCAATAAACTCCTACAGCATGTTTTATTAGTTGAAAGAAAGAGGGGGAGAGCTTCTCACTGAGAGCGATGAGAGGGAGGCAGAGGAACTGTGGGGTCATATGGGAGCGGATCTCTTCAGAAGCAGCCAGGTGTACCTGGAAACAGTAAACAGTCCCCAGCCCACAGCCACCATGCCCTGCTTTAGAACTGTCTCAGTAATCGAGCACCCCAGAACTGGAGCAGTCTGCGCTCCATGGCTGCCTGTCCCTTTGGAATTGTAGCACAACTGAACAGATGAAGCTAAAATGCCCAGGTTTAGGCAAACCACTCCAGTGCTGCTTTATTCCATAAGGTCCGTGCCATTCTTGAAAAAAAGAGAGGAAAAGTTTTTTTTTTCTTTTTTGCCAAGGCAGATCGTCTCACATTCATAAGTTGCAAATTATGAAACTCTGTTAATGTCAAGTCAGCGCATTTAAGAGCACAAGAAACGTGGCTCCAATTAGACAGTGCTAAAGCCAGATCCCATACTGTGATCCTGTGATAATTAGGCACAGCATTGGTCTAGCTGGCATCCTGTCCCAAGACTTCAACAGTCTAATATACAGTCTTCAAATGCATTGCACAATAACAGGCATTTTTAGATTGTCTTTGCCAGTTAGTTAAAGGAATGCTCTGGCATTTACTAACCTGATCTCTATCTGTTGCACCTGTAGCTGTTTGTTCAGTTATCACAGATGATAATGTTGATGCACTTCCCTGTGCCTAAAAAAAGAGAAAATCTTTTGACTCTGTTACAAATAACAGAAGCCAATCAGCAGTTGCTGAATTAATGTGAAATCTTCGTTAATGTCATTAGTGTTCTACACTGAAAAAAAAGATGCTTTCAACTCACATGATTCATGTGTGTAAAGTGGTTTCACGTGAATAAAAATTTATGCCAAATATGTAAACCGTAAGACAGCAAGAATGTTGATTTAACACGTTTTATTCATGTGTGACCACTTGGCACATTTGAATCACATAAATTCAAACCATTTTTTCAGTGTACAAAAGCTATAAATCTTTGTAACTCTTTCTTTCAGAGAATCTCTGGGAATTGGTTACCAGTGTCACGGTGTTGGTGGAGTTTTTCATAGGTTCCTGCTCGTGCATGGACACTAGTCAAACTCAAGTGAATGTAACCATTACTGCTTTTGTAATGTGTTAAAAAAAGTGTTGCTTTTTTTTTACAAAAAAAGTTAAAAAATTAAGAAGAACAGCTGTGACTTTCTGACTTTCTCTAATGCCTATTTAATATCTAGAGCAGGGATACCCATTATCTTTTTCCTTTTTCTTTTTCTTTTGTCTTGCTGGTGCAGTTTTACTACACTGTACTATACTTCTTTTCTAAAAGTACTTAAAAATGCAATTCTTATTAAATAATAAATTAATTCATAAACAGAACAAAAAGTTTGTTCTCTCATTGGGTGAGGAGAGTTGAAGTAGCTTTCTGTTGGGCCTAATCAAATGTCCTCAAGGGCCAGGTTTGGTCAACCCTGTTCTAGATTATAATCTAAGGAGTGTATTATTTTATGTAGACATATTTCAAAATGTTTAATTCCAGAATTCAAAAACTGTCCATTAGCTTCTATTATAAGTGAGTTCTGAACCAGAGGATTTTCTGGCTCAGTACAGGGAAGAGTGTGCATTATTGTCTGTGGACACTGACAATGTTACACTTTACTGCAAGGCAGTGTTCATAAGGCTATATGATGCCTGCATAAGCTTGTCATGACAACTGACAGGTTGCAGATCAGGCATCTTGTTCCAGCACATACCGCAAATGCTTGATCGGACTGAGACCTGGGAAATTCGTGTGCCTGGAAAACACCATGAATGCTTCATCACGTTCTTCAAACCATTGCCAAACAATGTGTGCATTATGGCAAGATGTGTTATCCTATTGAAAAAATAGATGAAAACACCATTGCAAGGTGTGCCTGGACCCAAGGTTTCCCAGCAGTGCATCACACTCCCTGTGCTGTCTTGTCTTCTGTCCACAGTGCATCCTGGTGCCATCACTTCTCCAGGTCATGGCACACAAGTATCCAGCCACCCACATGATATAAGATAAAATGGGGCTCATCATGTCAGGAGACCTTCTTCCATTGCTCCAAGATCCAGTTCTGGTGCTCTTATGCTCATTGTAGATGCTTTAAGTGATGGACAGGGGTTAGCCTGGGCACCCTGACCAATCAGTGGCTGCACACCCAGTACACAGCAGGGTGTGATGCATTATGTGTTGTGACACATTCTTCCCAGAACCATCTATAAAAATTGATGTGACTTGTGCCACAGGAACCTTTCTGTCAGTTTGGATCAGATGGGATAGCCTTTGTTGCCCTCGTGCCTCAATGAGCCTTTAGCACCCCAGTTTAACCACCGCTCTTGGTAGGGACTCGCCACTGCTGACCGGGAGTGCCAGTGACCAGTCATCTGGTCATAATGATGTATGGTGTCTGAATCATGCAGGTCTTCCTGTCTGCCCATTCCTCCTGTGTCCAGAATCTCGGCTATGAGAATTTACATAGCATCTTATATATCCCAGACCTTGCTGTGCACTGATGATATGAGATAATGGTTATTCACTTCAATTGTTAGTGATTAAAATGGTTTGGTTTATCTGTGATTATCACAGTGACACAATGCTGGTGATAGCTTGACTCTTATAAAAGATAAAATGAAACTTTATCTTAGGGCCATAGAAAATGCTTACTGTTGTTCATCTAGTCTGACTTAGCTATGACATGTAATCAGCATTAGTCATTAATGTAATGTCAGAAAAACATCAAGGTCACAATGACATATATGTTAATGTCACCTTTCTCAGCTTCATGACACGTGACACCTATTGGAATATGTTTATAAATGTTTATGGAGGTCTTTGTCACTTGTCACAAAGGTCTTATGAGCACTGCCCTATAGTAAAGTGTTACTAAGTCTAGGTTGAAAACATTGGATTATTCCTTTTATGGCAGCTTTGACATGCTGAAAAGCTTGTCTCCCAGTGATAGTGAGGGCCTTTGTATCTTGTCCTCTGCTGCCAATTAGTTCAAGTGCAAAGGCTGAGCAGGCTGGAACTGGCTCTAGTCCATGAAGCCATACCAGAAGCCACTTTCTCCTGTCCTATAAAGCCCCATGCGGCAATACTGCACAGACAGTGATCTATGTATATATAAAGTACATGTAATTGTGTGTCCATTCAAGCGCATGACAATTCACGAGTGTCCTGACCCAAAGCCTGCCCATTATATCCTCAATGTAAACCGGTTCCAAATTGCTGAGGCTCACATGTACCATCCAGAGGGGAGCAGCTATATGATTAAGGGACTAGTGCTGATGTGGCATCTTTCAAAAAAAAAAAAACGTCAGCGCACTGCACCTGTTCCTCCAGTGCGGGGGGCAGCCGGTGCCAGGGCTTTGGGGACAGGCTGTTTAATGGGCTGACAGGACCACAGGGAACACAGCTGCTGCCTGCAGCCCTCGACTGTGTGCTGAAGTGATAAGCCCCCCCTTCCTTGACCCATCCCGCTGCTCTGCCAGAAACTCCATGTCTCCCTTCATCCCTTCCTCATCCTCGTCCAGAGGATCCAGAACAACAGAGGCAACAAAGCAACAGCAGCCTGCATTTCAATATGCCTTAGATGCTTATTCAACAGCATGTGTCTGTTTTTTTTTTTTGGAATTTCTTTGGGGAATTCTTGTGTTTATTTTGGAAATGATAACAATGTGAACGCTCTTTTTCGGTTTTTGGTTGATGTGGGTTGTTTTTGTTTTTGTCTTTTTTTATTTTTGTTTGGCAAAGAATACTGATATTCAGAAGAATGAGAGGAAGACGTCTAAAATCGAAGTGTCTTCTAAGGTCCCAGGAATAGAAACACAGGATAATAAGCTCCTGAAATCTTCCTCTGGCTCACATTTGGAAAACCTTCAAGGGGAGATTTAGTGTACATGTGTCTCAAGAGAGCTTATTAGAATAATTGTGACACAAAGGAAGACTGTGTGTTGATGAGATGGCACCTGACAGCCGGCTATGAGTGAGCAGGTTTGAGGCAGTGTGGCCCTGTAGGCCACTCTGATGCCCTTGACTCTGCAGATGAGGATTGCAGCAGGACGTTTTCCTCTCTTTCTTGCTATAATCATGGAGCTATATTTGTTCTAGTGCTTCTCTTTATATTCTTTCCCCTCCTTCCTTTTGGCTTTTGCTGCTATGGGCATGTGTGTGTCTATGTGTGTGTGTGTGTGTGTGTGTGTGTGTGTCTGTGTGTCTGTGTGTGTGTTTCTGCTTTACTGGTGCTTGTGTAAGTATTGTTATCTCTTGCTTGCCTCCCCGTCCTGATGGTTCTTCATCGTAGAAGCTCAGAGTAAGCCATACTACTCGGACTACTCCCCAACTCGACGTCTCATCCACAAGATGTGCACCAGCCACTACCTGGACCTATTCATCACCATCGTCATCGGCCTCAACGTCATCACCATGTCCATGGAGCACTACCAGCAGCCCAGGGTAGGTATTCTCACTTCAGTCAAACGTGTACCTGAATAAGAAATATTATATCAACACAGCCGTGTTGATATACAGTACTGTGCAAAGGTCAGAGATCAACCTTTATTCATTAAATTTCCAATCAAAATGGAATGTAACATGTGTCCACCCCTCAATTTTTAATTTTTGGGAGGCCTGCTTTCATTTTTCAAAGAAATCTGCAGGGACAGTTTTCCACACTTCAGAAGTTCTGTCTTAGTAGCTGGATATATTTCCTGCTTCTCACAATCCAATCCTAAACACAGTCAAAGATGTCAAGGTATGGACGCTGGGGTGGTCGGTCCATTTGTTCTAAAAACCCCAGAAGCTTCTTTGTTTGTTTGATTTTTTTATTTCCTTTTTTTATTAATGGCTTCTTGACAGCTATACATCCTTCACACCCACAAAACCAATTTTCACATCTGAAGCAAGAGTGGAGCTTGATTTTCTCCTAAAGATGAAAGCCTTAAGTACTATTTAAATGATGGTGACAGGTTTGGTGGTTTACCAGGTCTTGCATGGTCTTTTTCCCATTTTCTCTGTATCTTCTTACTTATTTATTTATTTGCATATAGTAGGGGCAGTCGTGGGCTGGAGGTTAGGGAACCAGCCTTGCGACCAGAATGTCGCTAGTTCAATTCCATGAGCCGACAGTACATGACTGAGGTGCCCCTGAGCGAAGCACCTAGCCCCCAACTGCTCCCCGGGCGCTGTAGACAGGGCTGCCCACCGCTCCGGGCAAGTGTGCTCACTGCCCTCTAGTTTGTCATCACTAGTGTTTGTGTGGTATTTCACTGCACGGATGGGTTAGACTGCAGAGGTAAAATTTCCCCATTGTGGGACTAATAAGGGTCAATTATACATTGTTTTTAACTTTTGTTATGAAACTCCTATTTTTCACTTATTTGTGCAGGTCTTATATTTAATCTCCTCAGAAATATCTACTGAAAAATCTTGTACTTATAACTTGTATTTAATAGTCTAAAATGAGTATAAGTTAAATAAATGAAAGATCATCTCTGACTTTTGCACAATACTGCATGTTAGGTAAATTCAATGCTTCACTTCTTTTTAGTACTCAGCACAGCTCATTGAGAATATTTTATTGTTCTGGAAGAATGGCCCCTCTTGCATAACTGCTAATGGTCACTTACACTACATTTTTAAGGCCCCTGTGTCGTTTTTATTGCCCTTCCAAAAATGACTTACTTAATCGTCTCTCTTTGTTGGTCTGCTTTGTTGTAAGGAACTTTAGTTATGACACACTAGTGATTATTTAATTTGTTTTAAATTGCATTAGTAGTGCTTTTATTGGCCTTCTCTAAAACACTATATTACTGGTCTTTTGCACCATCATATACAGTTGTTACAAAAAAGCTTGTCTGACTAAACTGAGGAACTCATTCACTGAAATTTACAAATGTTCCCTTTGCCTCCACATGATAATGAATGAGCATTTATTAAAGCAATAAGCCTTGACAGACCATTCATTACAGTCATTTTACTATGGTTCAGGCCTTGGTTATCCACAACATAAAGAGGAGTATACAAATGGTGATAAATACAGTACAATAAAATAGTTTAAAGTTAAAACACACACATCTTCTATCCTTCTGGGTCACGGGGGAAGCTGGAGCCTATCCCAGTAGTAATTGGGTGGAAGGCAGGATATACGCTGGACAGGTCACCAGTCCATCGCAGGGCAGACAGACAGACATATACATTCACACCCACACTCATACCTAGGGGCAATTTAGCCTGTCCAGTTGGCCTGACTGTCTTTGGACATGTCTGCTGACCTGTCCAGGGTGTGTCCTACCTTCCACCCAGTGACTACTGGGATAGGCTCCAGCGCCCCCTGCAACCCAGGAGGATAAGCAGCTTAGAATATGCATGAGTTAAATAAATAATACAATATAAATATTACAATACAAAATAATATGATTCCAAAATAATTTAATTAATTATACAAAAAATAACTTTATTTATTATTAGTAGTAATCACAATACAATATTTTGTTACCAGTATTCTGTGGTTGCCAAGCAACACAATGGGCAAAGATCACTCCATGAACAGCACAACTTGTTTTTGCAACAGCTTTAAACATCAGATCTTAGTTTTATAAAAATAACTATCATGATTAAGCAGAGTAACTGGAAGACTTTCTGCTCTAATTTGTAAGAAGGCCGAACTGGAATCAGCCAAGATCAGAATCTGACTTTTTCTCCAAAAAAGTCATTGACAATTTACAAATTTAAATTTGCTTGATCTATGTTGCAGTTTTCTGACATAAATAACATGAGGCAGGTGTGCAAAAGTTTGAACACCTTCAGTCAAATTACGTTTTGTTGATCCTCTACAATTTTAAGTGATAACCTGAAGGGAAGTTACATTCAGATATAGCCAAGATGGCACATACAGCAGTGGGCCACAAGTACACTCACCAAGGCATTTTGGTGCCCCTACCATATGCTAATAATGCACTTTACATCTGACACAAAATTAAGTTATTAAGAAAATATAAATTTATTGACTTAAGTTTGACTGAGTAACTTGCTTAAAAGTTTTCTTATACCAAGGAAACACTCACTCAGTTGACCTAGTTTGTTTGGTTGATAGTCTAAATGTCCATCCATCCATCCATCCATCATCTTCCGCTTCTCCGGGGTTCGGGTCGCGGGGGCAGCATTCTGAGCAATGAAGCCCAGACCTCCCTTTCCCCAGCCACTTCCACTAGCTCCCTGAGAGGGATTCCGAGGCGCTCCCAGGCCAGCTGGGCGATATAGTCACGCCAGCGTGTCCTGGGTCTTCCCCGGGGTCTCCTCCCAGGTGGACTTGCCTGTGACACCTCCCAAGGGAGGCGTCCAGGAGGCATCCTAACAAGATGCCCGAACCACCTCAACTGGCTCCTCTCGACGTGAAGAAGCAGCGGCTCTACTCCGAGTCCCTCCCGGATGACCGAACTTCTCACCCTATCTCTAAGGGAGAGTCCAGCCACCCTGCGGAGGAAACTCATTTCGGCCGCTTGTATTCGCGATCTCGTTCTTTCGGTCATTACCCAAAGCTCATGACCATAGGTGAGGGAGGGAATGTAGATCGACCAGTAAATCGAGAGCCTTGCCTTATGGCTCAGCTCTTTCTTTACCACAACAGACCGGTAAAGAGCCCGCATCACTGCTGACCCAGCACCAATCCGCCTGTCAATCTCCCGCTCCCTTGTACCATCACTCGTGAACAAGACCCCGAGATACTTAAACTCCTCCACTTGAGGCAAGAGCTCATCCCCGACCCAGAGTGGGCTCTCCACCCTTTCCCGCGTGAGAACCATGGCCTCGGATTTGGAGGTACTGATCCTCATCCCGGCCGCTTCACACTCGGCTGCAAACCGATCCAGTGAAAGCTGAAGTTCATGGCCTGATGTCCCCAATAGGACCACATCATCTGCAAACAGCAGAGATGTGACCCTGAGGTCACCAAACCGGACACCCTCCATCCCCTGGCTGCGCCTAGAAATTCTATCCATAAAAATTATGAATAGAATCGGTGAAAAAGCCATGCGAACCAAACTCCTGCTTTGTTTGTACAGGGCCTGAATGGCTCGTAGCAAAGAGCCATGTACCCCGTACTCCCGAAGCACCTCCCACAGAATACCCCGGGGAACACAGTCGAATGCCTTCTCCAAATCCACAAAGCACATGTGGACTGGTTGGGCAAACTCCCATGAACCCTCCAGAATCCTGGAGAGGGTAAAGAGTTGGTCCAGTGTTCCACGACCAGGGCGGAACCCACACTGCTCCTCCTGAATCCGAGGTTCGACTATAAGCCAGACTCTCTTCTCCAGTACCCTTGCATAGACCTTACCAGGGAGGCTGAGGAGTGTGATTCCCCTGTAGTTGGAACACACCCTCCGGTCCCCCTTTTTAAAAAGAGGCACCACCACCCCAGTCTGCCAATCCAGTGGCACCACCCCCGATGTCCACGCAATGTTGAAAAGGCGTGTCAGCCAAGACAGCCCCACAACATCCAGAGCCTTGAGGAACTCGGGACGGATCTCATCCACCCCTGCAGCCCTGCCGCCAAGGAGCTTTTTAACTACCTTAGCGACTTCAGCCTCAGTAATGGACAAGCCTATTCCCGTGTCCCCAGACTCGGCCTCCTCACTGGAGAACGTGTTGGTGGGATTGAGATGGTCCTCAAAGTATTCCTTCCACCGCCCAATGACGTCTTCAGTCGAAGTCAGCAGCACACCATCTCCACTGTATACAGTGCTAGTGGCACACTGCTTTCCCCTTCTGAGTCGCCTGACGGTTTGCCAGAATCTTTTCGGAGCCGACTTAAAGTTACTTTCCAAGGCCTCACCGAACTCTTCCCACACCCGGGTTTTTGCCTTGGCAACGACTGAAGCCGCAGATCGCTTGGCCTGTCGATACCTGCCAGCTGCCTCTGGTGTCCTACAGGCCAACCATGTCCGGTAGGACTCCTTCTTCAGCTTGATGGCATCTCTCACCTGGGGTGTCCACCACCGGGTTCGAGGATTACCGCCCCGACAGGCACCAACTACCTTGCGACCACAGCTACAGTCAGCCACTTCAACAATGTAGGAGCGGAACATGGCCCATTCTGAGTCAATGTCCCCCACCTCCCCCGATATCTGGTCAAAGTTCTGACGGAGGTGTGAGTTGAAGATCAATCTGACAGGTTCTTCTGCCAGACGTTCCCAGCAAACCCTCACTATACGTTTGGGTTTGCCTGGTCTGACTGGCATCTTCCCCCACCACCTGATCCAACTCACCACCAGGTGGTGATCAGTTGACAGCTCAGCTCCTCTCTTTACCCGAGTGTCCAGTACACATGGCCGCAAGTCCGCTGACACGACTACAAAGTCAATCATTGAACTGCGGCCTAGGGTGTCCTGGTGCCATGTGCACTTATGGACATCCTTGTGTTCAAACATGGTGTTCGTTATGGACAAACTGTGGTTTGCACAGAAGTCCAAAAACTGAACACCACTCGGGTTCAGATCAGAGAGGCCATTCCTCCCAATCACACCCCTCCAGGTCTTACTGTCATTGCCCACGTGAGCGTTGAAGTCCCCCAGTAGGACAATCGAGTCTCCAGGAGGAGCACTTTCAAGCACCCCTTCCAAGGACTCTATGAAGGCTGGGTATTCTGAACTGCTGTTCGGTGCATAAGCACAGACAACAGTCAGGACCCGTTCCCCAACCCGAAGGCGTAGGGAAGCTACCCTCTCGTCCACCGGGGAAAACCCCAACATACAGGCGCCGAGTCGAGGGGCTATGAGAAAGCCCACACCTGCCCGCCGCCTCTCACCATGGGCAACTCCAGAAAAGAAAAAAGTCCAGCCCCTCTCAAGGAGATTGGACCCAGAGCCCAAGCTGTGTGTTGAGGTGAGCCCGACTATATCTAGCCGGTATCTCTCAACCTCGCGCACCAACTCAGGCTCCTTCCCCGCCAGTGAGGTAACGTTCCAAGTTCCAAAAGCCAGTTTCAGCAACCGAGGATCAGAACGCCAAGGCCCACGCCTTCGGACACTGCCCGATCCACAATGCACCGCACCCCTACTACTGCCCCTCCTATCGGTGGTGGGTCGATGGGAGGGGGGACTCATGTAGCTCCTTCGGGCTGGGCCCGGCCGGGCACCATGAGTGAATGCCCGGCCACCAGACGCTCGCTGGCGAGCCCCTCCCCCAGGCCTGGCTCCAGGGTGGGGCCCCGGTAACCCTGATCCGGGCAGGGTACACAAGTCCTGTTTTGTTATCCTCATAGGGGTGGTTATGGATCACACTTTGTCTGGCCTGTCACCTAGGACCAGTTTGCCATGGGAGACCCTACCAGGAGCTTTTGCTCCAGACAACATAGCTCCTAGGGTCCTTCAAGCACACAAACCTCTCCACCACGATAAGGTGGTGATCCATGGAGAGGTAGTCTAAATGTAAATAAGTTAATACATATTTTACAAGCCTATATATGGCATTTTCAACTTTATTTAAAAACATATTGAGAAAAAAAAACTATATTATAAAATGTAATAAATACTTTTTAACTTTTACACAGGCCACATTTTATGTTTTTTCCCCACTTATGTTACATTGAGTAAATAAGTAGTAACATGCATGGAAACATTGCTCAGACAATCAACAAAACGTGTAATTTGACCAGGTTATAAAAACTTTTACATACATCTGTAGGAGTATGTGCACTGAATTTGAATGCTACTGCTACACCTATGTCAAAATATCATAGCATATTTATGTATGACTCACCATGCTATACAGCCAGTTGCCTTACTTTCAGTGTAGCAATTTATTTGGTTTCATGTGTTTATTTAGATCACAGAGAATGAACTTTGGATTAAAAAAAAAATTAAAAGACTATAAAACTTGACCAAATGATCAGTCACGGCCAAGTTTGACTGTAAAGAAATGCGAATCGTTCATAAAAATTCATGATCGGAGCACGTCTAACAGTTTGAGTCTTAGCTCACTGTTTATCCAGATGAGTCAGCTAGAAATACATTTGGGACATTGTAGAGTTTTTAGTGTCTGTTACTTTCTCCTATTTATAAAAAGTTGTTATTTACTTCCTCTGTTAATGCTGTTCTCTGCTGGTCGTTCTCCAGACATTGCCCCCGTTGCTAATGGAGTACACCAGCCATACCTGTGGCTATAAATAGATGTCTGCTTTCATTAGAAACAAAGCAGAGAGAGGAAGAGGCATTGTAGGTTATTGACCATTGCCAGCTTAAATACTTATCCACAGTGTAAGGTCAGTTGATTTTTGATGGATTGTCAGACCCCAGCCTTGCCATGTGAGTCAAAGTCTAGGAACAGTGGAACAGGAACGGCTGTAGTTAGAGTGCCAGTCACTAGAAATGCCTGACCTTGAATGTCTGCGTTCAGTCAAGTCTAATCCTTCACCATCTTTCAGTTATAATACAACAAGCTAAAACAAGCCCCCCCCCCCCATCCATCCATCCATCCATCCATCCATCCATCCATTATCTTTCGCTTCTCCGGGTTTCGGGTCGCGGGGGCAGCATCCTATGCAATGAGGCCCAGACCTCCCTTTCCCCAGCCACTTCCACTAGCTCTCCAAGGGGGATTCCGAGGCGCTCCCAGCCCAGCTGGGCGATATAGTCATGCCAGCGTGTCCTGGTTCTTCCCCAGGGTCTCCTCCCAGGTGGACTTGCCTGTGACACCTCCAGAGGGAGGTGTCCAGGAGGCATCCTAACCAGATGCCCGAACCACCTCAACTGGCTCCTCTCGACGTGAAGAAGCAGCGGCTCTACTCCGAGTCCTTCCTGGATGACCGAACTTCTCACTCTATCTCTAAGGGAGAGTGCAGACACCCTGCGGAGGAAACTCATTTCGGCCGCTTGTATTCGCGATCTTATTCTTTCGGTCATTACCCAAAGCTCATGACAATAGGTGAGGGTGGGAACATAGATCGACCGGTAAATCGAGAGCCTTGCCTTATGGCTCAGCTCTTTCTTTACCACAACAGACCGGTAAAGAGCCCGCATCACTGCTGACCCAGCACCAATCCGCCTGTCAATCTCCCGCTCCCTTGTACCATCACTTGTGAACAAGACCCCGAGATACTTGAACTCCTCCACTTGAGGCAAGAGCCTATCCCCGACCCAGAGAGGGCTCTCCACCCTTTTCTGCCCGAGAACCATGGTCTCGGATTTAGAGGTACTGATCCTCATCCCGGCCGCTACACACTCAGCTGCAAACCGATCCAGCGAAAGCTGAAGTTCGTGGCCTGATGTCCCCAATAGGACCACATCATCTGCAAATAGCAACGATGTGACCCTGAGGTCACCAAACTGGACACCCTCCATCCCCTGACTGTGCCTAGAAATTCTATCCATAAAAAATATGAATAGAATCGGTGACAAAGGGCAGCCCTGGGAACAAGTCTGACTTACTGCCGGCTATGCAAACAAACTCCAGCTTTGTTTGTACAGGGCCTGAATGGCTTGTAGCAAAGAGCCATGTACCCCGTACTCCCGAAGCACACAGAATACCCCGGGGAACACAGTCGAATGCCTTCTCCAGATCCACAAAGCACATGTGGACTGGTTGGGCAAACTCCCATGAACCCTGGTTCGACTATAAGCCAGACTCTTTAATCCAGTACCCCTGCATAGACCTTACCAGGGAGGCTGAGGAGTGTGATTCCCCTGTAGTTGGAACACACCCTCTGGTCCCCTTTTTTAAAAAGAGGCACCACCACCCCAGTCTGCCAATCCAGTGGCACCGCCCCCGACGCCCACGCAATGTTGAAAAGGTGTGTCAGTCAAGACACCCGCACAACATCCAGAGCCTTTAGGAACTCAGGGCAGATCTCATCCACCCCTGGAGCCTTACCACCAAGGAGCTTCTTAACTACCTTAGCGACTTTGGTCGCAGTAATGGACAAGCCTATTCCCATGTCCCCAGACTCTGCCTCCACACTGGAGAACGTGTCGGTGAGATTGAGAAGGTCCTCAAAGTATTCCTTCCACCGTCCAATGACGTCTTCAGTCGAAGTCAGCAGCACACCATCTCTACTATATACAGTGCTAGTGGCACACTGCTTTGCCAGAATCTTTGCGGAGCCGACTTAAAGTCACTTTCCAAGGCCTCACCAAACTCCTCCCACACACGGGTTTTTGCCTTGGCGACAACTGAAGCCGCAGATCGCTTGGCCTGTCGATACCTGCCAGCTGCCTCTGGTGTCCCACAGGCCAACCATGCCCGGTAGGACTCCTTCTTCAGCTTGACGGCATCTCTCACCTGGGGTGTCCAGGGGTTCGAGGATTACTGCCCCGAAAGGCACCAACTACCTTACGGCCACAGCTACAGTCCGCTGCTTCAACAATGGAGAAGCGGAACGTGGCCCATTCTGAGTCAATGTCCCCCACCTCCCCCGATATCTGGTCTAAGTTCTGACAGAGGTGTGAGTTGAAGATCAATCTGACAAGTTCTTCTGCCAGACGCCCCACCCCGCTGAAGGCCTGACTCACAATCGATGTTCCAGTTCATTCCAAAGGTGTTCAGTTGAGCTGAGGTCAGGGCTCTGTGTAGGCCACTGAAGTTCCTCCACAACATATCTGACAAATTCTCTGGATCTTGCTTTGTGCACACGGAGGTAGTCATACTGGAACAGGAAAGGGCCTTCCTGAAACTGTTGCTATGAAGTTGGAAGCATATAATTGTCTAAAATGTCTTTGTATGCTGTACAATTAATATTCTATTTCACTGGAACTACAGGGTCTAGCCCAAACCTGAAAAACAGCCCCAGACAATTATCTCTCCTCCACCAAACTTTACTGTTGGCACTATGCATTCTAGTAGCTAGTATTCTAATGGCATCTACCAAGCCCTGATTTGTTTGTTACACTGCCAGATAGTAAAGCATGATTCATCACTGAAGAAAACACATTCCACTGCTTCAGTGTCCAGTGGTGGTATGCTTTACACCACTCTAGCCAATGCATTGTACATAGTGATCTTGTGGCTTGTGTGCAGCTGCTCAGCCTTATGAACCCAGTTCATGAAGCAGTTCTTGTCCTGATGTTGTTTCCACAGACAGTGATGCAACACAGGATGGGTGATTTTTATGTGCTACACATTTCAGCACTCTGTGGCCCTCTCTGCCTTATGATTGAGCTGGCTGCTCCTAGACCTTTCCATTTAACAGTATTAGCGCCAATTGACTAGGGAATATCTAACAGGGCAGAAATTTCACAAACTGACTTGTCAAAGGTGCCGTCCTATGACAGTGCCACATTCAGAGTCACTTAACTCTTCAGTATGACCCATTCTGCCAGTGCTTGTATCTGGAAATGTGTTTGATTTCATACATGTTGGCAATGAGTGTGGCTGAAACACATGAACTCAGTAATTAGGAAAAGTGTCTGCATACTGCATATGTACTTCTCTGCCTCATATTATTCATCATCAAATAATATAGGGAGATTAATTCGAAAGAGGTCCTGAATATTCTGCTGTTACTCCTGTTAAGATGAAGCAATCTGAACCAAAATAATATGCTTCAAATCTTTACGTATGTGTAATCAATTGCATTACATGTGATTCTGAAAGTGACCTCTGTTTCTGGTTAGACACATGAACAGGGATGGGGGTATGCACCCAGAAGTTGCTGACGGCTTGTTCAAAGCTCCATATACTGAGGAGCTCATTGCACGTTGTTTTGTTCATATTGCTTTCCTCCTAGTGAGAATTATTTTAGAATATTCAAGTCCTCTTTCAAGCAAATTTCTCTGTACAATTACAACACAAAATGAAAATAATAAATTATTGTATGGAACAAAATTTTGTTTTTGGTCTCGGCCGGTCCAATTGTGCACCTCTAATGGCTGTAGAGCAATTTTCAAAACAATGCTTTCATTCATTTCTACATTTAAACAACATCGAGATCACGTCTTCAGCAGTGATCACTCTCGTCTTATTCTCACTTGGGATCTCGGTCTTTTTTGCAGGTGCTTGATGAAGCACTGAAAATCTGCAACTACATTTTCACAGTCATCTTTGTGCTGGAGTCTGTTTTCAAACTCGTGGCATTTGGATTCCGCCGTTTCTTCAAAGACAGGTAAGAGACACACAGCAACTGCTATTCCTGATCTTCGAGACATGAATAAATCACAATTGTGCGTCAGGGACTCTGTGTGAAAGAATCCAGATGCAATGACAGCTACATAATTGATGTCTTGTGTATATCAATAGCTTGTTGGTCATTTTAAAGCTTTATCCCACACCATGATATCACAGCATAGAGATCCTTGGTTAGCCTCAGACTGTGACAAGCCCAGTGAGGGATGAATGGTTTGGCATCTGTGGTGGAAACTAAGAAACATTTCATATCATTTGTGGTTGTCAAAAGAAACCATTCTGCTTCTAGTATCCGAATTCAGTTTCATGACGAGTCATAATAATTTGATACTGCCTTTGGGTTAGAGACCAACAGTGACCCTGTTGTAATTCAGTAGATTTGCATCTCTTTCTTTTAGCTGTCAAATGGAGCGCAGGCATGCATGTTTGACGGTCTAATTCAGCAGACTTGAGACATGAATAGGTGCAGTGGCTTAGGTCCATTCTTTAGCTGGAACTTAGATCATTTAATCAAGTAAGTACATCAACATATGAGACTTGAAGCAACAACAAAACAGCATATAGTATTTTTGTATTGCACCACATAATGTAAAATTGATCAAAAAGGAGAAACTCTCATTACCAACATACAATTAGAGCAGTATCACGAAAACTAAATCAATTTAACTTAAATTGATTTAACTGCACATAAAAACAATCTATCTGCTATATCTCGGAAACAGCTGTTGTACTATCAGGATATAAATAGTGATAAATGTTTCCTAAAATTTTCAGCATTTCAAGGGCGAGTATCATGGAAAACTGAATTGTTGTTTTGCGAATAGTATGTAAACATTGTTAAACAGGACTCAAACAATTCACTTTCCAATCTTATCAGTCCATATATAAAAAAGTAAGCTATAAAATAGCATTTTTCCATTTTTGTGATGTCATGGTTATGTAAAAATGGACCATTTTGGACCATAAAGCCACACTAATAGCATAAGTGGACATCAAAAAAGTAAAATACAAAAAAATAAAATTATACCATATGGGCTTTTTAAGATTGAGTCTCTGGCTTAACACCAATAATGCATCCTCCATTTGAGTCAAGTGTAGAAGTGGTTATTACACTAACAGGTTTATGATGTTATTTCAAAGATTTCATAGTATCTATTATATAATCTCCATTATAACTGCTTTCATTTAAAACCACTAATAACTCCAGAACACACAGCTCATAGTTTAAAGCAGGCCTAACATTGCACTGTGTGTGACTGATAATGCTTTATAACACTGATTACAGTAATGCACACTGTTCCAAGTCTGTTTGCAATAGCGAGTCCACTTTGATCACACAGCCCGCAGTTAACAAAGCTGGTAGGAAATGGCAGAAATGATTTGTGTGATCATTTTTGCTTCACGTCTCCCTCATATCTAATGAAACACCTCGCGTGGCCGCAAGCCTCTGAGAATTGGCTGGCCTCAAAGCCGGCTCCAGGCAGCACTTCAGCCATGACACTGCTGCAGTGCTTAACCTCAGAGGAAGTGATTTCAATTTTGGCAAGTAGTTTTAAGTCTCACTTGGAGGCACTGAATACTTGTAGAAGCTCAAAAAACAGCGAGGTAAGATTGAGTTCAAATGAGACTTTTGACATTGTGTGATGTTTGAATAATGATGAATAATGTTTTAACCTGTGAAAACTGGAAATGAAATTGGAAACTGGAACTTTCTTAAACTCGTGGTTTGAGGGGTTGTGTTGATATATCATCACTGTCATAAGAAAACATATCTCCAGAACAGTAACTGAGAAGAAGGAGAAAAAGTCACAACATCTGATAGTATTAATAAAAGATAAAAGGTTTGTGTTGTTATATAATCTCCAGGATTTCCAGTGCATTTGTCATGAATAGTTCACACAATGTAAACTTTGTTTTTTAATTGAGTTTAACATTAGAATTTTTATTATGACTAAAACAATATGTTTGTGAGCAGTGTTGGGTAGTAAAAGCCTACAGGCTGGATTATTTAACAATCTGATTACAAAAAAATGAAATAATCTGACTAAGATACATTTGAAAATAAACAGAGAACAAACAGAAAGAATAAAAGCTTTAATTTTGTATCAAGCCAAGTCAATCCATCTGTCTATAATACAAATTTTACTGAGTTTGACCATAAGTTATCTATTATGATTGATAATAATAATTGTGTGCACTTTTAGGAGAAAGAATAAAAGCAGAAGGGTTGTTAGGGTCTTCACTTAATTCAGCCTTGAAATACATAAGATAAGGCAGTGGGCATTTGACTATTGCATGTATAGTACTCAAAAGTGGTCTTGAGACACTGTCTGAATACAGTTTGTCTTGTCTCATTACTTTTCAAGTTAAAGTTATACTTTATTCATTCATATCCATCAGAAATGCAGCAATGACCAGGTTTACTACTGAAACTCAGAATTATGCATCATTAATTCAAAAACTCAAGTAAGGCGAGTAAAAGCACTTAAACACTGGTGCTTCTTCCCTTTACATTAGTTAATACAGTATATAGTACTTCATTCACATTAGTGTTTAGTTGCATATTCCTTCCATTAAATGGCAGTCTTCTAAATTATTAACAGTATTAATTGAGTGCTAGGATAATTAATGAATTACTGCAAGGATTTCATCACATTCAATGCAATCTTTCTCAGCAAAATATTGTATTCATCATTTTAATTTGAAATCAATTCAGCTTAAGATATTTTCTGTAAAAACACACCAAATTACTGTGTTATATAATGTTACTGGGGTGAATAGTAGCTTTACATAGTAGCATTAACGGGTTTGAGCATGATGTGGTTACGTATTTGGATGAGTGTTTTTTAATAAGGAGGTTAGGTGAAGTTTTCTAGTTTGCTGTTGTGAATGTGGACTCAAAATATTGATTGATATAGTTTAGCTGGAATCATGTACTTCTGAATAAGGTAAAGCACAAGTTCCATAATAGATAAACTAATTAAATCTCAAAAGATAAAGGACTGATGAGACATCCCTAGACTACTTTTTGAAAGCTGGGTATTTTTAAGGAAGAACAGTAGGAAAAAGATAAGTTATCTAGAAGGCAACACATTATATTACACTAGTTTAGACATCTAAAACAGTGGTTTTAACCTGTGGGCTGTGGTGGCCATCAGTGTTTTTTTTTTTAAACCACAAAAAAATCATCACAATATAGACATTAAACCAAACATAATTTTAAATTTGACATGTATTCTTGGGATAATTATTTGCAAAAATAATACACATTTATATCGAGCACAATGACTGTTCTGGCAAAATTCTATCTAGATATGTGTATATTTTCAGGCCAAGCCCATGTAAAACATTTCACTTTTCAATTATAAAGAATTAATCCATCATGGATAAACAGCTTAAAATCAGGGTCTTTCAAAAGGAAAGATTCAAAGGCTTGGCAGTCTTCAAGTGAAGCGGCCGCTGTATCTCAGACCGAGAGAAAAGTGCTAGGCTTCACATGCGTGGGCACTGATAACCTCTTTGTGTTGTTTGCTCTGAGGTCTTATCAAAACACTTCACACCATCACTAAAGTGTCATCCTGCACTCTCCGTTTATGTTTACAGGTGGAACCAGTTGGATCTAGCCATTGTTCTGCTGTCCATCATGGGAATAACTCTGGAGGAGATAGAAGTCAACGCCTCACTGCCCATCAACCCCACCATCATCCGCATCATGAGAGTACTGCGTATTGCCCGTGGTGAATATACACTCACTCTGCTTTGTGTTCTACTGGCTCTACTGTCTTACTTTTTACTATCCTGAGAAAGAACTCAGTGCTTTTACTGATGCTCTGTGCCAGCATCTGTATGGCTGCTGTTTCACAGTCCCACATCATGTAGATAGAGACCAGATGGCTGCAATGAGAAATTCAGTTCACATAACCTCTCTCTAACATGCACGCACACACACACACACACACACACACATACCCTCAGTGTGTGTGAGAAGCTGGGGCGCTCATCTGTTTTAGGCGATTACTCTCCTTCTAATGAATGAGCTGCTGCGGGAGTCTTTATAGATTACTCCCTCAACAGAGACGGCCAAGCAAACACACCTGCTTTAGAGAGAGATACAGACTGAGCGTGTGAGTGTGAGTGTGTTTACACGTGCACCGTGGCTCTCCTGTCTTCATAGAGACACTCCCTTAATTAAAGCCACAGCCTTCCTCAGCTCCATCAGCTCCAGAGGCAGTACAGTCTGGTCCATGCCAGAATGGCCTCGTCATCAGTGTCATTAAAGTGGTGTGTTGTGATCACGATCCCAATAATAACACAAACATGCTAATCTAGTCATGCTGAAAATTGCAGGCAAATTCCATTTCACTTGTCACTCCTAAAGTAGCACTGCATCTAAAGCATCTCTTCACAGCTCTCTGATCCATCCTTTCCCTCTTCTGCCCCATTGATCATATTCATCTCTTACTTTATTCACCCCAGGATCACAAAGCAACCTATACTGCTGTGAAAAAGCGTTTGCCCCCTTCCCAATTTCTTCTATTTTTCACACTTTCAGATCATTAGACTTCTTTTAATATTGGACACTTACCTCAGTTATGGTCAATGTACAGGTTTCCACAATAAGAAACACACTGGGCAAAAATCTCATCCATTGGAAACAAACAAAAAAAATGGCATTTACCAAAACAAATCTAGATGACCCCTAAGACTTTTGGGATAATATTCTGTGGACTCAAAGGTGGAACTTTTTGCAAGACATGGGTCCCATTACATCTGGCAAAAAGCCAACACCACATTCCACCATAAAGTGACTTGTGATAGCTTAGCATCCGGTTTAATATTAGTAAAGGAGAGCTGTGTGAATCTTATGGCAGTAAGCAGTCTGTGTTTTGTGCATTGTGTTTGAAAAATGCACCTGTTACTATGTTGGCAGGTTCCTTTCATCAGTGGCTTTATTATTTATGTTTGTTAAATTAATTTGGATTGTGAGTGAATAGCCTAAGTGATTGTCATTGTCATTACCATAACAGCACAAACAATTGACATGACAGTCTCTAAATAATTATGCAGTATTTACACTAATATGAAGTGGGAGATGAAGTGAAGTGTACAAAAAATGATTTAGTGAAGTTTTTCATTCTTAAGTGGTTCTTTGCAAAGTGAAATCATTCTTCGTATTGATGGAGAATGTGTTGTATATGGTTCTATATAGAACCTTTATTGCATGAAAATGAGTTGTTCTTGTTACAATGTCTTGTCTAATCAAAGGAAATTGTGTAATTAGGATTTTTCAAATGTCTGTTTTTTCTGCTTAAGTGTGAAGCTTGAATGAGTCATGTGCTTGTTTAACTCCTCTCTGTCCTGGCAGTCCTGAAGCTCCTGAAAATGGCAGTGGGAATGCGAGCTCTGCTGGACACGGTCATTCAGGCCCTGCCTCAGGTAACACGGCCATATAGTTTCCTGTTCTTACTTATCACTGATGAATCTTCCCAGAGCTGCAATCTGAAATTTGATTCTGAATCCAAATACAGAACGCAAATATGATCCCAAGTGTAGTCCATCAGTATTCTGTCTAAACTCAACCACCACTAAATAAGATTCCACATTCCTAATAACAGTGTCTGTTGAAAGCTATTTTGATTAAAAGGGGTGTCTCGTTTATTCCTGATAATAGTATTGCAGATGTGAATGGTAGGTATCTGATTATTCATGGAACCCTGTTCAATACTCCAGTGTTGTTGGTGAACGTCTACGCTCCCATCTTTGATGATCCAAAATTTATACATAAGTTATTTGGTTCTAACGGTGTCTGTTGAAATAACTAATTATATATCAATCAGTGCCTTTAAACCATATGCCAAAGGTTTTTGATCTGAGTAAACCACAAACACCATGCCCATAAAAAAGTATCTGCCCCTTACTGATTTATTATTGGACTTGTCACAGTAAACAATATATTGGATAAAAAGAACCCAAAACAAACTTCAAAATTAATTCTTCACTCATCCACCCATGCAGGAAGTAATTCTCCTCCATTAAAATTAACAACTTGTTTCATGGTCATTAGCATGGCCCATTGTTCTTTGAAAAAATACAATGTATTTGAAAAAAATTCAAATATATTTGTAGGTTTTCAAAGATGAACTGCCCGTTTGATTCCCTGCCACAACATCACTACAGGGTTCAAAGTCAGGATTTTGACAACCCCACTTTAAATTTCAATTTTGTTTCTTAAGCCATTGAGGTGTGGACTTGCTTTTCTATTTTGAATCATTGTCTTGTTGCATAGCCTTATTATATTTCAGCTTCATAGAGAAATTAATAAACACTTTTCACAAAACAGCACCAGAGCTGGTTTAGGTGGAGCTTGGCCACTTCTCATTTCTCCCATTATTTATCAAAAGCAAAATGCTAGAGGGCGCCCATGAGTGAGTCCTCAATGAATGAATGGAGCTAAACTTACTTTTAAAAAGTAAAAATTAAACATGGTTCTTACTGTTTGTTTAGGAACTTTCTTTAATTGTGGAAAGCAGAAGGATGTGTTTCATTAAAAAACAAAGAAAACTTATCTGTATCTCTAACATTATTCCTACAGAGTACTAATTGTTTGACGATCTGATCAGCTTATTGACGTCATGAATGTACATGAGGTGCCGTTATAAAGTGCTAGAACTGGAGTTCAAAATCAGTGAAAAATATTACATCAGTGTTGAAATATTTAATTGTGTTTTGTGGTCAGAAATTAGTGCGTCTTATATATAAAATATCATTAAGCATTTGCAACATTTTTTTACACTTTTTTTATTTTGCACTATAGTGCTCTCTAGCCTTTGACACTCTCAGGAGTCATTACTGAGTGGCAGTTCATTACACTTTCTCTGGCTGCACTACCTGAGATTTGGGGATTTTGGAGCCCTCTTTGGTGGAAATGGTGGCAACATGTGACAGAACATTTTGTAATGTTGGACCACTTTCCTGAGCAAATGAATCTGATAAAATAGTATTCAGAACTCCATCAACATTTTGTGAAGGACGTTTTGAGGATGTAAGTGATTTATCATCTATTATGATCTTCTGAGTGAATTATCTCTTATTCTTATCATATTCTCATCAGTATAATGTTGATTTTGCATTTGTGACATAAACCTTGAGTGAGATCTTCTTTGTGAGCCTGTTTATGTGACATTAATACATAAAGACACATAATGTGGTCCACAAAACTCCTGCAATGTCCAACCCAATACCTCTGACTTTTAAATGATTATTTCAGGCTTTACAGAATGTGTCGCAGCAGCGCATGCACTCCATATTGTAGTCTGTTTTTCCCCTCCTGATTCTGTAAGGCTACTTCTTTCAATGTTAACCAAAAGTCTCATAAAGCGCTGCTTTAAGAGTTCTCTACACAAAAAAATAATTCATGGTTCCTTCAATAAAAGATGTCTGAAATTGACTGAACTTGATGTGAGTAGTCAGGTCCCTTTGGGTTCTGACAAACATTTCAAGCTCTAGTTCCCCTTTTCTCTGAGCTCCAGCTGGCCCCACCCTTCTGCACCAGCCTCATTTCCATAGCCAATGTGCAATGGGGAGAAAGTGCTGCTAAAGATGGGCCAATGGGGAGACATCAAATACAGCAGGGGGTGGAGGAGAAAAACTCCCTCAGCTCAACACGCCCCCTCTGACACTATCGGGTTCTGCGGTTCCCTGAGGGGGGTCTTTTGATTTGGGTACACACTGCGCCGCAGGATGCTCCCTTAATTCCAATAAATCATGTAGCGCTTCTGACTCAGATATGTGCATAAATAATTACAAGTACTTGTTGTCCCTGCCCTGATTACTCCATGTCCTGAAACAAAATCGTAACAAGTATAATTGAGCTGCTTAGATGCTCTATGTGTTCCTTACATGTCTTTTCAGTTTGTACCTCTGTGTTCCTTTGTTCTTGTCTGGAACGTTTCCCGCTGGTTTGGCCTTTCTGTCCCTGTGGAGAATGGAGAACATGTCTTGAAATGCCTTATCTTACGTTTTGTTTAATGATTTCACAAGTAGAGAAATGATGTTGATAGTGCAGATCGTACACTTTAAGTTGATAACGCAGTTATGTTTGTAATTAGAAGAAGGAATATTTTATTATGATTGAGTTATTGTTGTGTATGCTGTAGGCCTGGGTGATCTCTAAAATAATTAGCATGTGAAAAATCACAATTATTGGTTATATCGCTCCTCCCAAGGAAACAAACCCAGTTCAGTTCGCTGCAGCTTTGACCCACTTTGTATTCTACTTCTACTACTCCATACCCTTTTTTTAACATTTATTTTTTCTAATGAAAATCTTTAATAAACTCACATATTAATAATATAATTTTGATTGACACAACATAGAAAACCACTTTAGTAAACTGCTTCACCTGTCGTTTGATGGATGTTACTGCAAACATGCGTTCATGCGCTCCTTCTAGTGTAGATCTGTGATGACTTATGCTAATAGTGCTCACTGTTGGAGAAACTTCAGACTGCAAGCACTTTCCAAAGCCATGACCACACGCTTTACATATTAAAAACAGGTGTTTTCTGCAGTTACAGCAGAGTCATTCTGAAGTTCAGCTATGTCGTATTATAATTTCATAGTTTTCACAATTCAACTAATCAACAGCAAAGACCATAGGGAACTTACTCTACTGTAGCTTTATATGCCCCATTATAACTCAAAATTTTTAAAGCAAAAGTGAGTAAAACATTATGCATATATATTATTTATTACCTTTCACTGATCTGAAATCAGAATCATGCAACAGGTAAATCTAGCATTACAGTGTGTAGAAGAGAGAACTAGATAGCAGCTTTTTAACAAACCCCTCAAACCATGTCTTCCCTCTCTCACTTTCTCTCTCTTGGAGGGCCTGCAAACTTCTTAAAAGTCTCCAATTTCCCAACATATTTAGTGAGATTTACAAAGGTAAATTAGTGCTCAGGAGTGTTCTCTCAGTTCTCTTTCCCAACACGGCAATTATCATATTTTATGCATTGCCGTCAGATTACTTGTCAGTCATCAACAGCATCTGGGTACGTTACCTTTTTGCTCAAAGTAAGCATACACTCTTGGCTTGTTGTTTTTTTTTTTTTTTTTGCTATATTTTTGATATTTGATATTGAAATAAACAAAAAGAAATTCTAATGTAATTCTAATCCAATCCAATTCTAGTGACAAAGACATCCATGCTCTCCCCACAACTCAACTGTTTCACAAAATTGGACAAACTTTACAGAATCTTTGTAGTTTGGAGTTTAGATTCCCTACATAATGATGAGTTGCCTGATTAAAATTCTACGCTACCAAGACAGGCAGTGTTATTGCAACAGTTTAGAAATCATGACGACTTTAGCTCATTTAGACAAAACTATACTTGTACACTAACAATGTGGCCTCTCTTATGTATACAAAATAAATAATATCTAAGATTAATAGCTTTAAATGTGTGTATATTGATGAAAATGGAATTGTGTGGTATGATTTTCCATTAACTTTGTAGGCAGAGAATGGACCAATCAATTCTTAATGTAGCTAGTTATGAAATGAATTGACTGCAAAACTCTGACAGGTCTCACCTCTATTAGATACTGTTATGTTTATCAAGCTTTCACCTCAGGGCACATCATAAAGCTCATTTACATTGATCAATCCAGGGAAATCATTTGCTTTTTTTTGTTTTTTACACTGCTTCAGATGAGCTAAGACTGGAGCACATACTAAAGCTAAATCTGCAGCTAAAAAAAATACAGTAAATAACAACTTACCTTAGAGCCTATGAATAGTTATCAATATATATATGAATATATATATATGAATCAATATCAATACATGAATAGAGTATCATCTACATAGATAAATCCAAAACTATTTCAGCTTCAGGAATGAAACAAGTACAGTGCCCAGATTATCAGGATAAGATGTGAATGAACTTCATGTTAGTACCTCCTTTTCACCACCTCTTATCCTAATAATTCAGGCTGATTTAATGCCAACGCTGTTCTCACTGCAAGTTTGTTTTGAGGTGTGTTGTCAGGTCAGAGTTTTCCCCTCGTTTGATGAAGAAAGTAGTGTCAATTGCTATTATGCAAACAGTTAATGATATAATTCTGTTATTTTCAAGTAGATACTGACTCCTGCTGACTGTATGGATAGATTTTCTCCACTTTTCCTGTCTTCTGTTTGGGGCTTTTGGAGCCTCCAGCTGTTCCAAGCATAATTGTCTTTCCCAATGATTTAGTTCTTAGATTACATGTATATTGATATGCAATTACACAAGCAGCCATGAATATATAATGTAAACTGAATATATATCAAATTCAGTTAAAGTGTCCCCTGAGCTCAAACAGGGACACAGAAATGTGAGCAGTGGCCCATAACCTTGCAGAGGACTCTGCATCGGGAATCTTTTGCTTTCTGCTCTTGCTGAATCTGAATCCAGATGCATTTGGTTGGAAAAACCCCAGCTTTAGACAATGCAAATATATCTTTCTTATAACGCTTGGACTAGAATAAAGGCATTTTCCAGTTTCTCTGTTTTATTCCCCCCATTCATTTTCCTCAAACGCTTACCTGATGTTGCCCATGCGGTTGCACATGTTTACAGCCGTGTATGTTGGGCTGTTCTTTGCCATATTTAGCCAGTGGTAGATGCTTTTGAGGCTACACCCCTGATAACTAGGAAAGAGGCTAAAGTTCTCGCACTTCATAGCTCTGTCCTTCCTTGGCTCTCAGCAGGTGATATTTCTGGATTTCTGGATCTGCTCTTTCTGTCTTCTTCTTTCATGCTTCAGAAAAACTAACCTGGCTCTCTCTCTCAGTCTGCTCTCACTCTCTTCTCTCTCTACAGGTGGGGAATCTGGGTCTTCTCTTCATGCTTCTCTTCTTTATCTTCGCAGCGCTGGGAGTAGAGCTGTTTGGTGACCTGAGTAAGCATAATGCACATTAATAGAATCTACTTCTGCACACAGTTTGACACACATACCTCAGAGCTCTAAATTACTTACTTGAATTTTTTTATAAGAATAATTCATTTTAGAGAAGCACTCTTGCCCAGATGAAAAATCACTATTTTTTGGAAGCATGTGGTGCCACAGTAGTCTCTAGAGTGCGCGTTTAAAAGCTTGCCTTTCTGTCTTGAAGGTTGGAGGAAATTGCAACTACTGGAAAACCGTTTTTTAAGTTGTAAAACTGTAATCTGTCGTTAGATCATCATTTCAATGCAGAGAGTGGATTACTCAGAAATAACTTGGCAGATAAGGAGGATAAGTGAAAAGCAACAGTTAGCAAGGTAGTTACCTGGCTATGTAGATCCTTTACCGCAGTGTACCATGTTTTCTCTGGCTGAAAGGGTTAAGAAATAAAAGAAAATGAGGTGACACTAGTGCTAACTTAGTTATTAGTCTATTAGATCAGTGGTTAGGCTAGCTGTTAGAATTGGTTGACACCAAAGGGATTCACCATGGCTGTATGGTTCATTTGCCTGCATGCTGGGTATTGTACTAAGAAAACATTAATAAATGAAAATGCAAAATCAGTTCTGCCTTACAGAGTACTGCATAACACACCACATAAGATATTAAACTCTAGTTTTAGGCCAGGATGCCAGTTCAGTGGTAATGTTTCATTGTTTTATACCTTAACAAATCATTTCTTTGAAGTGAGTTATGTCTTAAAGAAATTGTTTGGTGCATTTACTCTGTACAGTCAATCAGCCAAGTGGTTTGATATCCAAAGTTTGGTTCTTTAATTTTTTTCTGGAACTACAAGGCTAATGCAGTTAACAAGTAGTGAAAGCTTAGACTGTGCCAGAAAGCGTCATATAATTTCAAATGGACCTACTTGTGTGGTTTCTGACATTGTGAATTATGGTTAAGTCTATAAAATTGGACAAAAGTACACACAGGCTTGAAGAAGGGTTCTATAGGAGCATCCTGTGTTCCCATTCTTCTGCTTTCCTGCCACTCTTTATAAGATACATCATACGTCAATATCATACATTAAGAAAAATTATGAAGAATTCCTGTGGTCATGGTTAGGATTCTGGGGTCACCAAAGATCCTATGAAGGAAAACAGAGTAATTTATATATATATATATATACTTGTCCTTGGTTCACCTCAGTAAACTAATTAGCTAGCCAAGCAGTCAAGCTAACTTTTTTGAGACCGTGAATAATTGGAATATTAGAATGTCAGAATACATACATTTGTAAATAAATAAGAGGTATCTATGTTAGTCTTAGTTTTCAGGGAAACTTCATGTAGATTTTTTAAAGGAAAGTTGATTCAGGCAAAATGAGGGGTAAAACATGGGACCATTGAAACATAGAGTGGTATCCTAAAATTGCAGTGAAGGAACATGCTGGGAATATAGGGCCCTAGGAATATATAGTTCTTTCCTCAAAGTTTCAGTGAACAAATAAGACACTGGAAACACAGAGATGATCCCAACTCTATTAGTCTTTTACTACTGTTTTTGTAATACAGCGTACAATCTATTTATATAACACTATGTTGGAAACCAAATAAGCAAGTCTATTTGAGAACACATTTGAGCCAAGTAATTGCTGTGGCATGCAGTCTGCAGGTGCTAAGTGGTACAAGCTTCCATTAGCTTGTTAGCTACATTAGCCCTGTGTAACATGCAAAACTAAAGAAATAGTACTTTGGACACCAAACATATCTTGGTTCAAACCTGTAGACTCAAACACATCTTTATGCTATTGACTCATTTAAGACCCTCACTGTATGTGTTGCAGTATGTGATGAGATGCACCCTTGTGAAGGCCTCGGCCGCTACGCCACATTCAGAAATTTTGGCATGGCATTTCTCCTGCTGTTTCGTGTGTCCACTGGGGACAACTGGAACGGCATTATGAAGGTGCGCTTGCTGTTTTCACACATGACTTATGAGGTGAACGCTAATTTTTCACAGTATTTTCACATGTTCTTTATGTGCCTCATAGGGAGCCATGAATGTTTTCATCAGTTTTTGCTGCATGTGTGTATTCCAGGACACCCTGCGAGACTGTGCTCAAGACACTGGAACCTGCTACAACACAGTGGTGTCTCCCATCTACTTTGTGTCCTTTGTGCTGACGGCTCAGTTTGTGCTGGTCAACGTGGTCATTGCTGTCCTCATGAAACACTTAGAGGAAAGCAACAAGGAGGCCAAAGAGGAGGCGGATATGGAGGCAGAGCTGGAGCTGGAGGCAGTAGGTGGAGATGGGGGGAGGACAACTGGGGGGCATATCTCGCCTCTGGCTGCTGGGGACATGGGTGGTTCTGGAGGGTCTCCCTGGGTTTCTAGAGCCTCTCAGGACAGAGGTTACCCCACTGACGGTTACTCCACTGACAGCCCACCAGCAAACATACGCAGAGACTCAGCAGCACACGTTAAGGCTGACCCACCTCAGAGTCTGGAGCCACCATTAGAGGTGAGTCAAAAAGAAAACAAAACCCCTCATTGGCAAGTAAGGGAATGTTTACGTCTGTGTGTGTCTGGATTTATATCACACTGTAGGAGGCACACTCTTGACATTAATGTGCTTTGGCAAGTACTGCGAAAGGTTTGCTTACTCAGTATGGGCTGGCAGCTGTGCAAGTTTGCACAGGGCTTTGCTCCATTAGCCAGTCAGACCAAACCTGTGAGTCACATGACACATAAAATGGAGAGTCCAGTGAAACCTTGGCCAGATCCTGCATTCCATGTGATTTCTGAGCTGAGGATCAAGCAGTGCACCATTTGAGATGTGACAGCTATACAGAATGAGCAAGGCTGACCATTGACTCTTGTCGTCTGTCCGGTGGGCACCATACTGCCATCCAAACAGTGAGACAGCAGCTCTCTCCTCATGTGCTAAGCCCTTATAGAGGCATGAGCTGATCAGGCACTCATTCTTTTTGCTCATTTTATTTTTTTCTACTCATAATATTTGTATGATTTTATGTACCAAGAAATTTGCTTCTACACAATCATCTGCTAGCCTTTCTTCAACATGTAGGCTGGTTTTATTACTGTGGCTTTAAGACTGATATATGTAAATTGCCTCTGTTATAATTGGCTGGTCTGTGTTCTGTAACAACATTAAACAGGCAATTTGGTTAAATGCAGGCTTGTCCAACCAGAAGACAGGAGAAATGGTCAGAAGTAGATAAACTAGAGAATGAGAAGCTAAATTATCCACATTCTAGGAAATGGAAAAATTAACACTTAAAACTGCAAAACAACCTGGCAGACCAAAGTAAAGTATAGATGTCTGAGTTAATGGGTCCAAAAACTAGCTGCAGGTGTGATTCATAAAAAAAGGGAGGAGACAGGGAGTTGGAGTGGACCGACCCCAGATGGGAGAGTCCATGTGCTTCTTCAGAGGGAAGCCCCCATGACAATTGGATAATTAATCGGAGTAACAAGGTGGTAAGTTATTTTTCATAATTTACTAATTTGGTTAGACTTTCTTGGAACTGATCATCATGTTACCTAAAATAACTAGTACTTCAGAGCTTGTACTCACACTTACCTAGTTAAGATTCTGTTGATCCCCAACTGTTCAGACGTTAAGTTTACTGAAACTAATATGCAAGTTATTTCGTTATAGGAATGAGGAATTAAATGTGGATCCACATATGCACCATTAGGGTTTAAGGAGTTAATACATGGCTGCCCTTAAAAAGGGTTGATTATGAATACACACATCAATTATGCCTGACCTGATCAACTATCATGCATGAACATGAATTAGATTCATTTCATATTTCGCAAATGGAAGAAAATGTTAATAGCTTAGTTAATATAGGCAAATGTATGTAAATATATGGATTACAGAATATGTAAGGAAATTATGAATATGAATAAAATAAAAATTTACTTTGGAGATCATTTAACCAGGTTTGAGACAGATCACTTTTTTGCTACCTTCTTCACTAATAAGATCTATATTTTGCCCTATTCGTTATGCATATTATTATTTTGAGTGATATTAATACGCTTGCACACCCAGCCTTATAGTCTTTCCTATTAAGATTGTCAATGAGCTGGAGTTGGCTTCTTGCTGTGTTTTAGAGATGGGCCTGCTGTTTCTACTACTGTTAATAGCAAATCAGTCATAGGTCAGACTGGTGCCATGGGAAAGCACTGATACATCAGCTTATTTTTTTATTATGCCTGGCTATTTCTAGAGTACCATTTTTTTTGGTTAATGTTGACCTTCGTATCGTTCCTGGGATGTTATCCCTCCCCTGTCACTCCTGCTCCAGTCTGTCGTGCTTGCTTGCAGTCCTTGGCCTGGCTTAGTAGAGTTATTGCTCCCTCTTGTGGTGACCTATAGTACTAAAGAAGAAACAGAAAAGACTGGGAACAGGTGTTGTAGCTGTGTGCTGAACGCAGGGGACAATCTGTTGATATGGCTAGATTTAATGAATGTATTGGGTGTAGGAAATGAGTCTAATAACAGTTTCACATCTGTTTGATTTTAGCAGAGCATAGTTACTTTATTGCTGTACATTCTTTTCTCTGTTGTCTTTATATGTATGTCTAACCGCCTCTTGGCCTTTTGAACTGTTGTCTATGAACTTCACCCCTTCCCTACTTCTCTCCTTTTTTCTCCCTTTTGTACTGTTACCTCTCCTTTCCTCTGTCTCTCCTTATCTCTCTGTCTCGGCTTTGCTCTGTCTGTGTCTGGCTGGGTCTATAGCGGAGGCCCATGTTTGACTCGGTGTCCCTGGTGATCCAGGGCTCGCTGGAAGGAGAGCTCAGCCTAATGGACAACCTGTCTGGCTCCATCTGCCACTACTACGCTCTGCCCCCTCTCCCCAGCAAGCACAGCACTGAGAAAAAGGTCAATGGCTTCCCTGTGCACCCTCTGCTGCTTAAAGGAATATTCTAGCATTTTTCTGTCTAATCTCTGTGTGCTGCATCTGTAGTGTACATTTGATTAGCATCAATGTTTTTTTTCCAGTATGTTCCACTGTACTTAAAAAAGAACAGAAAAAGAGTGACTGAAAACATGATTATAATAGAAACCAATGGGCGATTGCTTGAGCAGATTGAAATGACTTTGTGGTAATCAACAATGTACTGCAGATGTGGCTTAAAATGCTGGAACATTGCTTGGACACTTTTTTCTGTCTGTATTTGCCATTTCTATCTCAGTGGAACACTTTGCTTGTTTAACAAAGCAGGTAAACAGCTCTTTAGCATCACCAAGTTCAGTCAATTATGATATTGCCACCGTAATGTGTTGTCTGTCCAGGGCCAACTCTAATCTAAGCAGGGCATTTTTAGGGGCACCCCAACTTGTTAGCTGCTATACTGTAAAGTTAGAGGATGACTGATAACAATAACTGCCACAAGTTGTCTAAATGCTATACTTATGACTGGATAATTCTGTTTTGCTGATGAATGGATGCTTGGTTGGGGTTTTAATAAGTTTCAATATAAATTATAGATGACCTTCCCAGTATTCTCAGTCCAGGGGTCTGTCTCAAGATAGTATTTCTTGCTAACACAGCTAACTTTAAGGTTAGTTGGATCTAACCCTCATTGCAGTGGCAACAACGTTGCTTTTTACCAGTATAAATGCATTACTTTCTCCATACTTAGGTAGTATGAATCCTTTCTCTTGTTTCAAGCGACTGGCTGTTCATCACAGACATCATGCTTTCATGTACGCACACATAAGTATTTATCACAGGCTTAGTATCTAAACTTGGATTTTCAGAGAAAGTTGTTAACTGCTGTTGTAAAAAGAGTTAACCATTGCTGTGTTTGTTGTGGTAAACAGACACATTGTCTGAAAGCCTGTCTAAACTGAGCCTGCGCCGTTAAACAGACCCAGACATATTTAACCAGTTGCTTTTTTCCACTTAGTCTAGCATCTTAGAAACCATAATGGTACAGTTATAATATGGAAGTTGTTAATGGACCCCTTAGCAGATAATACAAGGTGGCACTAACCTGCATCATTAGACAGGCTCAATGCACATGCACAGATAGTACAAAGTACAACTGTAACTCATAAGAAGCAGCTGAACTTGCTTAGTTAGACAGACCCAG
Organism: Pygocentrus nattereri; assembly: GCF_015220715.1. NCBI lineage: Eukaryota > Metazoa > Chordata > Actinopteri > Characiformes > Serrasalmidae > Pygocentrus > Pygocentrus nattereri. Next base: position 19,667,149 of record NC_051223.1, read on the forward strand.
ACATGATTAAACAGTTGCTTTTTTACCTTTATTCGAACTTCTTAGACAACAACAGGGTACAGTAATAATACGGAAGTTGTTAATGGACCCCTTAGTAAATAGTACAAAGTGCAGCTGTAGCTCATAAGACGCAGCAACAACCTGGTTCATTAGAAGACCCAGTACATATGTATAGATAGTACAAAGTGCAACTGTAGCTCATAAGAAGTGGCTGAAGCCGCTTCATTAGACAGACACAGACATGATTAACTAGTTGCTTTTGTCCACTTTCTTAAGCGTCTTAGACAACAAAATGGTACAGTAATAATACAGATCACCTAAGCAGGTGCTTGTGAGACTTATTAGGTATGGCTGGCATTGCGTCTGCCCAGCCTCTTTTTATGCCCAGAGGTAGACCAGAGTTATACTGCCTCATGAGAAGAAGGTCCTGGCCCAGTGAAATCCATTTGCTGTAAGATAAGATTCCC